>NC_092377.1:34975781-35298781 GCF_030028105.1 Mobula birostris
TATTTACAGGCTAAATACAAGGAAAATGAAAAAAGTGCTGTTTCATCAAAGTTGCTTGAATTTCCAGCACCTGCAGATTTCCTCATGAAGTGCTGTTTCATACTTATTTGGAAAGGACACAAGTGAGGGTTTTGAGTGCTAGTGGCAGACAGTTGCCTGAAGAAGGGTCTTGGCCGAAACATCGACACTTTGTTCATTTCCATAGATGCTGCCTGACCTGCTGAATTCCTCCAGCATTTTGTGCGTGTTCTCATGGAAGACAATTTATATCCATTATTACACCAAGCAAATTGTTAATTTAACCATATTGATTGCTGGAGGGAAGAGGTTAAGGCCAACAGTGAAACATTTATATGTGATAATTTTTGGGTTCTTTATAAGAGCGAGAGCAGAGCAGTTCTTGGTTCCACGAGGGTATCTATGGTGCAGATGGCCACAGACATATGGCACATTGTGGTTGCGATATGCCACCTTGTCGAAAGATCTGCCATTCTTCAGTGGTGGACCTTGATGTATGTGTGTGTATTTGTGGCATGTAGGTTCCTATATGGTTTGGGCATTAGTGTACTTGTATCAGATACCTATTAGAAAATTCTGAGTGGGAATATCATGACATCAGTGTGTGAAATGCTGACTTGATGCCAGTGTTACGGTTTTGCAGCTCAAAACTCCAGCTAACGCCCTCTCTTAATTATGTATGACTGAACAGGCATTTACAACAAGGAAGAACCCCACCCATTCCCACCAACACTGTTTAAAGTGATCAGCAACCACTTTCAGATTGCTTAGTGAATCAATTCTACTGGATTGTGCTGCCAAATTTGGTACTTGGATCTTCAGAGATTTCTTTCTGTTGGCAGCGAATAATGTGACGGGCACAGAGAAACTATAATTGAAAATTTAAAAAGACCTTCATTAAAACTGGGAAAGTGAGAAGGCAATTAGAAACATGAGATATTAGAAAATAAGGTTTAACAACCTTGTTTTCTCACTTTCCCAGCACTAATGAAGAGTCTTTGATTTGAAATATTAACTCTTTTTCCAGAGATGCTACATGACCTTTTGAGTCTTCTGAGAATATTTCTGCAAACTATAAACACCATGTGGTTTCTTTCTACAGAAGGTATTTGCTCCCAATATTCCCCTTGACAATCAGAATGATTGGAGGAATGAGTATTGGCCATCGTCAGGAGAATAAGCTGCTTAAACGGGGAGGAGCAGGAGGATGAGTGGTTAGTCTGCAAACAAGGGATAGTGTTTGCGATGAGGGCACTTCTGTAAGGGCATCCTTGTGGATGTCCATCTGTGCACTGTTACATTAGGAAGGTCAGTTATTGCATTATTCAGTTATAAAGGACTACACGCCGCTTTCAGAAGCAGAGCAGAGCCTCTCTTGATTTCGCAAGGATTTCAAACATTTCCTTGGCACAGATAGCATGTTGTGGTTGCTGTATGTCCAAAAGTGGATCATTCTTCAATGGCGCAACTTGATATTGTTGGACAGTTCTAGTACTTCACTGCACAGAACAGAAAAAAAGAACTAGTATTAATGGTCTTTGTGATCTCAATGTAACTTCACTGCATGTAAATA
Organism: Mobula birostris; assembly: GCF_030028105.1. Classification (NCBI taxonomy): domain Eukaryota; kingdom Metazoa; phylum Chordata; class Chondrichthyes; order Myliobatiformes; family Myliobatidae; genus Mobula; species Mobula birostris. The sequence continues at coordinate 34,977,373 of NC_092377.1, forward strand.
TTAGGAAAAATAAGTTATTTTGCTGTGCTTTCGAAGTTAAATACCTGTTCTGATGCAAGCACCAACACTTCTAAATTGTTCAGAATAAAGTTCCAGAAACAGCAATGAAAATGTTCAGATAATTTTATTTTGGTGTTAGCTGTTAGATTATTATTAACCATGGAAATAAGAGAGGCCTCTGCTTTTCTTTGTGTGAGCGTTATCTGATCATGTAAGTCTGCTGAAAGGGTAGTCAGGGCCTCCATTTAATGCCTTGTCCCAAAAAACTGAATATTTATCTCTTAATGTCAGTCAAATACCCTCTGATTCCCAAACTGCTGGTCTCTGCTGCATTTGGCAGTTTTCCAATATAAACTCGAGAGTTGGAGTCCAGGAGCGGTGTTGGAGGAGAAGTGGTTAATCATACGTATTCACTAACAGTGTTGTAACCATCCTGATGCAACCTGAAACATCATCCATCTGTTTGCCTCCACTGATGCTGCTTGATCTGCTGAGTTCACCCGGCAGCATGTTTTGTGCTGCAACAAATCTTGTGCTCAATGTTTGTTGCTTTCTATTAGTCTGGGCATGGGCCCCCAGGCACAAGCATGATAATGACATGACAGATAGTGGGAGTATATATTTGTTTGCTTCAGTAGGATAGTGAAGAGCAAACAGAAACCTCAGCTTCAGTGTTTTCTCTTCTCCCGTCCACATTTAGGGAAGCATTGTGTCTGTTGTTGTACTGTTGTCTATCATCAGGCTGTGAGTAAGAAAATGGGGCTCAATGCCACATCACACAGTATTGCTGCTCATTGAGTCACCAGTCTTGGCTTGAAAAGAGGTTTTATTAATCATTGGAACTGCTGTGCATTTAAACTACTTATAATCCCATCTCATGCAAAATGCCCTGAAGATCTTGTACTTTGTTACGACAGGTGTAGGTTAGAAAGTAATAGTGTCCCAAGCCACAGTCACTGCTCTACAAACTGTCTCGCTCTAAGCATGTGCATACGTATTATAATTTTTTACTTAAATATTTCAGAATTAAAAAGATTTTTAAAGTAAAATGAAGATTAAGCTTCTACCATAATCATTTGTGTATGCTTCATTCTTTATCTAATTATTTAAACAAAATTTTAAAAAAACTTAAAACTAGTGCTTTTTGCTTCACAGTTTTCAGTCTGTGAACTACATGACATTAGAGCTGCTGGTTGTCAGGGATCCTGTTGAAATCATGCCCAACTGCAGCAAATTGAAAGAAAGGGAAAGTCTGCACAGCAGAGATACCTGTGTATTTGTGGAGAACTTACTTCAAGGTCAATGGCAAGCCACATTTCTTCACAGCTGCTGGTAAATTTTAGCTATATTTTGAACTTAATCTGCTGCATAATATATAAAACTGACTTACCAAGCAAGAATAGTTACAGGCAAACAGCTTAACATGTTAGAAGACATTGTTCTGGATATATTAATGCAGCCACTTCAGTTCAGTTAATGGACAGGGTAATGTCATACAGACCTCTGGTAGAATAAGAAAATCAGTCTCAGCATTCTGTCCCAGGTCAACTTCCCCAGTACCAACTCCCTACGTGAGTCAGATCAGCTCTGTCAGGTGGACCACCTTGTTGTCATGCCTGGGATCAGACTTCCATCACAAAAAGTGTATTTGAGCTCTTATCAGAGGAGATTATGAGGCAGACAATGAGGAAAAAAAAATCAAGGGCATGCTCAAACCATTCTTGAACGAGCACAATATCCCAACTAACTTCTGGGAGTCTCTGGCATTTGGCTGTTCAGGTTGGAGAAATTCCATTTGGGACCGCGTTAAGAACCATGCATTCATGCAATGGGAGCACACAGAAATCCTCCATGAGTGATGGAAGGGTATCATCTCATAAACTGTACAATCGTCAGCCACTTGTTATCCCAGTTGTAGAGGAGTCTCCGGTTCCCACCTTGGCTTCATTAGTAATCTTAGAACCTATTGAACCAGAGTGGAAACACATCATGCTCGAGCCTGAGAGACTGCTTGAAAAATGAGAAAACAAATCTATTCTGCACCACACATAAAATGTTGGAGGAACTCAGCAAGTCAGGCTGAAAAAGAATAAACTGTTGATGTTTCAGGCTGTGACCCTTTATCAGGACAGGAAAGGAAGAATATTAGTTTGGAGACTATCTAGATGGAACATAACGTTTTGCTCCTCCACACTGAGAGTGGCCTCAACTTGGTAGGAGATGAGGCCATGAATCAACATCTCAGAATGGGAATGGGGATAGGAATTAAAATAGTTGGCCACTGACAATTTCTGCTTTTGCCAGATGAAACAAAAGTGCTTGATAAAGTGGTCCCTCAATTTTACATTGGATATCACCAACGTAGAGGCGGCCGCATTGGGAGTACTGGATATAATAAGTGACCCCACCAACAAATACACAGATGAAGTGTTGCCTCACAGTTGCAGTGTTTGGGGCTCGAAATAGAGATGAGGGAGAAGGTGGATGGGCAGGTGTGGCATTTCTCTCACTTGCAGGGATATATGTCGAGAGGGAGACTACTGGGGAGGGACAAATTGTCGAGGGAGTACTGGAGGGATCATTCCCTGTAGAAAGCGGAGAGTGTGGGGGGTGGGGTACGTAAATGTGTGTTTTGTGGTAGGGTTCTGTTGAAGATAGCAGAAGTTGTGGAAAATGATGTGTTGGATGCAGTGGTAGGTGAGGACAAGGAGTTCCGTCCCTGTTAAGGCAGTGGGAAGATGGGATGAGCATGGATGTCCAAGCAATGGAGGAGATGTGAACAGGGCAGCATCATTACTAGAGGAAGGGAAACCCCGTTCTTTGAAGGAGGACATCTCTGATGTCCTGGAAAGCAAAGCCTCATCCTGGGAACAAATACAGTAGAGACAAAGGAAGTGATAAAAGGGAATACCATTTTTACAGGAGACGGGGTTGGAAGAGGTATAGTCAAGATAGCCATGGGAATTGGTAGGTTTACAAAAGTTATTGGTAGACATTTTGTCACCGGAGATGGAGACAGAGAGATCAAGATAGGGGAGAGAAGAGTCAGAAATGGACCAAGTGAATTTAAGGGCAGGCTGGAAGTTGGACGCAAAGCTGATAGAATTGATGAGCTCAGCATGGGTGCATGAAGCAATACTGATGCAGTTGTCGATATAGCGTGGAAAGAGTTGGGGAGCATTATCAGGGAAGGCTTGGAATATGGATTGTTGCACATAGCCAACAGAAAGATAGGCATAGCTGGGGCCCATGTAGCTGCCACTTGCTACCCCTTGAACATAGAACATAGAAATCTACAGGACATTACAGGCCCTTCGGCCCAACTCTAGAAACTGCCTAGAATTACCCTACCACATAGCCCTCTATTTTTCTAGGCTCCATGTACCTATCTAAGAGTTTCTTAAAGGACCCTATTGTATCTGCCTCCACCACTGTCGCCAGCAGTGCATTCCATGCACCCACCACTCCCTGTGTGAAAAACATACTCCTGACATCCCCTCTGTACTTACTTCCAAGCACCTTAAAACTATGCCCCCTCATGCTAGCCATTTCAGCCCTGAGAAAGTATCTCCCGCTATCCATATGATCAATGTCTCTCATCATTTTGTACACCTCTGTCAGGTCACCTCTCATCCTCCATTGCTTCAAGGAGAAAAGGCCAAGTTCACTCAAACAATTCTCATAAAGCATGCTCGTCAATCCAAGCAACATCCTTGTAAATCTCCTTTGCACTCTCTCTAGAGTATCCATATCCTTCCTGTAGTGTGGTGACCAGAACTGAACACAATACTCCAAGTGGAGTCTTGACCAAGGTCTTGTTTAGCTGTAACATTATCTCATGGATCTTGAACTCAATCCCATGGGTGATAAATTCCAACACACCATTCACCTTCTTAACAACACTGTCAACCTACGCAGCAGCTTTGAGTGTCCTATGGACACGGACCCCAAGATCTCTCTAATCCTCCACACTGCCAAGAGTCTCACCATTAATACTATATTCTGTCTTCAGATTTGACCTCTGGGTTGAACTCCATCTGCCACTTCTCATCCCAGTTCTGCATCCTATCGAAGTTGCGCTGTAAACTATCGATGTTGCACTGTAACCACTGACAACCCTCCAGACTAGCCACAACACCTCCAACTTTTGTGTCACCAGTAGACTTACTAACCTACCCTTCTACTTCCTCATCCAGGTCATTTATAAAAAGTCACAAAGAGGAGGGGTCCCAGAACAGATCCCTGCGGAACACCACTGGTCACCGACCTCCATGCAGAATATGAACGATCTATAACCACCCTTTGCCTTCTGAGGGCAAGCCAATTCTGGATCCACAAAGCAAGGTCTCCTTGGATCCCATGCCTCCTTACTTTCTGAATGAGCCTCGCATGGAAAACCTTATCAAATGTCTTGCTAAAATCCATATACACTGCATCCACTGCTTTGCCTTCATCAATGTGTTTTGTTACGTCCTCAAAGAATTCAATCAGGCTCGTAAGGCACGACCTGCCCTTTACAAAGACATGCTGCCTATTTCTAATCAGATTTTTTCTCTCAAAATGCTCATAAATCCTGCTTCTCAGGATCTTCTCCAACAAGTTACCCACTACTGAAGTAAGACTAGTTGGTCTGTAATTTCCAAGGTTATCTCTACTCCCTTTCTTGAACAATGGAACAACATTTGCAATTCTTCAATCCTCTGGAACTTCTCCCATTCCCATTGATGATGCAAAGATCATCACCAGAGGCTCAGCAATCTCCCCCCTTGCTTCCCACAGCAGCCCTGGGGTATATCTCATCTGATCCTGGTGACTTATTTAACTTAATGCTTTTCAAAAGCTCCAGCACAGATGTCTATATGCTCAATGCCAAAGGAAAAATTATTAAGGGTGGTGGTGGAGGGGAACGGGTTGAGTATTTTGTTGAGAAATAAGTGGAGAGCTTTAAGTCTTTTTTGATACAGGACATAAGTGCTTGGGGACTGGACATCTATGTGAAAATGAGGCGGTTAGTGCCAGGGGATTGAAAGTTGTTGAGGAGATCTAGAGCATGTGATAGGTCACAGATGTAGGTGGGAAGGAACTAAACCAAGCTATTCTGCAGTTGTTCTTGAGTACAGCTAATCCTAAATTTTTATCTCACATGAAGAGATTTTCCTTGTGTCATCCATTTACTCAGGGAAAAAAACACTATAAATGGCTGTGGCTAGCAGCTCTAAATATTACAAATACTGAACTTGCTTCCTCTAATATCTGCACAGTCACACTTTATAACGGATAGCATGGATGTACTGTAGATGACTTTTACTCTGGGTATTATGGTTAATTCCCTGACTACAGTGTTGGCCAAGATCTGCATTTTTCAGTATTGAAACTTGAGAATTCCTGGTGTGTTTGACTGAGTTACACTCTAGGAATCAAGACAAACCATCAGAAGGTCATGGAATATTTTTACTTCTCAAGCACGGACAATGCCACAGAGAAGAGTGACATGTTGCAAAGGTAAAGGTATAAAGTGACTGGATGAAACAAAAGGGAAATTTAACTCAGCAGAGAGCAAAGATGTTGAGGGACATTGACCTTGTGGATAGCCAGAGGCTTTTTCCCAGGGCTGAAATGGCTAACATAAGTTTTAAGATGCTTTGAAACAGGTACCGAGGGGATGTTGGGGGTACGTTTTTCACACAGAGAAAAGGTGCGTAGAATGCACTGCCAGCGACGGTGGTGGAAACGGATATATTAGGGTCTTTTAAGAGCGTCTTAGATAGGTACATGGAGCTTAGAAAAATAGAGGGTTATGCACTAGGGAAATTCTAGGCAGTCTCTGGAATAGGTTACGTGATCGGCACAACATTGTGGGCCAAAGGGCCTGTAATGTACTGTAAATTTCTATGCTGTATGTTCAAAGCAAAGTACCTGAATTCACTTTCAGATGCAACATCTATTTTTCATTTAATATGAGTAATAATACTTAGCATTAAATTATACTTAAAATCTTAGAAATTATTAGGAATTAGATCTAAGTAAATAAGATTATAATACAGGGTTGCACAAGAAAAATTATTAAAATGAAGCTGAGATTGGAAATGCACCAGTTGCTGTTACTTTCTCATAGAAAGGTTGGATAAAGGAGTCCGCAAAAGTTGGTTTGATCACTGAGAAAAAATCGTCAATAAGGGTAACAAATTTAGCTGTACCTTATAATAGTGTTCACATTCTTTTGATTACTCCTTCTTCACCTTTCTTAGTTATATCAAGGACTCTTTATTCTTTTTGTGAACAGTAGATTCATAGGTTGAAAATCTAAAAAATGTATGTTTTATTTATATATATTATATTTACATGTATTATTGTTAATGTTCATGACAACTAATTAATACAAGGATTTTTCTGATGACTGCTTTCTTAGGTATAAAACATTTTAGATTAGTGAAAATATTAATGAGAGTATCAGACATAAATTGTTTACATAGTACCATTTTTATGGCTTCCCTGGCTTTGGAAGGCTGCAGACTAATGTAGACTCCATCACGGGCCACCGACAAGGACATCTTCAAGAGTTGGTTCCTCAAAAAGGTGGCCTCATCACGAAGGATCCTCACCATCTGAGACCTAGATTCTTTTCATTATTCCCTTCTGGGAATAAGTACTGGAGCCTGATGACCCACACTCAGTGATTCAGGAATAGCTTCTATCTCACTACCATCAGATTTATGAACTCTCCATGAACCCATCAATCCTACCTCATTATTTCTTTTGATTTTGCACTATTGATTTATTTTTATGATTGATAATGATTTTTATGACTGCACTGCATTGCTGCCACAAAGCAACCAATTTCACGCCATTTAAATCAGTGATAATAAACGTGATCCTAATTCTGATTCCGTCATGATAAATCATCACTGTTAAGAACAAATTAAAATGGACAACTGCAGGTGCAGAGCAAAAAAAGTCTACAATGTCGCATTATTTTTAAAAAAGTAAGAGAAACTAATGGGACTGAAAGCTTATAAACCCAAGGACCAAGTGAACTCCCACAGTTTGGAAGGCAGAAATATAACTCTACCTTAGAAAAATAGAGGGTTATGAGTAACCCTAGGTAATTTCTAAAATAAGGACATGTTAGGCACAGCATTGTGGGCCAAAGGGCCTGTATTGTGCTGTAGGTTTTCTATGATTTACCATTTAAAAACAATGTGAGGAAAGAAAACATGGAATTACAAATCAGTAAATCTGACATTAGGATTAAGGACAAAGTTAGATTCTATTATTAAGGAAGAGACAAAAATCACTTTGAAGTAGTACAGGCTGACCACTGATTTTCTGGCACTCTTGTCTCTGAGCCTTGCCAAATTAACATTTTTGCCAGGTAAAGGGGTCACACAATAGTAATGGCAAAAAATGGACTGTAGAAGCTTAAATGGATTATTAATTAAAACAGAAATTAAAGTGAATTTATTAATTACTGAGTTTACAAAGTATGGTGCTTCTTGGTTATATTTTTAAACATTTCGATCAGTGAAGTTGTTTCATGTGTTTTTATCTTTCCGTGTAATTTTTTTTGCACCAAATAAAAATTCATTAGCCCTCGTTCTATCATGAAGTGATGTTTCTCTAACCCTTTGATTTAGTCACCCAACAACTCCATTAACTTGTCAATGGTAAACCTTTCAGTTTCATCTGTTTCATCATCATCGCTGCCATCTTCATCACTTGCAGTGTTTTTACCAGCATTTAGAACACTGTCTATAATTTCTGAGTCCATAAGGTGATGCATAACAGGTGTTTTGTCATTGACAATCATCCACTCACGTAGATCTTCTTCATTAGGACTACTTGCTATATCTTTGAAAGCAGGTCCTGTAACACTTTTTGCCTACACAAGCAAATTATGAACAACTACTGTCTCCTTTGGTGCACGAAATCCTGTAAAATCATCGCCAAGCTTTCCTTCAGGCACATTATCAAACGTGAAGGCAGATCACAACTTATGCAAGCCATTCTTTAGTGTTGAAGTTTCTGCCTTCTCCCACCCCTGGGCAGTAAACCAAAGAGCATCCCTCATGTTGCATTCTTTAATAAATGTCTGTACAGAATTGCCAGAGTTCACTTAATCTAACAGACGTTTCATGAAAAGTGGGCGATACTTGGCTTCGTAATTTCATCTGAATTAAAAGAGATGCTGAACCATTAGCTTCTGAAGAATCGGTGGTCAACCAGTATTTGGATTGTCAGCATCATTCTGTATTTATGAAAGAGACATGGTGTTAAACAAATCTTTTAGATTTTTTTTGAGTTTTCACGTAGTAGAATAGCAGGGTGGATCAGAAAGTGTAATGTATTTCCACTTTCAGAAAGCTTTTGATAAGATGATTAAGCAGAAACCAGAGATGGTTTCAGAATAGTATACTGGCATAAAAGTTTGGTTCATGGTCACAAAGCGGAAAACAAGAATCATATGGTCACTTTTGGATTTTTAGGCTGTGATCAGGGGGTGTTGTAGGTTTTGGTGCCTCTTCGCTATTGCATCTCAGCTTTCTGACAGTGATGATACGCGGAGGTTGTAAGGAAGCTTTTGGAAATTATCTGCAGGTTGAGTAAATAGACAAAGACAAAACCGATAGAACATAATATAGAAACATGTGAGGTCATCTACTTTGATGTTCCAGCATACTTGGATGTCCTTGAATATGAATCCCTGAAAGCTAATGGGCATTTACAGAAAGGAATTAAGAAAGCAAATCAACAAACACAGAATGCTGGAGGAGCTTAGCAGGTCAGACAGCATCTATGGAAGTGAATAACCAGTTGATGTTTCAGGCTGAGACCCTTCACCAGGACTTCATTAGTATCTCAGCCTGCAATGTTGGTTGTTTATTCCTTCCCATAGATGTTGCCTGACCTGCTGATTTCCTCCAGCATTTTGTCTGTTGCTCTGGATTTCCAGCATCTGTAGAATCTTTTATGCTTAGGAAAGGAAATATTAGTTTGGTATTCATTTCAAGAGGATTTGAGGACAAGACTTGAAATATTTTAATCCATTTGTATAGGGACCATGGTGAGATCCCACTTGGAATATTGTACACAGGTCTGGTCTCTCTCCCTTAGGAAGGTATACCTGTAATTGAGGGCAATTCACCAAATGGATTCCAGGGATGATGAATTTGTTGTATAACAATAGATTATGCACAACTTTCTTAAATTTTGAAAATGTGTAGTAATTTTATTGTAGCATACAGAGTTCTTACAGGAATTGACAGGGTGGATATAGACTTGATGCTCCTATGGTTGTGGGGAATCATATGTAAGGGAAGTGTGTGAAACCAAGGCTCATGTCTCAAAATGTGTGTGTGGGGGGTGGGCGTGATGACTCTTCAGTGATGAGATGCAAATATTTGTAATTCTATGCCCAGTAGATATCTGAAGTCATATTTATTGAGTACATAGGTCAACAAATCTTTAAATATTAAGGGAATCAAGGAACATATGGTTACTGCAGAAAAATGTTGCAGAGGTAAGTGGTTCATCCATGAGCTTCACACAAGCAAGGAATTTGATTGCACCCTGGTGCATGTGACAATACAGTGATCTGAAACTAATCTAAACTGAATCTAAATGGTATGATGACGAAGCAGGTACAAAATGCAGAATAGTTTATGTCTGCTGTTTCTTACGTTATTGTGATAAATTGATTAATAGATCAGTGATGGTTTAAGGATAGATGTGATATTTATGCTAGTTCATTAATTTGGCAATCAATGTGTACACTGTGGCATAAAAATAAGTTACTGGAATGTTACTTAAACATATGTTTAAATATTCCTTTTTTTCCTTATCAGTCTTTATGTTTACTTGCTTCGATCGTATTAGAAGTAATTCTTATGCAATATATATTGGCATTACTGCAGTTAAAGACCTTTGATTAACCTCTGTGCTCTGTTATTAGTTTTCTACTTTGGAAGAGGACATAGTTAACAATAGCTTTATTAAAAGCATCAGTTTTCTTAACTAGAATATAAAACCAAGGATGTAATGTTGAAACTTCATAAAGCACTGGTGAGGCCCCTTACCTTCGAAAGGATGTGCTGAAACTGGAGAGGGTTCAAAGGAGGTTCACGAAAAAGATTCCAGGATTAAATGGCTCATCGCCTGAAGAGCATTTGGTGGCTCTGGGCCTGTATTCAAGGGTGACCTCATTGAAGCCTACTGAATAGTGAAAGACCTTGATAGAGAGGATATGGAGAGGATGTTTCCTTTGGTGGGAGAGTCTTTAATACCAGAGGACACAGCCTCAGAACAGAGGAGCTTCCTTTTAGAACAGAGGTGAGGGGGAATTCCTTTAGCCAGAGAGTGGTGAATCTGTGGAATTCTTTGCCGCAGGCAGCAGTGGAGGCCGAGCCTTGATGTATATATAAGGCAGAGGTTGATAGATTCTTGATTAATCAGGACATGACAGGATATGGGGAGAAGGCAGGAGATTGAGGCTGAGAGATTGGGTCAGCCATGATGAAATGGCACAGCAGACTCAACAGGCCAAATGACCTAATTCTGCTTCTATATCTAAATGGTCTTATGGTCTTCTACCCACCCACCCTTACTGATCATGGTCATTGCCCACTGATCAAGAAAGATCTTGGGGATATGGGCAGGCATCAAATGTCCCCTCTCCAGGGCACCGAGGCATGAATGTAACTTTGGAAGTGGGGCAAGCACTGGGACTGGTAAATCAACAAGTGTGCTTTACCTGCAGCAACAAAAAGCAGTAAATAGAAGAGTGGCCTGTTACATTCTGCTCAGTTCTGGAAAGAACTAGGTAAGTATTCCATAATGTTTAAGCCTTTCTGTCAGTTACAATGTTGATCTGAACTATAATGAAATGTGGGAAGTCGGAAGATAGTTTTGCATTCCGGCCATCTCCACATTACAACCATTTGGGTAATGGAAAATTACCCTCATGGAATTCACAAATCGCTACCCAGATTTTGAGAAATTAATACAATTTATTTCCTGACAAAAATGTAAAAGGCACAAATTTTAGTTCTGTACAAACTTGTCTTTCCTTAACACATACACAGACGAATTGTTATGGAAAATCACAATATGGACTGCTTTCTGGGAATGCCACTCCTATAATATAGGGATCACCTGTATCAATAAATGAGATTTCTCCAGGAGTTACAACTGTAAATTGTGATATAATCTCAGGCAGTTAAATGTTCTGTCAGACAAACTGAAGAGTAAGCTGAATAACTGAGTTTTCACAAGCACTTACTGTCAGCTTACTCTGCAAATACAACTATTTAAGTGCTGTTTAAACCTCATTTATGAGATTAGTGGGTTAGTGTACACTTGTGGAAAAATGAGATTCATATATGCAATTTGTCAGCTGAAGATGTTTGCTTTCTGTGAATTATTTAAATATAAGAGAAATGAGAACAGTAACTGAGATCAGAATCAGATTTAATATCACCAGCATATGTCATGAAATTTGTTAGCTTTACTGCAGCAATTTAATGAAACAGATAAATAAATATAGAGAAGCAAAAAAAAACTGAGTTACATTAGTATGTGAGTGTGTGTATGTATATGTGTCTATTAAATAGTTATGTTAAAATAAGTAATGCAAATTAATGGAAATTTAAAAAAAAATAGAGAAGTATTCATGAGTTCAGTGTCCATTTAGAAATCAGGTGGCAGAGGGGAAGAAGTTGTGCCTGAATCCCTGAATGTGTGCCTTCAAGGTTCTGCACCTCCTTCCCAATGGTAACAGTGTGAAGAGGGTATGTCCTAGGTGGTGGGGGTCCTTAATGATGGACGCCACCTTCCTAAGGTACCGCCTCATTGAAAATGTCTTGGATACTACGGAGGCTGGTACCAGTGATACAGTTGACTAATTTTAGAAGTTTCTGCAACTTATTTCGATCTTGTGCAGTAGCCACCTCATACCTATTTGAGCTATGCCTAACCACACAGTCATGGGTCTAGCGAGAGAGTAGAGCACACATACTTGTGGGTGCCAGCATTAATTGAAAGCAAGGTGGAGACGTTAATTCCAAGCCACACAGATTGTTTTCCAGTTAGAGAGTCGAGGATCCAGTTGCAGAGGGAGGTACAGAGGCCTAGGTTCTGTAGTATTTCAGTCAGGACTGTAGGAATGGTGCTGTAGGAGAGATGCAGTTCACATTTGAGAGAAATAAACTTTAGCCTAGTTTAGCAAAATAAGCCATACTTTTCAGGATGAGCAGTGTTTGACTAATTCCAGCGTTCTTGAGAATTATTCCTGCCCTATTATATTAATTTTTTTTGGTGGTGTTGTGTCCCTCATACCTGTCAACTTTAGTAATAATTTTAAAAAAAACAGTTGGTAATTTCAAAAATTTTATGCCTTTATCAATAATTTTACAACTCTTACAGAATGTCATAAAGCTCTCAAATAGAGTAATTTTGTGGAAAAGTTAAGGGTGAAATCCATGGGGCAGTTTCTTATATCCTTTTAAAAAGCTAAAGTACCTGCTGGAGGACAAGATTCTGAACTAACAGAGCAAAGGGGAGAGTTCTGGAATCAGAGTTGCTGGGTAACCACAACAGTATGTAAAATGAAGGGTGCTGAATGCAGTAGGTATATTTTGGATGCCCTATAGGAATACAATCGGACCAATTTTGGACCAAATGGTTTATCAAGGATATAGACTTTAATAAAATTCTTAGAACAAAGAGCCCAAGAAGCTTTGCGAGGCAATTCCTCAGCAAGAACTTATGAAAAGTCAGTTGTAGTCTGAAGGAGAAAAGTACATAACGGGTGTTGTGAAGAATGTAAAACTGGAAGGATGTAGAATTCTTAGAGTTGTAGGGCTGAAAGGAACTATAGGTTTAGGGAAAGTACATTGGTATATAGAGTTTGAATATGACAATAGGCATTTTATTGTGAAATGAAGTCAAGGTCAGTTAGCTAGCATGAGCAAATGAGCTGAGCATGGTGTATATGTATGGAGGTACAGTTGGTTCTGGTGATCATGAGAACATGGGACCAGGATCTCAGTTTGGGTCAGAAAAGGAAGATGAATTTTCATGTACCCAGTGTAATCCCGAAAAAATAACTTTATTTGGAGGGGTTAAAGAAGAACAGCATTTCTAACATGGTAAACTTAGAAATATATTTTCAATTAGACTCAAAATATCCTTCAGGAAACCAAAGTGTAATGCAAGACTGCCTTGCCTAATCAATCACTTTAATGAACGCAGGTATTTCCATATTCAAGTATTTAAAAAATTCAGCAGCACTATCACAGTAAATTTCTTAGTTTACAACTAGAAATGTGTGTAGAATCGCTAGCTGTATATACAGTTTGCATTTTCCCTCCTCTGCAGATCTGAAAGAAATGTATAGTAGAATAAATAGATAGCACAGCATATTATTGCTTGATGTATGAAGAAACATTTTATATCCAAACTATAACTTTCACTATAATTTTAAAAAAACTGGAAGAGGCTATTTCTGCATTCTAAAATTTTATGTGCACACCAAAACATATGCTAATATTTTATATTTATTAGTTACTCTTTTATTTTAGGAAAATCAGTTACATTATGCGTCACAAAATAACTTTACTGCTTAAACAGAAATGTTGAAGTCAACACTGAGGATAGTTTATTATTAAGATTTCCATTTATATTTGTAATTAATTAAGGAAAGTCTAATAAATATGCAAAAGCAGGATCACTGTTAGAATATATAAGAACAAATCATGTAAATGGAATTTTATGAGCTCATTGGATTGGGGAAAGAGCCCTGGCATGGATTAAAGATTGGTTGTCAGTAGAAGAGAGGACATTGTGAGGAAAATGAATTAGAAGGATATAATTACTTAGAGATCAGTTCTTTACCTTCATTTTGAAATCATTTTTGTTAATCTTCTGTAGATGAGGGACAGAGGTTCACATTGAAGTTTGTGATTGACACAAAAAGTAGTTGAACAGTATATGTTTCAGTGAAGATATTTGGACCTCTGAACCGTATATTGATAGATTGACTGAACAGGAGAAACTTCGGAAATTAACATTTAATGTGAAAACATGAGGTCATGCACTTTGGTAAAAGAAATCTATTTGAAGTGGAGAGTGACTGCAGATGTATAAAGCACCGAGGAATCATAGGATCATAAGACCATTAGACATAGGAGCAGAATTAGGTGATTCAGCCCATCGAGTCTGCTCTGCCATTTCATCATGGCTGATCCCAGATCCCATTCAATCCCTTTCACCTGCCCTCTCACCATGTCCCTTGATGCCCTAACCGATCAGGAATCTATCAGCTTCCACTTTAAGTATACCCACGGAATTGGCCTCTATAGCAGAGGATTCCACAGATTCACCATTCTTTGGCTAAAAAATTCCTCCTGTTCTGAAAGGTTGCCCCTCAATTTGAGACTGTACCCTCTAGTTCTGGCTGTCCCCAACCAGAGGAAACATCCTCTCCACATCCACCCTGTCGAGTCCATTTAACATTTAGTAGGTTTCAATGCGATCTCTACACATTCTTCTAAATTCCAGTGAGTACAGGCCCAAAGCTGCCAAACGCTCCTCATATGTTATTTCTTTTACCAAAATGTGTTATCATACAATTCCCAACACTCTATTCCATCTGCCATTTTTTGCCCATTCTTCCAATTTGTCTGTCCTGCTGCAATCACATTGCTTCTTCAACACTGCCTAACCCCCAGCTATCTTTGTATCATCTGCAAACTTTGCCACAAAGTTATCAATTCTACCATCTAAATCATTGACAAACAATGTGAAAAGTAGGGGTCCCAATACTGACCCCTGAAGAACACCACTAGTCACTGGCAACCACCAGAAAAGACCCCCTTTATTCACACTCATTGCCTCTTGCCTGTCAGCCACTCCTCTATCCATGCTAGTATATTTCCTGTAACACCATAGGATTTTATTTTGTTAAGCAGCCTCATGTGAGGTTCTTTATACCTTTTTTATAGGGCCTCTGCCCCTTCCCTCTACAGTCCTGACGAAGGGTTCCTGCCGGAAACTTCGACTGATCTTTTCCACAAATGCTGCCCGACCTGCTGAGTTCCTCCAGCGTGTTGTGAGTGTTGCTCATGTGAGGTACCTTATCAAAGCCTTCTGAAAATCCAAGTAAATGACATCCACTACCTCTCCTTTGTCCACCCTACTTGTTACTTCTTTGAATAATTCCAACAGATCTGTCAGGCAACGTTTCCCTTTACAGACACCATGCTGACTTTGACTTATTTTATTATTAGTCTCCAAGTACCCCAAAACCTCATCCTTAATAATAGACCTCAACACTTTCTCAACCAATGAGGTTAGGCTAGCCGGCCTATAATTTCCTCTCTTTTACCTTGCTCCCTTCTTGAAGAGTGTAGTGACATTTGCAATTTTCCAGTCCTCTAGGACCATGCCAGAATCAAGTGATTCTTGAAAGATCATGGCAATGCATCTGTTATCTCTTCAGCAACCTCTCTCAGGACTTTGGGATGTGGTCCACCTGGCCCAGGTAACTTATCCACCTTAAGACCTTTGAGCTTGCCTAGCATTTTTTCCTTTGTAGTAACAATGGCACTCACTCCTGCCCCCTGACACTCATGGACCTGTGACATCCAGCTAGTGTCTTTCAGGGTAAAGACTGAAGCAAAGTACTTCTGCCATTAAATTCATCTGCCATTTATTTGACCCCTGTGCACATACATCTACTGATGCTTCTGGACACATCTTCAGTGATGTTCCTGGAATCATTGGGTATTTTGGGTCTTTTAACATCATACAACCTCCTCCAGGTGACCCAGCCGGGGCTGATCAGATCCCAGCTTGTGTCCAGATGGCTAGCTACTTATGACTCCATGGCTGCCCTCTTTTGAGCCACAGCCATCTTGAGGCCCTCTCTGCTGCTTCTGTGGTACTGTGGATGGCTCTCCTCTTCCTCTCTCCCTCGATGCCCAAATTGCTGAAGGCTCTAACTAATACTAATAAAACCTCCTTGCCAATATCATTCAAGTTGTTCTAATACACAAAGGGCAAAAAACAGGCCGAGCAAGTGGTTAGCAAAGCAAATGAAATATTGTCTTTATTGCAAGATTGTTGGAGTTTAGAAACAGGGAAGTATTGTTAAAATTGTACAGGATTTTGGTGAGGGCACACCTGGAATGCTGTGCACAGATTTTGCGTACACTGAAATAGTGAGAAATGGGATATGAATAGGTATTAACAATCAATACATGGCAATCAATGACTGTTCCCTCTAAATAGAAAATCTCCATTAAAATAAAAATGTTTATGTATTCTAGTGTATATTTTGTTAGTCAGCAACAATTTCCACTTACAGGGTACTACTAGCTACATGGTCAAAATTGTCCTGATATTTTACAAAGAGGGCAGTGTGAAGTCTGTTCAAGGCCATTAAAGGGAGAAACATTTAAAATCTTTGTAAGTGAGAAGTAATGTAATAAGAATGAGTAATTTGGGTAGAGAATTCCAAGGTAGAAGAATAATTGCTGAAAATTCTGCCATTGAGATTTGGAAGAACAGACACAATTCAAATAGGTAGAATAATATTCCTAACACTAGACAATACTGTAAGAGGAAGAATATCAGCCAACATATTTAAACATCACTCTAAGATTATGCCTGTCATTGGAACTGTAGTGTAGCGATTGTTTGTTCAACAATTACTGCACTTCGTATGCTTTTTGTATTTGTAATTCTTTGAGATGTACTTCACTATTAATAAAGCAATTGGGAATAATATTAATGAACAATGCGTCAGTAATACCCCTGACAACTATTTCTTCATCCACCATCCCTCAGCCACCTGGCTTCACCTGTCAACTTCTGGCTTGTACGCCTTCTCCTCCCTCGGCCTTTTTATTCTTGCTGCCTCCCCTTTCCTCTCTCGTCCTGAAGACGTTTCTTGGCCCAAGACATTGACCATTCATTCGTTTCCATAAATACTGCCTGACCTTGCTGAGTTCCTCCAGCTTTTGGTATGTGTTGCTCCAGATATTTATTTGTTTTTATTTTCTACTAGTCTTAAAACTTAGAGCTTTTAATATGAAATGTTGTGCCAAATAACTGGAATGCTACATATGAGATGATTTAGCATTGAAATACATTGATGACATATTAAGTTTGGCAAGAACCTGCAGACGTTTAACTTCTAAACCTGGAGACTGATATGAATGACAAACTAATAGCACAGGATGGTGAATATTGAAAGACAGATGAGAGGTAAGAGTCACATGCCAAATCCTTGATGTGGACGGACGTCTGGAGGTAGACAGCAGCCTGGCAAACAAATTGTGGCTGCTATTTGAGTAATTTTGTACCACAATTTTTCTGGCATCTATGTCAAAAATATGTTCTATTTAATTTCTTTATCATGTTTTTAAACTTATGGACACTCAGGTGCATATTTGTAACAACCATGCCATAAAAGTTGGTGAGTCTATAGTCCAATCATAACAAGCTGTGAAAATGAATTCAGTAACGTTAACAGTTTGTAGGACAGCACAAGGAAAATGGTAACATGGTAATCAAAGCTGATGAATTAGAAATACTCTAGTCCTTCAGGAAAAATTAACTTCCTCCACCCGATCTACTCCTTATACGACCTATTCTACAATATGTGATTTAGTCTTAATGCCCTCTAAACTGATCTACCAAGCCACGTGGTAATAAATGAATACTATAAAACAGAATGGTATGAGAAATATAGTTTGTATCTAGTGATTTTACATTTTCGGTATTTGAGATTATGATTTTCGTTTTCATTTTTGAATGGCCTAGTTTTCATAAAGGTGGTGTCCTTGTTCTATTTTGTCAAAAAATCTCCTTGTAGTTAGTTTATCAAAGCACTTTACTTTAAGTATGTCATTATAATTCTGGTAAACCCACGTTGCCCTACCTTTGAGGCCAATATATTCCTCCTCAGTTTGGTGCCCCAAATTTGTCACGAGCTCCATTTTGCATTAACACCCTGGAATAAAGCATTCAGACTAGAATGTAGCAGGATTTGGAAAGCATTTAGCCTCAGGATGCCAAGTGGCAGAAAACATTTGCATTGGGTGGCCAGTCATGCAAGAAGGCTAAATCACCTCCATATGACCTCCATATAATCATTGTTGTGTCATCTACTATCAGACCCTGCTTACACTATTAACTGTAAGCTGAATTAGACCAATCCTTTCAAAACCAAAGCTTCAAGGGCATGGAAGAGTTCATTGCTTCCTGAATACATCCTTACCATCTGCACTGAAACTCTGTTAATACAGCACACTTGGGACTTTTGTTGGTGCTGTCCGATTTTCCTGAATATGGAATGTAATTCCTACTAACGTTCCAACACAATTTAAATTCACTTTTTTATAAGTGTCCTACACCATAGCAAATCCAGTAAGTTCAAAAGTAATAATGGGAGCTGATGCCTTGGTATGCTCATGGAGCCAACTCATGGAACACATCAGAGAGACCAGATGTGTCTGTAAGGAACAAAGGAACTGGGGCTCTGGTGATTTTAATGGGAACTTCTGTAACCAAGGTCTCAGTGTGTTAAAGGAAGCGTAAGAGCCAGGACTTCAAAATGTTAGTGCAAGTGCACGAATCAGATTTCTGGTGCACCTGAAGGGGCCCCATGGGTTACAGCAGTCCTGTTGGCTTTAAGGAATGTAATAGAACTACAAGGAAAGCATTGGCTATGAATATAAGAATAAAAAAGGCATTGCACAGTTTATTCTTATAAATAATTTCTATTGTGAAGTTTATTTTGCAATATATAAAAAGATAAGACTTCTGATGTGCTGGTGGAGCGTGGACTTGGACCTTGTTGTGATCATAGGAGCGCAGGAAATGGGGCCCTGCTGTGGTTAAATGGAACATTGTTGAGCCAAAAGCTGAGCTGCTGGGATTATCAAATAATTCGTTAATCAGCTAATTTACTGCATAAGCCTTGACTAAGGGGTTTCTTAGAATATATCCCCCTGGCTGATTTTTGAAATGACAACAAATCAGAAATTGATACTTAGAATTTGGATTAACTTGTGCATGCTTTTTGGATGTGATATGTGCATAGAAGCTGTGTTATCCACATTAAACCATACTGGTGATTGTTTCCAGGTTAATTGGTGACTAAAATGGACATGGCCCAGGCATGGCCATGCACAGTTCTCCCTTGCATTTTACTGGCATCTGATGCAGATCCATTGACATCACCTGGTATACAGTAGCAGTTTCCACATTGACCAATATCTGATAAAGATGTGGCTATGACCTGCACTTTCACTCAGAGTGAAAGGGGAGTAACTCCATGGCAACCACAAAATAATCTGCAGATCCTGGGGTCAAAGCAACATTCACAACACGCTGGAGGAACTCAGCAGGTCGGGCAGCATCAGTGGGAAAGATCGGTCGACGTTTCGGGCCGGAACCCTTCGTCAGGACTGTAGGGGGAAGGGGCAGAGGCCCTATACCATTTCCACTGATGCTGCCCGACCTGCTGAACTCCATGGTAAGTTGTTGAACTGATGGATCTCCATGGGGATTTCAGTGTTCTGCCCACAACCAATGCATGTAGACAATAAGGTGCAAGGCCACATCAAGGTAGATTGTGAAGTCATGAATTCATCTTATCCTAGGAGTTCATTCAATAGTCTTATAAAACCAGGATAGAAGCTGGCTTCTGGGCTTCGGATCTTCTGCCCATTGGGATGTGGGAAAAGTCAAAATGCCCCGTATAAATAGCATCTTTGATTATGCTGGTTGCTTTGCCAAGTCAGCGAGGAGTGAAGACGGGAATACTGGTTCTCATGGTGCACTGGGATGTGTCTGCATTTCTCTGCAGTTTCTTACAGTTCTAATTCCAATCCATGATGTATTCAGATAGGGTGCTTTTTTTATGGTACATCTATAAATATGGGTGAAAGTCAAAGGGGATGTGCCAATTTTTTTTTCAATCTCCTGAGGAGGTAGATGCACTGGTGAACTTTCTTGGCCATGGTGTCTACATGGCTTGACCAGAACAGGCTATTGATGATGTTCACTCCGAGGAAGTTGAAGCTCTCAACCCTCTTGACCTCAGCACCATTTATCTAAAATAAAGACAGAATGTGCTGGGAATCCTCAGTAGGTCAGGTTGCATCTTCGGGAAGAAATTAAGTCAACACAAAGCTGGAGGAACAAGCAGCATCTATGGAGGTAAATGGACAGTTGATGTTTAGGTATAAGACCCTTCATCTGAACTGAGAGATAGAGGAGAGATAACCGGTATCAAGAGGTAAAAGGAAGGAGTGAGGCAAGAGCTGGCAGGTAATAGGTGGATTCAAGTGTAAGGGGGATCATAGGCCAGTGAGGGAGGGGAGAGTGGGAATGGCGTCAGAAACAGGGAGTGACAGGTGGAATTGAAAAAGCTGAGGATGGTGGAATCTGATAGGAGAGGAAAGTGGAGCAATGGTACAACAGGAAGGAGGTGAGTGGAGTGGACTGATGAGAGTGGTAGGGTAGAGAAATCAGTGAAAGGAATGTGTGTGTTGATGGGCAGATGGACTGGGTGGAATACTGGGGAGAGGCAGTGATGGGGGTTGGGTAGATCCAGAGGAGAGAGAAAAGGGACAGGGGGAGCAATTTGGAGGATTCAGTGTTCAGATGAAGGATCTCAACCCAAAGCATTGACTTTCCATTTGCCATTTTAGATGTTGCCTGATTCACTGAGATCCTCCAAATTTTCATGTATTGCTCCATATTCCAGCATCTGCAGTCTTGTGTCTTCAAGTCAAGTTTGTTTATTGTCATAGGCAAACATAGCCATCTTGTAAATGTCATGAAAAATCATCTTTTTGCAGCAGCTGCACAGTGTATTACAGACATGACATAAAGTTAAGCTAACATAAATTATAGATAACTAGTATGATAATATAAACATGATGACATTAGTGCAAGTTGAGAGAGAGGAAAAAAAACAAAATGTAATCTAATATAGTAAACTAATGCTTCAGACCAAAGGTCCTTCATCAAAACTGAAGGTGGAAGAGTGGACCCTTCCGAATTTATATGCTTTTTTTGAAATTTTCCCAACAAGACCAACTTGAAATGTCATTGCGAAACACACAAAATGCTGCGGGAACTCAACGATCCATAGAAAAGATAACAGTCAACATTTTGGGCCGAAACACTCCATAGATGCTGCCTGGCCTGCTGAGTTCCTCCAGCAATTTGTGTGTGTTGCTTGGATTTCCAGCATCTGCAGATTTTCTCTTGTTTGTGTTTGAAATATTATTATAGGTTTCAGCTTAAGGGAGAGGTTTCAGAAAAAGGGAAAATTATAGTTGCCTACATTGATTATTTTTACTCGGATGTCATGTGCATAAGACGATGAAGCATGGAATATATACTTGTGTTCACCATTGTAAGTGAAGAGAGAGGCAGGACGCTTCTGTTGATCTCAGCTGAGGTACATGGAAGGCAGCTGGGTTGGCAGCAGAATGAGCTGCTTCCCTGTGATTGTCCAAGGAGTTTGAAGTGTCAGACATGCCCTCAAGCTTCCTGGACACTTCTATGGATGTGCATGCATCCTTCTGGACAGTGCCAATTAAATTTCTCTCTTTTCCCCATTTAATCAAATGGGGAAAAATACGGAAAAAAGGCCATAACCTGAATGCCTATTAATCTTAACTACCAACATTTGCCACAGAGAGCAGCATGGCTTACCCGAATGTCATAATTAATTGTCTAGGGTATACTTGCAGGGAAGTGCCTGGGAAGTCAAACCCTGACAATTTCAGCAAACATCCAGCTGGTGCTCTGGAAATTTGGAACACTCCCAGTCGGAAATTCACCAGGTTGGGAGCCAACTTTCAAACTAATTTGTGTTTAGCTACTGGTTGGGCATTGTGATCTCAACTTACATACATTTAAGGAATAATTGATAGCATTTCAGGCAAGATTCAGAACTAAAGTTTAGCATCAGAGTAAGGAGCTGATACCAGCAATGTTTTCGGACCTTGTGGACCAGAAGTAGACTCTTGCAGCTGAGCCTGTTGGGATAGTAATATCTTGCATTGCAAAACACAGTTGTGGATGGATTCTGCTTTGACAAAAACACACACGTCTGTAATGAAATAACAGCCTTTCAGAGATAGATGTATAACTATCCCCACAACCCAGGATCACCAATGGCCCAATGAGCTTATAAAGGAAAGCAAAATTTTCCAGGCAATTTAACAATATATGAGGATAATTTGGATTTATTAGTGCTAAAGACAAATAGGACAGAATCTAAGCAACACACACAAAATGCTGCTGGAATGCAGCAGGCCAGGCAGCATCTCTAGGAAGAAGTACAGTCGACGTTTTGGGCCAAGACCCTTCGTCAAGACTAACTGAAAGAAGAGATAGTAAGAGATCTGAAAGTGGGAGGGGGAGATCCAAAATGATAGGAGAAGACAGGAGGGGGAGGGATGGAGCTAAGAACTGGAAAGTTGATTGTCAAAAGGGATACAAAGTTGGAGAAGGGGAAGGATCATGGGACAGGAGGCCAAGGGATATAGAAGGGGGGAGGGGAGACCAGAGAAAGATAGAGAGCAGGCAAGGAGTGATTGTGAGAGGGACAGAGAGAGAGAGGGAAAAAAGGGGGGGGGGAATAAAAATAAATAAGAGATGGTGTAAGAAGGGGAGGAGGGGCATTAACAGAAGTTAGAGAAATCAATGTTCATGCCATCAGGTTGGAGGCTACCCAGACAGAATATAAGGTGTTGTTCCTCCAACCTGAGTGTGGCTTCATCTTGACAGTAGAGGAGGCCATGGATTGACATATCAGAATGGAAATGGGACGTGGAATTAAAATGGGTGGCCACTGGGAGATCCTGCTTTCTATGGCGGATAGAGCATAAGTGTTCAGCGAAATGGTCTCCCGGTCTGCGTCAGGTCTCACCAATATATAGAAGGCCACATCGGGAGCACCGGACGCAGTATATCATAATAGCCGACTCACAGGTGAAGTGTCGCCTCACCTGGAAGGACTGTCTGGGGCCCTGAATGGTGGTGAGGGAGGAAGTGTAAGGGCAGGTGTAGGACTTGTTCCGCTTACAAGGATAAGTGCCAGGAGGGAGATCGGTGGGAAGGGATGGGGGGAACGAATGGACAAGAGAGTCGCATAGGGAGCAATCCCTACAGAAAGCAGAAAGGGGGAGAGGGAAAGATGTGCTTGGTGGCGGGATCCTGTTGGAGGTGGCAGAGGTTACGGAGAATTATATGTTGGACCCGGAGGCCGGTGGGGTGGTAGGTGAGGACAAGGGGAACCCTATCCCTAGTGGGGTCGCGGGAGGACTGGGTGAGTGTAGATGTGTGTGAAATGGGAGAGATGTGTTTGAGAGCAGAGTTGATGGTGGAGGAAGGGAAGCCCCCTTCTTTAAAAAAGGAGGACATCTCCTTCGTCCTGGAATGAAAAGCCTCATCCTGAGAGCAGATGCAGCGGAGATGGAGGAATTGCAAGAAGGGGATGGCATTTTTGTAAGAGACAGGGTGAGAAGAGGAATAGTCCAGATAGCTGTGAGAGTCCATAGGCTTACAGTAGACATCAGTAGATAAGCTGACTCCAGAGATAGAGACAGAAAGATCTAGAAAGGGGAGGGAGGTGTTGGAAATGGACCAGGTAAATTTGAGGGCAGGATGAAAGTTGGAGGCAAAGTTAATGAAGTCAACGGGCTCAGCATGCATGCAGGAAGCAGTGCCAATGCAGTCGTCGATGTAGTGAAGGAAACGTGGGGGACAGATACCAGTATAGGCTTGGAACATGGACTGTTCCACAAAGCCAACAAAAAGGCAGGCATAACTGGGGCCCATACGGTGGCCTATGGCTACACCTTTAGTTTGGAGGAAGTGGGAGGAGACAAAGGAGAAATTATTAAGAGTAAGGACCAATTCTGCTAGACGGAGCAGAGTGGTGGTAGAGGGGAACTGGTGTTAGGTCTGGAATCGAAAAAGAAGCGGAGAGCTTTGAGACCTTCCTGGTGGGGGATGGAGGTATATAGGGACTGGACATCCACGGTGAAAGTAAGGCGGTGGAGGCCAGGGAACTTAAAATCATTGAAAAAATACAGAGCGTGAGAAGCGTCACAAACATAGGTGGGAAGGGATTGAACACGTCGAGGTATGCAGAAATGAGTTCAGTAGGGCAGGAGCAAGCTGAGATAATGGGTCTACCTGGACAGGCAGGTTTGTGGATCTTGGGTAGAAGGTAGAAATGGGAAATGCGGGGTGTAGGAACTATGAGGTTGGTGGCAGGGGATGGGAGATCCCCAGAGCTGATAAGGTCCGTGATGACAATGGCCTGGTGCTCCTTATTGGGGTCATGATCAAGGGGTAAATAAGAGGATGT
This sequence comes from Mobula birostris, assembly GCF_030028105.1. NCBI lineage: Eukaryota > Metazoa > Chordata > Chondrichthyes > Myliobatiformes > Myliobatidae > Mobula > Mobula birostris. The sequence continues at coordinate 35,001,773 of NC_092377.1, forward strand.
ATCGGCAAGCTGTCGCTGTGCCTCGTCAAGGTAGGAGTCAGTAAGCCAGACAACAACAGCGCTCCCCTTATCAGCGGGATTTATAGTAAGGTTAGGATTGGTGCGGAGGGAGTGAGGTTGGAATTGGAACAAGGTGTGGTGAAGTCGAGATGGTTGATGTCCTATCAGCAGTTAGCAATAAAGAGAGCCAGAGTGGCAGAAGACCAGAGCGGGGTGTCTGTGAAGAGGAGGAGGGTTGAAGACGGGAGAAGGGTTCATTGGTGGGTGTGGGAGAGTCCTTGCTGAAGAAGTAGGCTGGAAGACGGAGCTGGCAGAAGAAGAATTCAGCATCATGGCGCACGCGGAACTCACTGAGGTGTGGGCGAAGGGGGACAAAGGTAAGGCCTTACTGAGGACAGAGCGCTCTGCGTCAGAGAGTTGAAGGTCGGAGGGAATGGTAAAGACATGGCACGGATAAGAGCTGGGATTGGGGGGGATGGAGGCTGGTAGTGTCAGTGGAGAGGGGATGGTTGGGGTGAGAGGAAGATGGAGCCTCTGAGGGCCCAAGAGCTGACGGTGGGATCTGAGGGAGACGGGGTTGCAGAGTGGTGGTGGGGGAAGAGGAGACAGGAGTCACAATAGCAGCACGTGAAGACCCGGCCTGGAGTTCAAGGCTGGAGTCGCAGTTGGAGGTTGCACAATCGCTTTGAAGGTGTCCATGGTCGTTGGAGCCCGCATTGATAGTTCTGGAGTCCATGTTCCAAGCCTATACCGGTATCCATCCCCCACTTTTCCTTCGCTACATCGAGAACTGCATTGTCGCTGCTTCCTGCACGCATGCTGAGCTCACTGACTTCATTAACTTTGCCTCCAACTTTCAACCTGCCCTCAAATTTACCTGGTCCATTTCCAACACCTCCTTCCCCTTTCTTGATCTTTCTGTCTCTATCTCTTTCTGTCTACTATAAGCCTACTGACTCTCACAGCTATTTGGATTATTCCTCTTCCCACCCTGTCTCTTGCAAAAATGCCATCCCCTTCTCACAATTCCTCCATCTCTGCTGCATCTGCTCTTAGGATGAGGCTTTTCATTCCAGGATGAAGGAGGTGTCTTCCTTTTTTAAAAAAAGGGGCTTCCCTTCCTCCACCATCAACTCTGCTCTCAAACGCATCTCTCCCATCTAACACACATCTGCTCTTACCACATCGTCCCGCCACCCCACTAGGGATAGGTTTCCCCTTGCCCTCACCTACCACCCCACCGGCCTCCGGGTCCAACATATAATTCTCCGTAACCTCTGCCACCTCCAGCAAGGTCCCCCCACCAAGCACATCTTTCCCTCCCCCCACCTTTCTGCTTTCCGGAGGGATTGCTCCCTACTCAACTCCCTTGTCCATTCGTCCCCCCATCCCTTCCCACCGATCTCCCTCCTGGCACTTATCCTTGTAAGCGAGACAAGTGCTACACCTGCCTTTAGACTTCCTGCCTCACCACCACTCAGGGCTCCAGACAGTCCTTCCAGGTGAGGTGACACTTCACCTGTGAGTCTGCTGGTGTGATATACTGCGTCCGGTGCTCCCGGTGCGGCCTTCTATATATTGGTGAGACCTGACGCAGACTGGGAAACCATTTTGCTGAACACCTGCACTCTGTCCACCAGAGAAAGCAGGATCTCCCAGTGGCCACCCATTTTAATTCCACGCCCTATTCCCATTCTGATATATCAATCCATGGCCTCCTCTACTGTCAAGATGAAGCCACACTCAGGTTGGAGGAACAACACCTTATATTCTGTCTGGGTAGCCTCCAACCTGATGGCATGAACATTGATTTCTCTAACTTGTGTTAATGCCCTTCCTCCCCTTCTTACCCTATCCCTTATTTATTTTTATTCCTCCCCTTTTTTTTCTCTCTCTCTCTGTCTCTCTCACAATCACTCCTTGCCTGCTCTCCATCTTGCTCTGGGCTCCCCTCCTCCTTTGTTTCTCCCTAGGCCTCGCGTCCCATGATCCTCTCCCTTCTCCAACTCAGTATTCCCTTTGCCAATCAACTTTCCAGCTCTTAGCTCCATCCCTCCGCCTCCTGTCTTCTCCTATCATTTTGGATCTCCTCCTCCCCCTCCCACTTTCAAATCTCTTACTATCTCTTCTATCAGTTAGTCCTGACGATGGGTCTCAGCCTGAAACATCGACTGTACTTCTTCCTATAGATGCTGCCTAGCCTGCTGCATTCCACCAGCATCTTGTGTGTGTGGCTTGAATTTCCAGCATCTGCAGGTTTCCTCGTGTTTAGGACAGAATCTATCTTGGAGACTTCACATCGTTTCCTGGTTTCCATCCTATTCCAGGAATGTAATTATTAAGTAACTGCAGAGTGGCTGGACTATCGATGTACAAACTCCTTTCTGTTGACTATTTTTCTATTTTATTGGATATTACTTGTTTCTTTTCCCCACCCACTGTTTTCTAGTTAAGATAAAATTCTTTGTGTTTTGCGGATGCAGTAAAACACTGACATTTAGAATTAATGGTTGGTTTCTTCCACACTTTGTCCAAGAGGAGGAGAGTGAGTATAAAAGCAAGGAGGAGTGAGGTGAAGAGATAAATATTACTGTGAAATCTGTCATAGATTTTTCTTCAGATACGGTACTTTTGTTTAGAACAAACCCCTAGCATCTCGAACTTTGGCATCTTGAACTAGGGATCCCTTGAATTGTCTCCCTGAGGAAGTTTAACACTTTTACCTTTAAAACTTTTATCTTTCTAACTAAACTCAAAAGATATAAATTTACTTCCTAAGAAAACTAAAGAAATTTGGCCTGTCCCCTAAAACCCTCACTAATTTTTATAGATGCACCGTAGCAAGCATTCTTCTAGGGTGCATCACAACCTCATATGGAAGTTGTCCTGTCCAAGACCGGAAGAAGCTGCAGAAGATCGTGAACACAGCGCAGCACATCACACAAACCAATCTTCTGTCCTTGGACTCACTTTACACCGCACGCTGTCGGAGCAGTGCTGCCAGGATAATCAAGGACACGACCCACCCAGCCAACACACTTTTCGTCCCTCTTCCCTCTTACTATCTTACTATCCTGAGAAGGCTCAGGAGCTTGAAGACTTGTACGGCCAGATTTGGGAACAGCTTCTTTCCAACTGTGATAAGACTGCTGAATGGATCCTGACCCGGATCTGAGCCGTACCCTCCAAATATCCGGACCTTTTTTGCACTACCTTACTTTCCATTTTTCTATTTTCTATTTATGATTTATAATTTAAATTTTAAATATTTACTATCGATTTGTAATCCAGGGAGCGGGAAGCGCAGAATCAGATATGGCTGTGATGATTGTACATTCTAGTATCAATTGTTTGGCGAAAGTAAAGTATAAAATATAATAGCAAATTTATGGCCCATTTCCTGTGGGTGCTTTTACTGATTGTACCTTTGATTCAATTTCAGTTATGCTATTAGAATTGAATGTTCATTCATCTGAATTGCTGAAATGAATAGAAATGTGTGTATGATTTTTTTCACAGCCTATGCTTTTATTTCATGTGCTTATTTTGGATTTAGCCTTGCATATTTTAAATGTAAGAAATTATCCATGGAACTCTTTTTTCCCAGGTTACCTGTTTCTCCAATAAACCTTAGGTTCTTGAGATCCCAAACATTGCATCACAACTCAAGGGCCGTGCTTACTGACTCAATTTACCATCCTCCAACACATTTCAGTCTTGGAAGCATCCTGAACTGTGGTCTTGCATTTTGCTTTGCTTTTACAATCTTCACTTAAAAAAAACATTTTAATTGCAATTTGATTAAAAAAAGAGTCAATGATGCGATGATTATCGGCTTTACTGAAACATTTTGTAGTTTGGGTGAATCAGCAACTTTTTATATTACAAAATCAATAACTACAGATTGCTCATTTCTAAAAAGGCATGAAGCCCTACTGATGATTAAAACAAACTTCTCAGATGAGTATCAAGAACATTTCTATTTTGTCTGCATTTTCTGTAGATTTGGCAAGGAAGTAGGCACTTTTCAAAGTTCAAAGTACATTCATTATCAATGTATGTGTGTACAACCTTGAGATTTGTCTTCTTACCAGCAGCCACAAAGTAAAGGTGCACAATAGAAACCATTAAAAATAAACCCACACAACAAAGGCTGTCAAACATCCAATGCGCAGGGAAGGAAAGGAAAAATATTGCGCAAACATTAAAAAAGTAAACAAGTAACACCCAAAACATTCACCGCAGAGTCCTTGAGAGTGAGTCCACAACGACGGAGCCAGTCCAGTCCTGAGGCAACTGAGGATGGTCCAAGAGCCCGATGGCTGCAGGCCACAGCCTCCGAGGTAGTTCAGCAGTGACGGGAGTGCAGAGGGTTACAGGCTACAGCTGCAAAGTCAGTTCAGTGCTGAAGCGAGTAAACCTTGTGGAGCATTGAGCTGCTCATCCTTTGGCTTTGATGCTTTGATCAAATTGTGTAAATAGTAAAAAAAACTCAGCAAAAAAACATAGAACATAAACTGTATTCTATGCTGCTGCCGGAAGCATGGTGACATTTGCAGACTGCGCCGCATAATCCTCCCTGATTTGGTTCACTCTGCTGCTGATTCATTGATGGTTTACCCTCCTGAAATAAACAATCAGCTTAGTTTTGCTGACATTTAGTGAGAGTTTATCATCATAGAACCAGTCAACCAGCTATATTATGTGGGGGGCGGGGAGGGCGCAGTTTATCTTATTCTGATTGTCTACAGTCACTTTCGTTGTGATTGGTTAGTTTAGAAACTGAAGCTGCTTTTCTCATTGGTTAGCTGCCTAGTGTCCAGTTTCAAATATCCTGGGTATATAGGAAGCACATGTGGGAGGTTCTGGCTCTCTTTCTTTGTATAAGGCAAGGATGCACGTAACCATTGGTAAGGTATGCTCTGTGCATACCTTGAGCTTAGTTTGTTTGTTGTATGTTCAGCTTTGTAGTGTCTGGGGAACATGAATAGAAGAAGAAGAAAGCCCTTAACTCCGAGTGGAGTCATTGGGACGCCGTCATGACGGCGTTTTTTTTAAGCAGGCTTTCTTATTTTACGAGGTCAGGTTGCTGGCTCAACGCTCAGCACGGATGGAAACGTGCAAGGGAGCCAGCTGGATTCGAACTTGGGAGCCTTTGCTCCGAAGTCCGGCGCTGATGCCACTATGCCACCAGCCAGCGGGGAACATGAATGTTTGGTCAAATTTTTACTGTTTGTAAATAAATGTATAATATACCTATTCGAAGTCGGTGCATTTTTCTGTCTGACTTTTTAGAACCATGCACCTGATTCAACATTACATTATGTCACTCAGGTAAACTGACTTATTGCCGCCTGTGGTTTGTCCAACAACATTAATGCTGTTGATGAATTTTAAGATGCCTTTGGAGCAGGATACCATGAAAATAAACTTTTCATAGCGTTTTGGGCAAGTACTGCTTTCTTAGATAATGCTCTTCCATCTTATTTACCCCAGTAAAATCATTAATAACTAAACGAACAAACTTCATACAGGTAATAATATTTCCTTCCTGTTACTTCTGATAGCTCAGAAAATAAAACTTTTCAGGTATCACTCTATAACATATTGGAATGAGTTATAATGCGCTGTGACAGGATCTGAATATGTATTGTGACTTTTGATATATCTGGAAACAAAATTCTCCAGTGATTAGCATTATATAACAATCAAAATGCAACGTGTTAGACAAATATAAATATATCTGTGAACTGGCCTCTGGTACCTTATTATAAATGCAGCATGTTTTTCATAGTCACAGAGCTATACAGCATAGAAACAAGCCTTTCGGCCCTACTATGCTGGCCAAATTGCCTATCTGAGATAGTCTCACCTGCCTGCAATGAACCCTGTATCTCACAAAGTATTTCCTATCCAAGTACCTGTCTAAATTTTTTAAAAAATGATATAGTTATATCCATCTCCAGATCTTCCTTTGGGAGCTTGTTCCATATACCCAGTATCTGATGTGTGAAAAAATTGCCCCTTCAGTCCTATTTAAAGCTTTACTCTCAATCCTTAAATGCCCACTAGTTTTGAACTCTTGTACCCTTGGAAAAAGACTGTAGCCATGCGTCTTGTGTGTGCTCTAAGGTCAGTCTCAGGTCCCCTTTGAATTCTGGTGTTGCCTAGCTTCAGCCTCCTATGCTGCAAGAAAAAAAATATCCCATCTCTGCATAACTCAAGCTCTCCAATCTTGTAACATCCTTGGAAATCTTTTATACATCATTTCCTGCTAAGAACATCCTTCCTATAACTTGGTGACCCTAGCTGCACACAGAACTGCAAGTGTGATCTCACCTAGGATTTGTTCAATTGAAATGTACTTCATCGTACACCACTAAAACCGTAGAAGCAGAATGATGGTTTGAAATAAGGTTCTGATGGAGCGAAATATCCTCCTGAAATTTAAATGAGTAAACCCCTTTCTATGGTGAGGAAGTAGTTGAAGGTTTGTTCAGAAGGCTGATAATTATCATAATTCTGAATATGATCACTTTCTCAAGGTGGTAAACTATAATACATAAAAATGCTGCTCATTAAATAATAATGTACAGTGATTAAAATCATCAATAGCATGGTAGGGCGACTAGTTCTCTGCTGCCTTTCATTCACTCCTCATCATTCAATCAGCTTCTTATTCCAAGAAAGCACCTGGTTATTTCTTGGATTCATAATCGGTCTTATTTTAATGATCCTTTTGTAATTTGTATTGTAGTTTACTATCTGGTTGAAAATCATGACTCATTGTTCAGTTGAATTTTTATTATATTGTTTTATGTCACATAAACCAGAGAAACAGTGTACATAATAATTGTGAGAATAAATGTCAAGAGATTTAAATTCAAAGAGTTTTAATTAACTATTGAGATATTAATAAATGTCTTCTCCATTCAGAAACTTTTTACAATGATAGAGAACTGTATCAGGCATTTAAGAAAATCAGTATTGGTCTTAATTAACATATTTCTGCTTTCCAATTTAAAAAATCATTTTTAATTTAGTTACCAAGGAATATACATTCTCAGTGCCAATATTACAGAGATTTTGTGGAGGACAACTTATTAGTTGAGAAGAGGTTTCAATCACATATGTCATTATAACCAAATCAATATGGATTAATGTTAACATTTTTTATAATTAAAAACCTGGATTTGTAAAAGTTGATACTGTAGTACTGATACAGACAGGAAATCTGAAAATAGAATTTCATGAACAACTTGATGTAGTAATTTTAAACCGATGAAAATATACATGACAATTTCATACATATTTTCAAACAGCTGTTGAAGCATTGCCTATAACTAGGAGGGAGGAGGCGATAGCAGCGTGCTGCGCGTGCGCAGCCTTCCGGTGAAAAATGTTATCGTATCCGTTAAATAGGGGCTGTGGACAATTCTGATTTGATGGAGACGGACATGAAAGTACAGAGGAACATCTGGAAAAATTTCTGAAACGCTCGTTCGCTGCTGTCGTTACTGCGCAGTCGGGAATCTTTTGGAGGGAAGGCCTCAAAATCCCCAGCTTTGCCTGCCGTTGGCAACCGAGATGGAGGTGGAATTGTTCGGGCAGAGATAGCGCTCAGTACTCGGTGTCGGAGATCTGATCGGAGCTCGAAGTTTTCGGATGACTCAGAGTATAGGGAGAGTCTTTCTTCCTTCTCCTGTCTGCGTGAGATGGGGACATTTGAGAGATTTTGAACTTTTACTGTGCTCATGGACTCCTTCATCAAGTTATGGTACTATTGCACTGTTGTAACTATATGTTATAATTATGTGGTTTTGATAGTTTTTTTCAGTCTTGGTCTGTCCTGTGTTTTGTGATGTCACACCGGAGGAAATATTGTATCATTTCTTAATGCATGCATTAATAAATGACAATAAAAAGAGGACTGTGAGTCTTCATAATCTATAATCTAATCTAACTACTAAGTGGTTTTATTAATAGGTTGTATAGTTTGTCAAAAGCTTATGATCTCTATTAGCAATTTAGAGATAGCTTTTCAGATATATATTTTCCAGTCAATTGAGTCTCAATTTATCTTGCATTATTTAATATACAATAGAAATTTATTGCCTGTTCCCAAATTCCAAGGTCTTGTTCAAGTATATACACAGCATGTGTAAGAACCTAATGTATCCTGCGGTGTGTATGGCAGCTCTAGATATCAGATATGATGAAGAAATTGAGGCAAATTGCCTGTGGCACTTCGGTGTCAATTTAAGGCAAATTCAATGCATCATGGAAATGAAGCCAACTTTGTAATAGTAAGATGCTATATTAATTAAAATCAATAGCAAATATATATTGAGGCTGAACCTAAATCAGCTTTGCCAAACATGAAATTGTGTTGTGGTTGAGGAGTAAGGGGACTGAGATGGAAGTTTATTTTCCAGTCTCAACCAGGTGATCCTTAACTCCATACAGTTAGGCCAATGTGTGGAGCAGTTGGCAACAGTGGGGATTGGATTGGGAGATGGAAAAGAAAAGAGGGATAATGAGTGGAAAGCTCAATACTTGCCAACCCATCTGACTTGAGTTGCACCCCTTGCTTATTAATCTTTCAGTTACACTGTCACGGTCCCAGGGAAGTCTGTGGCTTAGTATGCTATGCGCATTGTTTATATTTCAGCCTCTCCTTGGCATCTTCTCACACAGCAGAGTGTATCCTTCCCTGCTGAGTAAATGTGTTGAATTTAAATTCAGCCACAGACAAAGCTGCCCTGCAGGCAGTTGTCATTAAGCCAGTAAGGAGCTCTGAACTGAGATTGGAGCTGGATCAGGTCTGAACAACAAAATTGGCCTTGCACTTAATGAAGGGATCATCGTTTACTTAAAGAGAAACAAGAGGCTACTGATGCTGGAATCTGGAGCAACAAGCAATCTGCTGGAGGAACTCAGCAGGTCAGGCAGCATCCATGGAAATGAACAGTCGATGTTTCAGGCCAAAACCCTTCTTCAGCATATGTGAGGGAGAAAGGAATTAGCAACATTTTGGGTCAAAACCCTACATCAGCATGAAAAGTGGAGAGGGAAGACTTGGTAATATTCCCTCTCTAGCTTCAATCCTGATACAGAGTTTTGACCTGAAATGTTGACAAATAAGTAACAGTACTTATAGTTATGTTGAGGATTTATTTGGAAAACAACATGTCGTGTTCTCCAATTTGCCTACCATCACAACGGGCCAACAGCAGAAGCTCATTGGCTCTTTACTCAACCCAGGAACATCTGGACAGTGAAGATGCATACATCTTTTTTTTCTTCTTTGTACTTGCACAGCTTGTTGTCTTTTGCACACTGGTTGTTTGTCCATCCCGTTGGGTGTGGTCTTTCTTTTATCTACTGTGAATGCTGGCAAGAAAATGAATCTCAGGGTTGTATAAGGTCACATATATTTACTTTGATAATAAATTTACTTTGAGCTTTGAAGCAATAAGAGAAAATATTTCCAACTCGGGGAATTCATCGCAAGCTTGCCAGGAGTTCAATAGGTTCAATTTAATGTCAGAGAAATGTATACAATATACATTCTGAAATTCTTTTTCTTCGCAGACATACACGAAAACAGCGGAGTGCCCCAAAGAGTGAATGACAGTTAAATGTTATAAACCCCAAAGCCCCCCCCAACTCCCCCCTCCCACGCTTAAGCAGCAGCAAACCAACGACACCCCCCACCAACAAAAAAGCAACAGCACCCTCCACCGAGCACTCAAGCATGCAGCAAAGCATCACTAAAGGCACAGACTTGCAGTACCCCAAAGACTATTCATTTACCTGGTAATTCAACATACCACAGGCTCTCTCTCTCCCCTTAATAAGGGAAAAAAGAGGTGTCCCCGTTTCACAGCGAGAGGGGAGACAAGAACAAAACAAATCACCAATTTAAGGTGTTAAAAGTCTGTTGCGTGACTTTTCCCGAGCACTGTGCCCAAAGATTTCGGGTCTCTGGGCACACAGCCAGCAGTCAGCTCGCTACTTTTGATCTTCCGTGTACTCCCACGACACACCAGTTTTCTGTGGCAGCACCAAGCTTGAATCTCAAAAATCCGGCATCCTGAAGGCGCGCTAGAATTCTAGGCCGCATCCTTGGCATATAGAAAAACGGCCAGTTGTGAGGCCCTGAGAGCAGGTCCCATTCCCGCAAAGAACCAAAGTCAGCATGTAGTATTCCAGTTGCAACCTGTCCAAGGATCAATATATTCAGACAGTTTCAGAGCAAGTATTCGATGAGATTTACCATGGCTGGACTCTCCTACCTGTAGCGATGAGGATTACTTGACTATCAACTTCAGATCATTCCTGCTGTATTACCAGTGTGGAAGACACACTGTACTCAAGGAGAGGGGAATTCATGTTCTTACTCAAGTTGGAAGCAGCGGCCCCAAGTGTGGATTTGCTCAACTAACAAGCTTTTTGAAGACTCGGGGAGTGATGGAATGTAGACATTTGGAGCTAAGAACCCCATATTTTCAGCAAAATAACTATGACTTTCTGCAAGTGTGATTTGTGTGTGACCACCTTCAGAAGATTCTCATGACTATTGCCATTCATCCAGTGACCCATTCAGTCCACTTGGCTCACCTTGATTTAGCTGCTGTGCTAGATTGCTTAGTCTGTAGGGGAAGAGGATCACTGTGTTCAAAGAATCCAATATGTGGAGGTGAGCAGAAGTAATTTTGTTAACACATTCTTTTGGGTGGGAGGGGTAGATATATGTCTCCACCAAAGGAGGTATAAAGCGCTCCTTCCCTCTGCTAGTCTGCAGGCCACCCTTGCCAAAGCGTAGCGCCTGTTTAGCTCCTCCCCACCCCCCCACCAATCAGGGTCGCATGAAGCCATGGGAGCAGATGGTGATGGTTGTATGAGCAGTTGGTGCATATCACAAGTCCTGGTTATGCGAACACTGACGCCAGGCAGACAATCTCTGAAGATTATTGATGATGACTGGGGTCACCTGAATTGTAAAGACACTGCCCAGCAAAAGGCATTGGAAAACCACTTCTGTAGAAAAATTCAGAAGTACCATGATTGCTCACGTCATACAACACGGCACATAACGAACGGACAAATTCTGTAGTTAATATTCACAGCGAGGGAAGATTTCCTTCCACAAAAAACTGTTGCAGTACATAAGGATAATTTGATTCTTATAACAAAATACAACAAATATGGTGATATATTGAGTATTATTTACCAAGGTGTAGAAAGTAAAATTCTGTTCCTTGCCAAGAAGAGGGGATTTTGCACTATGCTGTTTATAGTAAAGTCATTAAAGTTTGCTTTGGAGAGATGCGAAGTTTGAGTCATACAGACTGGAAGCAGGTCCTTCAGACATCCCATTCATAAATTCCATGCTTCCTCTTTCATCCCCATCTTGCACACTTCCTTCCTAGCCACTGCTCCACCCTATACTGGGCAATCCAATGTGGCTGGACAGACAGCAATAAAAGTCAGGATTGAATCCCATTCCCTGGAGATCTGAGGCAGTAGCACTAACTGTTGCACTACTGGTTTGGCAACAATTCTGAGAGTAAGGCTTTGTAAAATAGAGATCAAAGCTGAAAAAAAACATTTATTGAAGCATGGTTGAATTCTGAGCTTCCTGTCGTCAGCCACTTTAATTCTGCATTCCACCTATTGATACCCTCCTGCAAAGTTTTAGGAAAGCCCAAGATAAGCTTGAGGAACAATACCTTATGCTGTCTTGGTAGAATAAAGCCTATTAAGACTTGATAGTGAATTCTACAACTTTAGAATACTCAACTTCCCTCTTTCCATTAGATCTGAGCCAGTCTTACAGCTCAGCAATTTTCAATTTTCCCATTAATTTGCCTTTGGTCTTGCTCTCTAACTGCCCTCATTTTAGGGATTTAATGAGTAATACCCGTTCACCCTTTCTAATTGCCCCTGTTTGATCCATCAATAAGATGGCCTCATTTATAGCAAGCCTGGCTTCACTCTGTTGAATATTTTTCCTTGCTCTATCCATCCTTTCCTCACTCTCTCTGCAATAGCATTAACTTACTTTGTACATTTTGATTAAGGGTCTTTGGCCCCAATTGTTAACTCTATTTCCCCTTCCCGAGGTGCTGCCTGACCAGCACTGCGTTTCAGATAGCCCCCATTGGCGAATTAATTTTGATTTCCATTGTTGGGAATATGAATATTTATCAGTAGTACTGGAAAAATCACATCCAAAGATGTTGGAAATCTCAAATAAGGGGAAATTATAGAAATACTCTTCAGATGAGCCAGCAGCTGCAGAGAGGGAAAACTGAGGGGTAGAGACAAGGTGAATGGAAATATGTTCCTACATCCTTGTTAATCTCTGCAGTATATTTTCTGGCACATCTTTCTTGTAAAAAATGTGGTGTTCCTGAATTGTTCACAGTACAGTACTCTGGAGTGCATATTGAATGCTTTATACAGTTCTTGCATGAGTTCCCTAATCTGAAGTTCTGTGTGCCTTAAAATGTAAGTGTATGTTTTATACATGAGGTCTCTCCGAATATAGGTAGGGGTATTTACCTTAACTATTGTAACTTACTTAACTATTAGACTGGACTAGTATCCAGATCTGTGCTTGTATGTTGAAGTGTGAGTTTGTGTGCTAGTATGTGGTTGTGTGCATGTACATGTCTGTCTGGATGTGTGTTTAATCCAGGGGTCGCCAACCTTTTTTGCAATGCGGACCGGCCGACCCGGGTGGTGGGGGGAGGTAAAGTTGCCAACGTACAAGAGTAGCAGTGAAATACGTTGTGTTTACCCCGAGAAAGACTACAATGACCATGAAGCCTTGCGCGGGCACCAGTGCGCATGTGTAACTTGCGAATCCGTGTACGTGCCGATTTTTTTCTACAAATTGTTTTTGGCGATTCTGTTCGCAGGGAGGCGGGGGGGTCTTAATCATGACCGGAATATAGGTGGTAAGTGGCTAATACACTCAATTTCGTTTCTAAAAGGGTTTATCTAAGCAATTTAATATTAAACACACTGTGCATATTTTCCTCGCATGGATATAGTGATAAGTCAATTAACAGGGGAGGACGGGGAGCTTGAAGTAAGTGTTGAATGAACTTCCAGTAGAAGTGGTAGAGGCAGGTTCGATATTATCATTTAAAGAAAAATTGGATAGGTATATCGACAGGAAAGGAATGGAGGGTTATGGGCTGAGTGCAGGTCGGTGGGACTAGGTGAGAGTAGCGTTCGGCACAGACTAGAAGGGCAGAGATGGCCTGTTTCTGTGCTGTAATTGATACATGGTTATATAAGTCACTCATAAGTCAATAGCATCATAACATTTTCAGTAACGTTTGGATATTAAACACACAGCACATATTTTCCTCGTATGAACATATAAAATCATTGCAACACACCAATATTGCTGAATCATTGGGAGCCCTGGACTTGTTTCCTGGCAACAGGACGGTGCCATCGAGGGGTGATGGGAGACAGCGATACACGAAGAGGGTTCCTTATGTCCAGTCTATTCCGCAATTTAGTTTTCGTTGCATTCATTGCAGAGATATGTTGGAAATGGAAGTAACGTTGTCAGTGCTTTCATAGCTATCTCAGGACATTCAGCCTTGACTTTGATCCAGAATGCCGGCAGAGATGTTATGTCAAACATACTTTTCAGCCTGCCGCATTTGCGAGCTCGAGGTGTTGATCTCCTTTACGCGCTGACATGGTTGAATGGCAGGTAATGACCTCGCGTGCATTCAAGCTCAACAGTGTGTGTGACAGGGAATGAGGAAATGTGCAGCTGACTCATATCACCAAATCATATCGTTTCCTCACGGCCTGGTAGCACATGCTTTGTGGCCCGGTACCCGTCCACGGCCCGGTGGTTGGGGACAGCTGGTTTAATCAATTGTGTGTAAATGTGAGTAAGTATGTTTGTTTGCTTCAGTGCAGATCAGAGTTCAGATCAATTTAAAGAAATTTCAGAATTATTTCCTGTAGAGAATGAAAACAAGTCAAGTTATGTCTTGTCTTCTTTCATTGGTTTGTTCATTGTATACTGTGATCAAGTTTCCTTTATATCTTTCCAAGCTTTCTGTCGTGATCCATATTTACTGTTACAATTGCAATGCAGGAGGAACTAAACAGGTCAAGCAGCATCCGTAGATGACATTTCAGGCCTAGACCCTTCTTCAGGAGTCATGAAGCATTTGTAGAGGATAACAAACAGTTGATGTTTTGGATTGAGACCATTTTTCAGGGGTTCTGATGATCCGGCATTTGCAGAACCTGCAGTAATATTTGACTAATAGTGCAAACATACTGTATGATGAAGCATTATGCGTTTGCTTAACTAATTCATTATGGGTTATATGTACTAGTACATCAATGATATATGTAATCAACACCACCACATTATACGTGTGCACATTGCATCGTTTTCTTACAATTAGTTTAAAATATTAGAGATACAAAAAAAAATAGTGGTGACGAGGTATGTTTTAAAAGAACCCGAGACAACTACCTACTTCTTCAAGCTCAGCAAGAAACTACCGAGTAAAAAAAAAGCACAGCATATGTCCTTTTGAAGGTTCAGACACAGCTGAGTTTAAACAAAAAAGGCAGAAAATGGACAAGTTCGCAGGTTCATAAACTGTGAGTATGGGTGATAATAACAAAAGAAGCAGAAATGCTTGGCCACATCAGAAAGATTGAAGGGTGTGATTACGCAACAGATAACTGGATTTTGTATACTGAGTGAATTGAGCAATTTAAACGCTAGGCCAGATGTCTGAAAAGGCCAAGGTGTTGGGACCAGACGTGAGGGTCGAGCCAGCTCTGCTCCACAATGTCTTACTCTGCTCTCCTTAGCATTGAAGCTGAGGCTATGTCATGCCCTGGCTGGTCTGGGCTTAGTGTCTGTGAGCTTCGTGGTGATTTGCCTCTGTGTGATGGATTGAGACTGAGACTATGAGCTACTCCACTTACTCCCAGCTTCGGATTTATGGACTCAATTTTGCTCCGAATGCTGATGCTTGCCTTACTGTCCGCATGATTTGATTTGATTTGTTTTTTTTTCTCCCTGCGCATTGCGTGTTAGCCTTTATTTTTAAATTGAGTTATTTTGGGTTTCCTGTTTTGTGGCTGCCTGTAAGCCAGTGAATCTCAAAGTTGTATAACTTATACATACTTTGATAATAAAATGTACTTTTGAACAGCATTGTAAAGCAAATGAAATTGTTGATGAGAAATGAATGCCAATTTTGCGAAGTGCATTGGATTAAAAGGCATACAATTTGCTTAGAGGTCTAACTACTCAAACCAAACCAGCTGAACTGAGCTTTGCTGATATCATGAAAATAATGAAGGAAGATTTAGAACTGAAACCATTGATGATTGCAAATTGCTTTAGGTTTCATAAGTGGAATCAATAGGAAGGGAGTCCATTTCAGTGTACGTGGCTGTATTGCAGAGATTGTCGAAGAATTGTCTGTTCAATGGTTGTCTTAATGATGCACGGAGGGTTTGTTGAGTTTGTGGAATCTTACAAGAAAAGATTAAAAAACCACTTCTAACTGAAGCACAATTTTCATTTAATAGAGCAGTTGAAATAGCTGTATCAATGGAAGCAGCAGACCGAAACACATTTGCAGTCAGCAATGAAGGTGAGCTTGAAAAAAATTGGAGTGTCTAGACAGAGACCTGCCTGACTGAACAAATTCTGTTACTATTGTGGCAGAGGTTGATATACTGTACACCAGACCAATGCAGGTTTAAAGGCAAAACTTGCAGAAAATGCAATAAAGTAGGACATACAAACAGCATGTTGGGCAGACAAAAAATAAATGGACTGCACAGTGAAGAGAAAAAGATAAAGTCAAGTTGCAATTTCAAAAGGACCACTAATCTGCATGCAGATGAGAGTGACACAGGACTCGGTAGCCTTGAGCTTTACAATATGAGAACTAACATAAGAAAAACAATATGGCTTACACCAGAAGTGAACAGCAAATTAATTAAAATGGAATTGGACACTAGCTCGGCTGTTTCAGTCATTCCCTAAAATGAGTATGAAGCATATGAATCCTTTGATTAAGGGTTCTAATGGAAGAATTTATAATTTATTATTACAATTGGATAAGCGTCCTTTGTCTAAGATTAAACAGGATTGGGAAAAGGAACTTAATTTGACTTTTATGACGGAGGATTGGATGCGGATATTGAAGTTGGTTAACTCTTCTTCAATTTGTGCTAGACAGTCATTGATTCAATTTAAAATTGTACATCATTATCATTTGACAAATGAGAGACTTTCTAAAATCTTTCCTAATGTTGATAGTCATTGTAATAGATGTAAAACTGAGATAGCTACACTGACACATATGTTTTGGTCTTGTTCCATATTGGAACAGTTCTGGAAGTCGGTTTTCTCAACAATTTCTAAAGCACTTAAAATTAATTTACAACCTAATAAATTAACTGTGCTTTTTGGAATAGTTCATCAAAATATTTATGGTATTTCTGTGTCTGACCAGCATGTTATTGCATTTGTTACATTGATAGCTAGGAGGGCCATTTTGTTGAAGTGGAAGGATACATCAGCTCCCACTTTGTCACAATGGTTCTCTCAAGTGATGCTATGTCTTAGGTTGGAGAAAATAAGAAGTCAAACCTTTGAACCTTTATTTGATTTTGAGAAAAGATGGGGCTCATTTGCTGGTTATTATCATTTGAGTTAATTGATATAATTTTTCCACGATCTAATTGTAAATTCTTTTAATATATTTTCTTTTCTTGCTGGCGGTTTGATGTTTTGAAGCTTTTTGTATGACGCATGGCTCCGGGGTTGTACACCTAATGGGTTCTCTTTTTCTTCTCACTTTTCTGCTCAGTAGGTTTTTTTTGTTACCAAAAATTTTGTTTTCAATCTTTAAGATGATGGGGTTTTTTTGAGGTATTGTAAGTGTTGTTACTTCGATGTACTCATGTTATCTTTCCTATATATATATATACAATAAAAAGGTTTGAAAAGAAAAGTAAGAGTTTGAATGGCATTTCAAAGATACCAGACTGAAGCTTACAGTTATCCAACTAAGAATTTATACTAGAGAAAAGATAACTCCTGCGGGAATGACATTGGTAACAGTGAAGTACAACAAGCAACAAGCCACACTGGGCTTGTATGTGGTATGTATAAACAGGAGGGCCAGCATTGTGGCATTATGATTGGCTGAGACAATTACAACTTGATTGGAGATCCATCAATTATTTGCATATGCATCCCTTGCAATAGAATCAACTGAAAGTGAATTAAGACAGTGCCACAGCAGTTCAAGGATGGCATTGGAAAACTCAAAATATCAAAGGTAAGCTAGTGTTAAATAAAAAATAGCACACCTAAGTTTTACTAAGCCCATCCTGTTCCTTGTACCATCCTTGATAAAATAACCAATGAGCCAGATCACATGGATGCTGAAGGAATTCTTTGGGCAATGTCAGTGGTCCCAGGAGCAAAGGTCAATAAGTCTGTCAGGAACTGTGATGATGTTAAGATCATTATCAACCCAGTACAGAAAGTAGGTGAAACCCTCTGCTCAGGATAGATTGATATCTTTGCAAACCTTTCTGGAGGGAAGTACTTCAGCAACGTGGACTTAGCTGAGGTCTATTAATGAAGATGAAATAAGAGTCCAAAGTTTTCTCACCAGAAACATGCACAAGGGGCTTTATTGATACAATGGGCTTATCTTTGGAGTTGAATCTGCGTCTGCACTTTGGCAGAAAGTGATGGACCAGGTGATGCAAGGCTGAACAGTTACTCAGTCTTAACTGAGTGACATCATTGTTACTGGTAAGGATAAGGAACGTCCCCGAAATCTCAAGACAGTGTTAAAAAGATGCGAAGATTATGGGCTCAGAACATGATGCAACAAATATGAATTCTTTAAATGCTGGTCACACCATTGACACACAAGGATTACACAAGTACTGGGAAAATTCAAGCAATGGTGAATGCTGCAGTGCCAAAAGGCATGTCACAGCTGTGGTCCTTTTTGAGATTTGTCAATTACTGAAGCAGGTTCCTGCCAAATCTGGCTGCTGTGTTCCACCCCTTGAACTCATTACAACTGATCAGGAAGAAATGGCAATGGACAAAGAAGTGTGAAGTGGTTTTCCAAAAGGCAAAGGGAGTAGTGGTGGCAGACATTGTACTCTCACATATGGTCCACATTGTCCAGCGAAGCTTGCCATGCACTGTTTAGGATGCTAACACATTCAGAGCTGTCAGAACCATTCCTACAAGAGTTATCTTCTACAACCACCCAGACCCTCAGATCTTTTCATAGCCACAAGTCTCGCCTGCCAAGTGAAGAGATCGTTTTCTTAGGAAAGACATTATTTCAGAAGAGTAAGAAAGCCTCCACAGCGATTAAATCTTTAGGTCTAATCGGGACAATTGAAAATATACTATGTCATGGATGTCTGTATAATAGTTGTATTGTTTAGTACACTGTGTGTGTGTATATATGTATATAAGTTGAGATGCATTCTTTATTGATTTGGAGTTTATAGCTACAGTAAGAAGAGGAGTGTTGTGTAGTTAATATTTCAGTTATATTTAAGTAATATTGTAAATATGTTGTTCAAGTAATTCATTACGGGTTATACAGTACGTAATAGTATGTGAATGGGATATGTCATCACATCACTATGTCATGCATGCGTGCATTGCTTAAAGTAAAAAACAAAGTTAGATACATTATTGAAGACACCCTTGTTTTTATTTTGATTAGTTTTATGTTTTGGAGTTGCAAAACATAATATTTACCATAATAATTGTCTGCTGATCAGACTGTTATCATATTTGTGATCTGAGATATTGTGGCAACGGTGAAGTGTGCAAGAATGTATGTCTAGGAGTTGAATATGTGAAAAGGAAAAGGAGACGTAGATGAGTGAAGTAGTAGTGTGTGTAATTGATATGGTACAAGTGTGAGCACAGGATTATAGAAAGTTATGAAAATAGGTCAGCTATATCACATTCCAGTGAGGATATTAAACCTCAAAAACATAAAAGCTTGGCTGATGTAAGGTTAGTATTAAAAAAATCTCAAACCAAACCTCAAGCAGTCTTGTTATTGTGTATTGGAGGTGAAAAAGGGACCAGGTCATTCAGACAAGTATTTTAAATTCATACAGCTCCATTTAAAAATTATTTTACTTTTAAGTCATGTTGGACAATTTCCTTGGGCTTGGGATGACAGCAGTTAAAAGTAGACAAGCAATGTTGAATACCATTGGTAAGTGCCTTTACATAATTTCTTAAGGGTTGTTTGTGGGCCAGGAGAAACAGGAAGTGGTTCCTCTAGACGTGACAAACTTTCCCAAGATATGCATTCACTCTGTCCAATCTCCACTTCTTTGATTTGTGGTTTAGTCTCCTTTACAGTCTGCCTGCTCTGTGACTGGATCCTTCCTGAATTCTCATCCTCCCCTACTATTTGTTTCTCAGAGTAGCATCTCCATCACCTTGGTGATCTCTCCTACTTGAAGCACTGACCAAATATCTGGTGTTCTGCTACGTCCTTTTGCTCTTTACATTCTGCCAAAGAGATAGCTGATCTGGTTTCCCTCTGGCATTTAATGTGTAGTCTTGATTAGAATCACTACCTCCAAATTATGCTCCTTGGAATTTTCTTAATTTTCTTTCTTCATCCTCCACTTTAATGTTTCTCTGTTCAATTTCCTTAAATAGAGCCAGCAACCACTATAGCATAGAGCACGCTCTTCAGCACATCTAGACAATGCCAAACTATTAATCTGCCTAGTCCCATTGACCTGCACCTGGACCAGAGTCCTCCATACCCTTCCCATCGATGTACCCATCCAAATTTTTCTTAAATGTTGAAATCGAACCCGCATCCACCACTTCTGCTGGCAGCTCATTTCACACGCTTACCACCTGAGTTCCCCATGATGTTCCCCTTAAACAGTCCTAACCTATTCAACATTTCCCTATAATTCAGGTCCTCAATTCGTGGTAACATCCTTGTAAATTTTCTTTGCAGTCTTTCAATCTTATTGAAATCTTTCCTCCAAGTAGGTGACCAGAATTGCACATAATGCCCCAAATTAGGTCTTAGCAATGTCTTGCACAATTTCAGCATCTCAACTCCTTATTCAATATGTTGATTTATGAAGGCCAATGTGCCAAAAACTTCTTTACAGATCTGTGTACCAAGATCCCTCTGTTCTATCACACTCCTCAGTGCCCTACCACTCACTGTGGAAGTCCGACCCTTGTTTGTCTTCCCAAAGTGCAACACCTCACAGTTGTCTACACTAAATTCTATCTACCATTTTACAGCCCATTTTTCCAGCTGGTCTTGATCCTGCAGCAAGATTTGGTAGTGTTCCTCGCTGTACACTCTACCCCTAATCTTGGTGTCATCCGCAAATTTTCTAATCCATTTTAACACTTCCACACTTGACATTTTTCCTGATGAGTAATGCCACCCCTCCCCCTTTAATCCCTCCTGTTCTATTACCTCTAAAGTAATGGAACCCTGGAACACTGAGCTGCCAGTCCTGCCCTTCCTACAATTAATATTCATTCATGGCTACAATATCATAATTCTACGTGGTGATCCATGCCTAGAACTCATCTGCCTTTCCTATATTACTCCTTGCATTGAAATATGCACAACTCAGAACATTAGTCCCATCATGCTCAATCTTTCAATTCCTGACTTTGTGCTTAAGCTTAACAACATCTTTCCTCATAAACACTCCACTACCTGCTCTGATACTCTGTTTCCCATCTCCCTGCGGCTCTAGTTTAAAACCCCTGTGAAGCACTGGCAAGCCTTCCAGCAAAGATACTAGTTCTCCTCCAGCTCAGGTGCAAACCATCCCTTCTGTGTGGGTTCCATCTTCCCTGGAAGAGAGCTGGATGATCCAAAGATCTGAAGCCCTCCCTCATGCAGCATCTCCTTAGCAACATGCTATGCTGTATGATGTTTCTATTTCTGGCCTCACTAGTATGTGACATAGGTAGCAATCTTGAGATCACAACCCTGGTGGTCCTGTCCTTTCACTTAGCACCTAACTCCTTGAACTCACTTTGCAGGAATTCAGCATCCTTCCTACCCATGTCATTGGTACTGAAATGGGTCATGACCTCTAGCTGCTCACTGTCCCACTTAAGAATGCTGTGGACTCGATCTGAGATGTCCCTGACCATGGCACCCGGGAGGCAACATACCATTTGGGAATCTCGTTCTTGTCCACATTATGAATCTCCTAACCAATGAATCCCCTGTCACTACATCTTGCCGTTCCTTCCCCCTTTCCTTCTGAGCTTGACTCAGTGCCAGGGAACTGACTTCTGTGGCTTTATTCTGCTAGGTCATCCCTCCAACGGTATCCAAAGCAATATACCTGTTGTTGAGGGGAATGGCCATATGGGTACCCTGCACTGACTGCCTATCTTCCTTCCCCCTCCTGATAGTTACCCAGTTATTTGTATCCTGCAGCTTGGGTGTAAGCAGCTCCCTATATGTCTGTTGATCAACCCCTCAGCCTCCTGTATAATCCGGAGCACCAGCTCCAGTTCCTTACCATGGTCTGAAAGAAGCTGCAGCTTCTCCCAGTCTTTCCACATCCATCAAGAGAAGAATTCCGCTATGCTGCATGGCGTACCCCCTGTTCTGACTGTTGAATGAGAAGGAAAGAAAGTAAAATTAAATGAAAAAATCTACCTATAGCTTCTGCCTCTCCTTGCTGATGCCCCTATGAACCAATTCCTAAACTTCTTACTCTAACACTGACCCACTCTCACAATGGCTATTCCACTTAAAACTAACTTGTACTTATTGGCAATTGCCAAGGGCCTAATTATGCACAATCTAACTTGTCCTCAGGAACTGTGGTACACAAAATGTCTCAACTTCCCTGCTTACTTCTGTTGAAATCTTTCCCGAGCTACGCAATCCAACGTCTCCTCCGAAACTGTGATGTGCAGAATGGTGCGACTGCCCCCACTGGCCTCTTTTGAAATCTCTCTCCCACCTCTGTCAGGTCTCTTCAGGAAGTGTGGTGCACAGGATCGGGAACTGTGGGCAGAAATAGTCTAAAAATTTTTGGGCTTTTTATGGGATGTCAAAGCCGAGTTTTTTTTACACAGAGATTGATGGGTGACTGGGACGCCCTACCAGGAATGAATGTAGAAGCAGATACATTAGGGACGTTTAAGAAACTTAGAATGGCACATTAATAATAGAAAATTGGAGAAGTATGTAGAAGGGAAGGGTAGATTGATCTTAGGAGAAGTTCGTTCACAATGGGTTTGTACTGTGCTGTAATGTTTTATGTTCTCTGGAGTAAGTTTTCTTTCTTGTGTTTTTCACATTATCTCTGTTTGACCTTTTAAATCTGCATCCACAATACTGCTTTAAATGTTTCCTCCTGTTTTGTTTTAGTGTTTGTCTGGTAGAATATGGTACCTCACAAGTAGAAAATTTCCTTATTATTGCTTATGTACATATGTACAGTATATCTGAGACAGGTCTGGCGTGCCTTTTTTTGGTATACTTTCTTATAAGCATGGTTGTGTTTCAAAAGTAAAATTAGAGATGTCAAGAGAAGCAGTTATTTGGAATGCTCAGCACAATTGCCCAGGAGCGGAAAATATCTTCTTCATTCAAGAGTTACAATGGGGGTAATATTCTATCTGCAGACCTGGCGGGGAGCCTTGTCTGCCTGTAGTGTGTGTGCATTCATGCATTTATTGCTCATTATTTTCTGACCATTTATTGACGGTGGCAGTAGGAGGTCAGAACATTGATCCAAACATCCTGGGAATATGTACAGTAATTGCTGGTGTTTTTTTTCAAAGAAAAAAAAAGGCTCTCCCTTGAAGTTTGCTTTGTTTACAGTCTGCAATATTCTCTTACCCAAGGATTATATGTTCTACATTTACCTAAAGGAAATGGATAGTGTATCTTAAGGAACTTGAGGAACAATATAAAAAAACATTAAATTGTGAATAACCTAATTAGCTACTGCTGTCCTTTAAAAAAGTTAAAATATTACTGCTGCTAGAAATCTGGAAGCAATTAAGATGTTCAGCATCTTAGTCCTCAACCCTTGAAAACCTGAAATATCAATTCATATTCTCTGTCCACTCTAGTTATTTGATTTTTTTTAGTATTTCCAATATGTGTTATTTTCTCACATTAATTATTGTAAGCAGTGTCAGTGGATGTGCCAAAATGTTCTGACCTGTACATAAGGTTTGTGCAATGGTACTGTGCATTCTGTGACCATCACTGCCAGTAAAAATGAAAGGCAAAAACAAGAGTGGACTTGTTGTAAGTTTCAGGATGTCCTTGAATTCTGGGTTCCCAATGAATTTTAACATTTTGACACGCAAAAGAGGCCCAGATGATTTTAATGCTGCTTGAGAACCTGCAGAAGTTGGAAATACCAAAACAAAACTTGAAAGTGTAGGAAATTCCCAGTTGGTTCGGTCAGCTTTAACATTTCAGCTTGATGAATTTTTGTACGCTCTTTGTTGAAGATGGAGTGCTTTAAGATTCCATTTTAGATGGCGCTACTAAAGGCAAGTGAGAGCTTACTGGTAGTTCAAAAGGCAAGAAATTTGACGAAAAACATTAGTAATAACATCTTTTCTGAACTACATTGTGGCAAACTCTGACTGCAAGCAAAGAAAAGGTGAGCAAAGGTGAAGTGAATTCGAGGGCTGAGCCATGCTGCAGCATTGTAAGATTGATGCGGATGGAATTGGAGCGAGCGATTCGGAGAGGAGGAGTTGAGGCTGAGGAGTTTTGATGCCCCTCCAACTAACCTGGTTGCGAGGTTGGATCGCTGTAAAGTGGGCTGAACTGATTTGGAGAGATTGAGAACGGCTTCAGGCTAAGCGGCATGGGCTAGGTCCAGCGCATTTCGCTGCAGTGAGGCCCGAGCCTCAATGTAAGGCGCGATCTGCTGTTTGGACAATTTAAACTCTGGCCCAGATAGACTGGAAAGGCAGGGTGTCGGGACTGGAGGTGAGGGCTGGGCTGATTTCACTCGCTCCTGTGATGTCTAGTCCTCTCTCTGCAATTTTGAGGCTGTGATACTACCTTGACTGCTGTGCTTTATGTCTGCAAGCTTCACGGCGATTTGTCCCAATAATATGATGAACTGAGACCGATTTGGGTCTGCTCCGGCTGCTCCACGGATTCCGATCTAAGGACTCAATTTGGTTCGGAATTCTGTTGAATTGAATTGACTTTATCACTTACATCCTTCATATACATGAGGAGTAAAAATCTTTATGTTACATCTCTGTCTAAGTGTGCAGTACAGGTCAACCTTCACTAATCTGGCACCATCAGGACCTGAGGAGTGCCGGATTAGTAAAAATGCCGAATTACAGAAGGATCACATTAAGCATAATCAGTGCCAGATAATCGAAGGAACCGGATTAGAGGTAGTCGGATTAGTGAAGGTCGACCTGTATATAATAATATAATATAATGAATAGTATCTACAACAGGATATTCAATATAACATAGACATACAGTTGTGTCAGCACAAGTTAATCAGTCTGATGGCCTGGTGGAAGAAGCTGCCCTAGAGCCTGTTGGTCCTGGTTTTTATGCTGCGGTACTGTTTCCCAGATGGTAGCAGCTGGAACAGTTTGTGGTTGGATTTCCAGTGATCCTTCGGGCCCTTTTTACACACCTGTCTTTGTAAATGTCCTGAATAGTGGGAAGTTCACAGCTACAGATGCGCTGGGCTGTTTGCACCGCTCTCTGCAGAGTCCTGCGATTGAGGGAAGTACATTTCCCATACCAGGCAGTGTTGCAGCCCATCAGGATGTTCTCAATTGAGCCTCTGTAGAAAGTTCTTAGGATTTGGTGGCCCACACCAAACTTCTTCAACCGTCTGAGATGAAAGAGGCACTGTTGTGTCTTTTTCACCACACAGCTTGCTTGCTTGCTTCTATTATTTGCATGATTGTGTTTTTTTTCTTTCTCTGCACTTCGGGTATTAGTCTTTTTTTTATTTGTTTTTTCGGGTTTCTTACTTTGGAGCTGCCTGGAAGCAGTCTAATCTTAAGTATGTGTGATTTATACATACTTTGATAACTAATGTTCTTTGAATCTTTGAAATACAACATGGGTGGTATGAAAAGAGGATACTATTAGATTGTGGAACAAGTAGGAAATTCCTATGCATATGTAATACTGGATCCAAAGGAATACAATTCACTTAACAAATTTACTCTAGCAGATAAAGAATATAGGATGTCAAAATTTGTAGAAATATTCAAGTCAAGCAGCATTCGTGGAGAGAGCAACAGTTAGCTTTTTAGGCCCATGTACTTTCATGACAACCTAGTTGAATGTTCACTGTATATTTATCAAAGTTAGAATTTAGATATATGGTTACACAGACCAAGCCAAGCAGGAAATCTGACTTTTCCTGGATGATAACAACAATTGGATTAAACTCAACAACATTTTCTGTTCTAAAATATTCCAAATATTTAACATGCTGGATGGTAATTAGCTGCCAGGAATGTAATCACTAAAGGAAATAGATGTACTTCATTCCTCCTAATCTGAAAATGTATAATGATATATGCCAGGATGATTAATGATGAATAAATGGCCTCAATCTGTGTCATCCATTTTCTCTGTTATCTTTGAGTTGTGAAAGTGATCTTCTCAAGTATGGGAGTAATTTTCATAGAGTTATATGAACAAAAACATAGAAAATAGAACATTATATCACAATGGACCACAATGCATTACTGACCTTTTAATCAACTCTAAGATCAATCTAACCCATCACTCCTACACATCCTTCCATTTTTCCAACATCCACATATCTATCTGTTTCTTAAGTGCCTCTAACGTATCTCCATATACCACCATCCCTGGCAGGGTTTTCCACACCCTCATCACTCTCTATATAAAGAGTTTACCTCTGATATCACCCCTGTTCTTCTCTCCAATTACTTTAAAATTCTGCCTTCTTGTCTGAGCCATTTATGCCCTGGGAGAAGAAAAGTCTCTGGCTATCCACCCTATCTATACCTCTTATCATCTTGTACTCTCATCGAGTCACCTCTCATTCTCCTCTCCAAAGAGAAAAGTCCTCGCGTGCTCAATCAATCTTCATAAGACATGCCCTCTATTCCAGGCATTATCCTGGTAAATCTCCTCTACAAACTCTCTAAAGCTCCCACTTCCTTTAATAAGGCGACCAGAATTGAACGCATTATTCCAAGTGTGGTCTAACCAGGATTTTATAGTGCTGCAACATTACCTCAGTGTTCTTGAATCAACACTCTGACTAACGAAGGCCAATGCACCAGATACCTTCTTAACAACTCTGTCAACTTGTGCAACAACTTCCAGAGACCCGTGGATGTGGATACTAGGATCCCTTGTTCCTCCAAACTGCCAATAATCTTGTCATTAAGTCTGTATTCTGCCTTCAAATGGACTTTACAGAATCAATCATATTACACCTTTTTGGGTTGGGCTTCTTGCTATTTTTCAGCCCAGCTCTGCATCCTGTCAATGCCCAGATGTAACGTACACCATCTTCCACACTATCAATAACCCTACCAGCCTCATGTCATCTGCAAACATACTAACCCATCCTTACACTTTCTCGTCAAATAACTTATAAAAGTTACAAAGAGTAGGGGTCCCAGAACAGATCCCTGTGGAACATGGCTGGTTGCCAACTTCTAATGGGCAAACCAATTCTGTGTCCATACAGCCAGGTTTCCTTGGATCCCATGCCTCCGGACTTTCTGAATGAGCCTTCCAATGGGGAACCTTATCAAACACCGTTCTAAAATCCATATACCTCACATCCATTTCTTTACCTTTATCAATATGCTTTGTCATGTCCTCAAAGACTTCCAGCAAGATGGCAGCAGTGACTAATTGTGACATATTGCAGACAGCTTACAAAACTACTGGATGCTCCTCTTTTTCTAAATATACAGTACTTCTTCTGAACTGGGATCAATTGCAGCCTTTAATTATTTTTAAGAATATATTTTTGGGCTGACTGAACGATCCGGCGCTTCTGCTATCTCCTGTTGGATTCGGTGGGAAGCGCAGCTATGCCGTCGCTAGGGGTGTGCACTATATCGCTTCCTAATGGCAGACTATAAACCTGTGGTCGGCTCCATTATTCCGTGCCGATTATATTGCCAAGCAAGATTAAAATCAACGGGGATGAGAGTGGAAAATGAGCGTTTGTTCAGTTGGCCTCCGACAGAGTGTGCAGGAGCCCTGCATCCTATGCTGCAAGGTTTGATTGCCT
Source organism: Mobula birostris (assembly GCF_030028105.1). Lineage (NCBI taxonomy): Eukaryota > Metazoa > Chordata > Chondrichthyes > Myliobatiformes > Myliobatidae > Mobula > Mobula birostris. Next base: position 35,029,139 of record NC_092377.1, read on the forward strand.
TGGAGGCTCGTGGCTGTAGACTCACTGTCAGCTGTAGTTGTTGCTTAATGTCCTCAGTGCTGAATGCGCTTTACTATTCGTGTGATTTGATCAGGGTCTGCAGCCATCAACACAGTGCTGAACTAACTAACTCGGTGGCTGTGGCCGTGACCGTCGGTTCCTGGACCAACTTTACTTGCCTCAGCGGCTCCTGGCTGTGGAGTCACCTTTGGGGACTCCACTGTTTGGTGCTTAATGTTCTGTGTGCTTTTTCCTGTTTGCACAATTGGTTCTTTTTTCACATATCCGATGGTCTTGTTGTGTGGGGGCTTTTTTTATGGTGTTTCTTTGTTTTATGGCTGTCTGCAAGAAGACAAATCTTAAGGTTGTATACTGTGTACATACTTTGGTAATTAATGTACTCTGAATTCAATCAGGATTGTGCTCTTCACAAAGCTATGCTGACTATCTCTAATAACATGATGTTTCTCCAAATGCTCATAAATCTTGTCTCTAAGAGTCTCCTCAAATAATTTTCCCACCACTGAAGTAAGCGTCTGGTCTACAATTCCCATGATTATCCTAATCAGGTAAACAGGCTCTTAATCCCACCATATTTATACCAACCATCACATGCCTACTGATGCTAATTTTCCAGCAGTCAGCCCATATTCCTCAATGCCATGGCATTTTAACTGCTAGTGTAAATATTTCTTAAGTTGTGAGGGCACCTATCTCCATTCCCCCCCAGCCAATGTATTCCATGGATTCATTCCTTCCTTTTTCCGATGAAGGATCTCTGGCTTGAAATGTTAGCTCTTGGTTTTCTTTCCACAGTTGCTTTCTGGCATGTTGAGTGTTCCTATCATTTTATGCTTTTATTTCATGTTTCCAGCATCTGCGAGTTTGTTTTGATTTTTATTTTCTTGCATTGTTTTTATTTAATAGCATTGAGTATAGCAGTTGTAGGCAAGTAGCATCCATCATCAGAGATCCTCACCATCCAGGCCATGTTCTCTTCTCGCCAATATCATCAAAGAGACGATGCAGAGCCTCAAGAGTCTCACCACCAGGTTCAAGATCAATTACTACCCCTCGACCATCAGGCTCTTGAACGGAGGTGTTGACCACACTCACTTGCCCATCCATTGAGATGTCCACACAATCAATGATTTCACTTTAAGGACTCTTTATCTTGTTATTGCACACTCTTGTTATTTATTGCTTTTAACTTCTATTTACATTTTCACAGTTTGTTGTCTTCAGCACTCTAGTTGGTATTTCATTGATCCTGTTATAGTTCCTAATCTATAGGTTTGCTGAGGATGCCCACAGGAAAATGAATTTCAGGGTTGTATATGGTGATATAAGTGTACTTTGATAATAAAATTTATTTTAAACTTTGAACTTTGAATGTGGCTAATAGTGGGCATACACAGCAAATTGATTAAGATTTAGAAAAGGAAACAAGAAGTCAATGATTTGGGCTTGAGATTATTTTTAGATCTCATACTAATTGATTAACTATCTGTTTAGTTCCAATATTCTATTTGCTATAAATATTACTTAGCACGCTGGGTAATCATGATAATAGGTTAATAAATAATCTATTTAAGTAAAATTAAATTTTGGTCATTTTCAAACTATTACACTTAGTCCAATACAAGGCATGCTTACATTTATTGTAACAATAAAACTGGGCATCATCAAAAATATGCGAAATGTGCTTTTAGTATTATTAAAATTTATTATCTCATGAAGGGGTATTTTGACCTATTGTGTTTATGCTAATCAAGATATAAATGTGAAATTTAAGTAAACTTTTTAAGTTCACTAACTTTTTTTTCTGCATAGCATTCCTTTGCAGCCAAGGGATTGGTTTTCAGCACAGAATAAACAATGTTTGTTTATACAGCAGTCTAACATGAATCTAATCTTTAGCAATCTTTTCATGTTTTTCACAATGAAAAGTGTTTGAATTAACAGTATGCTCCTCAGATTAGAATCCTCTCCTTTCATCGTTCATACCTGTTATTTTGGAATGCTCCAAATTTTCCAATCACTCCAATTTCCAACCAGAACATAGAACATTACAGCACAGGAACAGGCACTTCAGTCTGTTGTTATGCGAAACTAATTATTCTTAATTGATTGAACTAATAGTACCAAATTAAAGTAATCCCTTCTGACTGCACATTGTCTGTATCCCTCCATTCTCTGCATATTCGTGTGTCTATCTCAGAGCCTCTTAAATAGTCTGATCGCATCGGTCTCCACCACCAACAATGGCAGTTTATCCCAGGCACGCAGTGCTCTGTGTAAACTACTTGCCGTGCTCATCTCTTTGGAACATTCCCTTTCTCGCCTTAAATGCATGGCCTTAAAAGTCATTAATGGGCTTAAATGCCATTGAAAGTTCATTGAATATGAAGTTTTGGCAAAGCAAGACAATGGCAAATGGTTGCTAGCAGCTTGCATGTACTGGTATCAGTGCTGGCTCATTTCTTTATGATAATCATGACTTCATAGTCCTTTGCATCATATGTGTTGATCTCACCATATGAAATCCCTCAATTTCTTGACAGATGAAAGAAGTTGTGAAAATCTCAAATTAGTCAGTAGTACTTGGTAGGGCTCAATGCACAAATGTCAGACTTCTCCCACCGTAACCAAATGCCATTTTGGAAGATGGATGTGGGAGCCTTAGCCTGAGGTGACAGATTTCTTTGCACTGTGACTGTACTTAATGAACTGAGCCTGAACTTTTTCTGAATCAGACATTCCGTTATGCTGTAGATGATTCTTGAATTAGCTGTAGGGTTCTGCTTTCTGTAGATGATATTAAGACAGGACGGAACATGCCTAAACTTACAAAGCCTTTGGCCATCCAGTGTTATCTTCACAGATTGAAATTTCTCATTGTTGATCCCATATCATTCTTAAGGATTTTTCTGGGACACTGACAGTAGAAACGCTTGTTTTTCTGGTTCTTAATAGAGTTCATGACACAAACTTCTTACACCATAATTAACAGGGCTGAGGCTGTATTCCTGATGAATAGACAGACAATCATGTTTAGGATGAGCATCTTCTGGTTCCAGTTATTTGAAGCAAAATTACCAAAGGTGAGGGAAAGGTAATGTCCATTGACATATAATAAGTCAAGTATGAGTGTGTTAGGAAGACATAAGGCGAGGTAGTAGAAGCAATCCACTCTGGACAGAGTGTGATTATTAATAGATTTCGGATGTAGCTTCTATAACCTGTAGCATACAATGGTTTCTTTGAATAAAACAAAGTGCTGGAAGTGCTCAGCAGGTCTGGAGAGTCAGAGTTAATTAACATTTTATACCTGGGATTCTTCATCAAAGCTATTTTCTTGATACTGAACGTAGTGCTGAACTTGATGCATGCTTCAGAGAACTTTTCGTGATTTGCAATTCATCAGTTGGATTCAGCAGCATCTGTGAAGATCAGATCTTTAAAAGGGTATTGAGTGACATCTCATTTGCAATATAATTATCTGATGCTCCACAAGCTGCTGTTCTTGACTCAATTAGTTTCATGATTGATCTTTTTGAAAAACATACTTGTGAAAATAGCGTTAGTGTACCAATGTCATGATGTGCCTTTCTTATTCCTTATATTCCAGGAAACAATCACACACATATTGTAATATTTCAGTAATACAGCTGGTAAAAGGCTACCACTGGCAAATCAATTTGGATGATCTGGGATAATCTGATTTCTAATCAGAGTCATTATTTTAAGAGATTAAACCTGCTCTAAATTTAGATCAGGTGGATGAAGATGAAAATTGTCTATCTTTGATGACAATGAAATGAATTTGGGTGATTTCCAAGCACTTCCCTGTTGGTGTGAATTTACACTACAAAACATGCCCATAATTTGCTGCTAATTGGGCAGTCTCATTCGGTGAGACCATATGGATGGTGATGATTGACGTAAATATCACACTGATACAGTAAATGTTATTTCTTCTGGGCAGTAAATCATTATTCTTCTGGTGTATGCATTCTTAAGTGATTAAGATATACAAATATGTGTTATCATCCAGTAGCTAAACTGACAAATGATGTGAATGCTTGTTCAAAAATAACAAATAAACATTGCATTGGAGCAATCAGAAAACGAAAGTGAAATTATGAAGGGAGACTTGTTTTGTCTTTGCTTAGTTTCCATAATATCAGAGGTTAGCGCTCATGTCTGATCTGCAGTACTAGAACTGAGTTGAGGAGGAATTTCTTTAGCCAGAGGGTGGTGAATCTGTGAAATTCTTTGCCACCGGCAGCTGTGGAGGCCAAATCTGTATGTATGTATGTTTAAGGCAGAGGTTGATAGATTCTTGATTGGTCAGGGCATGAAGGGTTACGGGGAGAAGGCAGGAGATTGGGGCTGAGAAGAAAATTGGATCAGCCATGATGAAATGGCAGAGCAGATTTGTTGGGCCAAATGGCCTATTTCTGCTCCTAAATCTTGTGGTCTTATTTAAAGCAAGGTAATGCAGATCGATATTCCTTTCCTGCTGCTCCTGAGATCCCCACCATCACAGGAGGCAGTCACCTGTCAGTTCAATTCATCTGATATATCAAGAGTTGACTGGGAATACTGAATGCAGCAAAGGCTTTGGGACGAAACAATGTCCTAGCTCATGCTTTGCACTCCATACAACTGCAATTCTCATAGAAATTTTACTGGTACATCCTTCTCACAAGTAGTATGATATCTCCAAAGTTTAAAGTAAATTTATTATCAAAGTACATGTATGTCACCATATACAATCCTGAGATTCATTTTCTTGTGGACATTCAGAGTAAATACAAGAAACACAATAGAATCAAAGAATGGCTATCCCCAAAGACAAGAAACTGCACAAACAAAAAAAAAGTAAAGAAGCAATAAATGCTGAGAGCATAAGAGAAAGAGTCCTTGAAAGTGAGTTGAGAGGTTGTTGGAACAGTTCAGTGATGGGGTGAGTGAAGATGTCTCCTCTGGTTCAAGAACCTAATGGTTGAAGGGTAATAACTGTTCCTCAGTCTGGTGGGGTGGGTCCTGAGGCTCCTGTAGCTTCTTCCTGATGGCAGCAGAGAGAAGAGAGCATGGCCTGGATGGTGGGGGTCCTTGATGATGGATGGTACTTTCCTGCAACATGCTCTGTGTAGATGTGATCAGTGGTGGGGAGGGCTTTACCCGTGATGGACTGGGCCATATCCACTGGTTTTTGTAGGCCCTTTGTCTAGCAGATTATTGCCCAAAAGCCTACACACCTGTCATCATCAGAGTAATGGAAGGTGTCATCACATTTCTTCCGTATGACATTTACTTATCAATAATCTGCTCAGCAATACCATTTTTGCTTTTCACTGTGATTTTTCAGTTCCAGACCACAGCCCAATGTAGGTACAAACATATACCAAAGAGCTGAATTCCAGAATGGGAGGGGTATGGAGGGCTATAGTCTGGGTGCAGGAGTAGACAGAATAATAATTCAGAGATGAGATGTACTCAAGTGCCTGTTTCCACACTATAGTGTTCTGTGACCCTAACTGTATGGGAGTTACTGAAATGACATCAGGGCAGTATTAGAGTCAGTGGACATGAAAGCCGATGCCGCGGGGTATCTAGGGGAGAACACGCCAATGGTTGTATTTGTTCTTTGCACCAAGAATGATGTTTGTTGTTGTGGGATGTTGAATCATCCAAGTCCAAGGATACATGGCAGAAATTCTTCAACGGAGTGTCCTTAGTCCAGTCTCATAGCCGTCATTCCATCTTAAGATCCGAAGTGGATTTATTCACTGATAATTGCACAAGGACACAAGAAAATAGGAGCAGGACAAGTGGCCTCACAAGCCTGCCCCACCACTCAATATGATCATATTTGTTCTGCTCCAGCGCTCATTTCTTCTTCTGTGTCAGTTCCACATAACCTTCAGTTCTTCAATCTTTCAAAAATCTATCTACCTCCGCTTTTAACTGCCTGTAATAAACTATTCCCTGCTAATGTTGGGGTAGAGAATTGCCACTATATATGCGAAGAAATTCTTACACACTTAAGTTTTAATGAACAAACTCTCTATCTTGTAACCATGCCCCTACTCTTCCACTTGTAGAAACATCTCAAACTTTTTATGCCATCATATAGTCTATCATAAGATCATCATCATTCCTCTAAACACTGAGGAATTCAGATCTGACTGATCCAACTGTTCACAAAAAGACACCGCTCTCATCCCAGCAATTAGCTTAGTGAATTTGTTCTGGACTGAGATCAATATTGGTAAATCATTCCTTAAATCAGGAACCGGAATTATACACAATATCTCAGGTGTAGCCTCACCAACATCCAGTATAAACATAACAATATATTCCTATTTCTATACTCTAAATCAAGGGTTCCCAATCTTTTTTTATGTAATCAGCCCCTACCGTTAACCGAGAGTCGATGGACTCCAGGTTGGGCATTGCTGTTCTAAATTCTTCTAATAAAAGGCAAAATGCCATTTTTCTTTCTGTGTGCATGTTAACTTTCTATATGCCATGAATAAAAACACCTAGATCCCTCTATACTCCACTCATTTAAAATCTCTCCCCATTTGGAGAATTCACATTTTGATTTTTCCTATCATAATTTCTCCCCTCATTGAACTCCCATTTTCATGTCCTTCTATTTCCATCTGCTCAGAACCAGCCCAGAGCTGCTTACTTCAACAACCTTCAGGGCTGATAAATGGCAAATAGCATTTGTGCCGCACAATGCCAGGCATTGACCACCTCCAAATTGAGAGGGTCTAGCTAACTACCTATTGTTGATATTCACTTACCACTGCTGATGCCCCATCAGCCACATTTCAGAGATCACTACTACTCAATTGGATCTAGTTGGACATTTATATAAACATTGCAGACACAAGAGCAGGTCAGAGGGTGTGAATCATCAAATGCTAATACACTATTTACATGCACAGATCAGGTATGTGTGTGTGTACACTTGCTTGAATGAGTTTATACAATTAAGAAACTGGACACCATTCACATTCCATTGAACTGGTGCCCCAATCCACACTATAAAAATTTGCTTTACCACTAATGCATTGTATACCATCTGCAAAGTGCAGTTACTTGTTTCAGCTGCTTTTAATGCGCTTCCTAAACAAACAAATGGTACCACCAAGAATGCCATGAAGACAAAGGAGATGTTTATCTACTTCAGGAGAACTGGCACCACTCACCCCCCCCCCCCCCCATATTGGTGGCAGTTAGTTCCATCTCGTGGTAGTACCCATTACACACAACCTCTCATAGTCCCAGAGCACATGCTACACAGTCAAAAAAGCTCACCAATGCCTTTACTTTCTGAGGAGGATGAGGTGAGCGGGACTTTGCACATCCATACTCGCATCATTCTACAGATGTGCAATAGAGAGCATCCTGACAGCTGTTTTGTTGCTTGGTATGGAAACTACACTGCGGCAGACAGGAAGGCTCTACAATGGGCAATCAAAATTACACAATGCTTCACCAGCAGCAGCCTACCATCCATTCAAGGACATAGAAGCAGAAAAGTGCTGGAAAAAAGGCAGCCACATCATGAATGATCCCACCCACCCTGCTCATGGTGTGCTTGTCTCACGCTGATCAGGGAGGAGGCTACGTAGCATCCATGCCAGGATGACCAAACTTAAACACAGTTAGTTTTCCCAAGCAGTAAGGCTGTTCAATTCCTGCACCCACTAAGTTCACCACGATTTTATTATTTCCTGACAGTTACCTTATGTGCAGCTTCACATCACTTTATGGGCAATCAATCAATCAATGTATATAAGCTATCTTATGCATTTATATTTATTGTGTTTTTAATTTTTATTGAGCTTTTTTACCTTTTGTATTTTTTTAAACGTTGCTTTGGATCTGCAGTAACAATTATTTTGTTCTCCTTCACACTTGTGTACAGGAAATGACATCAAACAATCTTCAATCTTGAAGAATAGTGGAAGCTTGAGGAACCAGCTTCTATATAAGTTGTACACCGTCCTGACTTGTAAATATATTGTTGGTCCTTCATTGTTACTTGTCTAATTCATATGCAAAGCTCGGTGAAAGTAATCTTTTTCCCAAAAGGATTGCAGTGTTCCAGGAATGCATCTTTCACCTGGTCTCAATAGAAATTAGAGATGGGAATGTTCTTGCCAGGGCCGACCAGATCCTGAAAAACTTTTATGGAAAAGAAATTGTAGCTATGCATAATATTAACAACAATTTTTGTACGAAAAATGACACCATATCTCATGTTTAATTTTGAAATTATTAACTGATATTGTCTGTCAAGTTGTCTCATGTTTGTTGCGCTGAACTGCTCAAGCCTTATTTAAATACAGGAGGAAAGATCTTGTCTAACCTGCTAATGACTTAATAATTGTAAGAATGCCTTTCCAAATGAGCTGCATTAAACATTGTTATCCTGCGCTCTTGTAGATTTATCTTTGTTTAATTCTTATAGTATGTATTTTGTTTCTTCTACTTCTTTCCCTTGGGATTGAGGATGACTTACTTAACCTTTAGTTCTGTAAACTCCAGATGGCTGATGAAGCCAGTGTGAGAACCACAGACTCTTCCATTGATGGGCAGGAGATGGGAAACAAGGTGGTTGTGTTGTTAATTATTAAGGTGATGTGCTCTTTCCATGTAGTGTTTCGGTGCCCTCCCGATGCATCGTCTTGAGGTTCTCAGTACCATCCTTTGAATGACTATGGGGTAGAGATTCCAGGAGTCAGTGGGAAGGTCCTGAAAATTTTCTTCAGGAAAATTTTGAGCACATCCTTTCTCTCTATCCTGCTAGTAATCTCCTCCCGTCGCAGAACTTGGAACCAAGTGTGCTTTAGGAAGGAATCTGATACATGAATAATGTGGCTCGTCAATGTAGCTGACTAAATGTAACTAGGCTACATGTAACTAGGCGACAATGCTGAGGACATTGGCCAGAGCGAGGATGTTAGTGTTGATTCAATATCCATCCAGTGAATTTGGAGAATCCTGCAGAGGTAATATTGATGGTATTTTTCCTATGGTTGTCCAGGTCTCAGAAGCTTAAAGAAAGGCAGGGATTAGTGTAGAGACACATTTTATTCAATTGTACAATGCTTAGGGCTGTCTCACGTGCACCATAAGCTTCCTTAGATTTTTGAAATTAGATCAAATAGTTACTGTTTTTCAAGGTCCAATATGCTCACTCTGATTCTGTACCATACATGCACTGCATCCAAATTTGGTGTAATTCCATTACTTACGTAGCATTGAATCTTGGCACCTGTGACGTTAGCACTGTACAGTATTTGATTTTTCAAATTGCCCAGAAGATTGTTTAGATAATAGGTTTTCACACAATGCTGAAGGAGGCTATTTCAGACCATCAAATTTATGCCAAGGAGCATAGAACAATCCTATTACCTCACTGATTTCTCTACTGCTTCTCTCAGGTTTTTTCACCCACCTAAACTGGGGGCAATTAATCATGGACTGTTGATCTAACAGTTCACCAATTTTTGGGTTAGGTAGAAACTGGAACATCTTGAGGAAATCCACTTGGTCACTGGGAAAACATGCAAACTTTAACATTGAAACAAGTCAGGGTTGAACCTAGGTGGCTGCTGCAGCTGTGAGGTGTCTATCGTTGTAGCAAATTTCACATTTTAACATTATTGCATCTGCTTGTTCAGTGATTGTGAGAGGCGAGGTGTTGAGGGCATTGCTGACTCCTTGTTCTATTTCATGTTTTACTGTTCAGCAAGTTACATGTCCTTGGTACATCATCTTATTTACAAGTAATTGTATGTGGACTGGTCATGGTTTTCAAACTGTTTGTTGTCTGATTATGATACTAGAGTTGCTGAAATTATTGTATCTTGTCCACATTTTGAAAAGAGAATTGAAATTGAGGCTAATTAAAACATTTAACATTTTGATATATTTTATTTGTCTCATATGGCTGCATGTTCTTTGACTCGTAATTTTACTTATCAATTGCAGATAGACCTGGAACCAGAAGGCAGAGTGTATGTTGTCATAGATCTCTCAGGATCATCAAGTGAAGGTAAATATTTCATTACACAGTTAGATCCACCATAACATCTTTTCTGCTCTTTTTCATTTTGCTGACAGTACATTAATTTGTAAGTAGTGAATTCCTCCATTATCAGTCAGAATAATTGTAAAGCCATGACACACTGCTCTGCCATTATTCTATAAAGGGTTCAACAGTTCTAGGCATGTTCAGCTTTTTGATACAAAGCAGATGATTTGACGACAGCTGTAACATCAGTGATTCATTATGAACCAATACATTTATTCCTCACCATAACGAGATCTAACTCTTCACTCTTTTATCGGATCTCTGGGTGAACAATCAAGGTATCTAAATTTCTTAAAGGGTATAATTAATTGTGCTGTGAATGTTATATGTTGTGAGTGCTGCTTAAACTATATTTGGCTGTATGCAAATACATTACCAATTTATCTGCACCATATATAAAATGCTTCTTTTAATCATGGTTAAGTGGAATTGTACTTTATATTGCCAGGAATAGAATTTTAGCATGTTTTTATAACCAGAGTACATGAATATTTAACTTTTAGGAAAATTATATATTTCTTTATTTCTAATTTCATTGAAAAATATTGTGGTAAAAATCGTGATTTATACTAGAGGTGAAGTGAAGATTGGGCGTTTTGGAGATTAAATTCAGTACCTTGCACTTATTGAGTGTATTCTCTATCACTGAACCAAATCCCTTGGGCTTTGCATTACATCCGCAAGAGTTTCTCAAACAAGCGAAAATTTGCAGATATTGGAAATCAAAGTAATACACACAAAATTCTGGAGGAACTCAGCAGGCCAGGCAGCATCTCAGTCCTGATAAAGGGTCTTGGCTCAAAATGCCGACTGTTTATTCTTTCCCACAGATGCTGCCAGGCATGCTGAGTTCCTCCAGCATTTTGGATTGCAAGAGTTTCTGATTGATTCCTGCCACTCATGTAAGCTGCATTGGGGTGCTGATGCATATAATGCACTTGAGTATATGTAACATTTGAAGAATAACTGATTAAAATTCAGTAAATAAAATGCACTGCTATATTTGCATCTTGCATTGCATGTAATAAACATCGAAGTTTATTGGAAATACTCAAGTAGAAATTAACTTTCAGATCAATGACTTTTACCTTGACTGTTACCTCTGTTTATTTCTTTACAAATACTGAGTATGTCGAGCATTTTTATGTTTTATTTTAGACTTCTAGTTCATTTGTGTCCATTGTATGGAGTTGACTTTTTTAAACAAACCAGCATCTGTGTTTTTTGTTTCCTGCTTATATTGCTGTGGTTTTGTGGAACAGTTCTGCTTCATAGAGTCATAGTGTTGTAGAGCATGAACCATCCATGCTAACCCTAACGCCTATCTTGTGCAAATCCCATTTGTCCGCATTAGGCCGTATCCCTTGCGATCCAATTACCTGGACAAATGTCTTTTAAATGCAGTAATGGTATCTGCCTCGACCATTTGCTCTGTGTTGAGTAATGTGCCCCTCAGATATTTGGAAAACAGCTCCACTGTCCATCATCTTACTGAATCTCAAGTCCCTCGTTTTGAACAAATTTCTGTAACTTCTAAGTTGACATGGTCATTCATTTCCCAGCAGTTCTACAATGATTTCTAAAAATATCTCCATCTCCATGACATAGAAGTGAAAGAAAATCAGAAAGCAAGACTTAGGTGGCTATGCACACACCTACCAGCATGTTCAAGGTGAGATTTGTTTGATCCAAAAGTGAAGATCTTGCAATATGGGATAATACAATGGAATATTTAAATCAGGTTCTTGCACTGCATTTGAAAAGCTGGAAAAACCAGTCAACTAAAGGGAGTTGGAAACATCTGATTTATCGAGCAAGTATTTTTTTACATCATTAGCTGTGAAATGGAGTAAAATAATGGCTTCCCCATCCCTTAGCCACAATCTCCTATACAATAATGCCCCACTCCAAACCAGCATTCTTTTCATGATGCTATACTCAAAGCCTTTCCATGATTGTCTTGAACACATCCAAATGGCTCCAGTTGAGATCTTATACTTCTGGATTTCCTACTTGCCACCCAGCCTCTCTATCTGACCGGCTGCAGCTTGAGACAAGTAGAACAATAGGTTTCCTCAATTAAATCTGACAGAATCTCTGCATTCAAATGTTTTCCAAGCTTGTCTGACAAACTTTAACCACAATGTACATATCAAGGCTGGAAACTAACTTCACAAATCAGCTAATTTCACAGCAATAAATCTAAACAAAAGCTTTAGATGTTTTACAGACATTTACTCTGATGGTGAATATAAATTGCACAGTGTATTCATAATTTTGTGGCAGCATGAAATGGACTAATGATAACTTGGAAGGACACTGGATTCTTTGATATTTTGTCCAGAATAGGATGCTACTAGAAAAGTAGGTTACTATTAATACAAAAAAAATATTTTCCCTTTTTAGCCATAGACTCACTTTTAGTGTTTAAGCATCTTGAAAACATGGGGTGACATGTTCATTAAAATGTAGATATAAATTTCTGTTTGAAATAGATAGTTTTGAGCAAGAATTGAGTATGTTGAAGGAGAGTGTTCACCATGTAAATTGGTGATAACACATGTCAAAAAATAAACCTTATACCGGGTCTTATATTATTTCCAGAATACCATGACTTATTGCCGGCATCCACGTCTTTACACTCTTAGAACAATTTCTGAATTTCCCATCCCACTCCAATCTGTGATTTTTATGCAATACTCATCTTCCCTAACCCCCTCCTTCCCATTCCCTGCTTTGTTTACTTGCCATCTGATCTCTGCCTGCCTTTCCAGTATGATAGGCACCTATTCTGTCAGTCAAGCTGCCTGTCAGGCATGAATTTTCAGAAAAATTTGAATAAGCAGCTCACAGTTTAATTTCTCTATGCTCTTTCATCACCAAATTGGTGATGAAGTCCATATCTCGGATTAATTAATATGCCTGAATTTTAAACCAGGACAGCAGAAATTCTAATTTAAGAATGTCAGGCAAAAAACAGCCAAGTGAAATTCAAAAGGAAAGTATTGTTTTGGTATACAATACACACAATGTTATTGCCGTTACTCCAATGGTAATACTTTGCCATGGGAAATTTCTTATGGAGATTAGCCTGGCCACTCTCTTATTGTAAGCACTTGCAGAACCAAGCTTGCACTTCGTTTCTGCTTCCTGAAAATATATGGTGCGATAATCTTCACCGAAAATGAGATGAGATGTCAAAGAAGAGAGTGGAAGAAAGTATTTTTTGAAAGTCTTACCTACAAAAATACCAACAGTATTCCAAGATACCCTCAGAACCTACAACCCATCTGAATATTGCTGAATTTCAGCCATGTATCTGTTTGCATATAATTACATTTGACATTAATTACCAAGACTGTATTAAAACTGAGAGGGCATCTTAATTACATTGTTGTACTTATTCTAAGACTGCTTGACAAAGACTGAAGCAAAGCAACATAGTCAGAATCAGGAGTTTAGGCCAAATAAACTTACAAGAGAGTAATTCAGCAAACTACTTTGCACAATCACCCAATAAACTTTTATTGTTATTTTAACAAATATTATTTTAATATTTTGCTGATTAAATACTCAGGTCTCTATGTGTTTTTTAGCTTCCAAATAACAGATTTTTATAAATTGTTCCTACAGTGCTGATATATGTCAGGCTTGTTTTGAATCCAACTGTTTAATTCTTAGGTTAGACTGTTTAATTGTTATTTTATTTGCCATCTCACAATTAATTATCTGCTTATATTTTAAGAAGTTTTAAAATACATAAAACAGTTTAATATGCCTCTGATGATACAAAGTATAATTCTGGAAAGCTCTGGAGGTTTTTTATTCTGTATTACTTGAATAAGTGTTTTTCATTGGTTAAATTTGTAGTGCAGTATTCAAATGAGTGCTTTCTAATTGATTAATTCTTACCTGTAGATTTGAATGGAATTTTCCTTATCTCTGGTATAAAAATAACTGTTCTATGCTGATCTCCTGATTCTAACTATTCCTCTGTCACTTTGCCATCTTTAATCATAGCTTTCTTGAGTAAATTGACTGCTTTTATTTATTCCATGTAAGAGTAATTTCACAATGCACATTGTGGAGATAGTTTAATGTTCCAAAATTCCTGTAAGAAGTTTGTATGTTCTCCTCTTGATCGCATAGACTTCCTCCAGGTGATCTGGTTTCTTCCCACAGTCCAAAGATATACTGGTTGGTCGTGTTGGAAACCACAATTTCTTTAAAAGTAATACTTTTTGTAAGATTTGTACTTTTTAGCAAACTTGTGTAATTTTCACACTCGCTGGCAGAAAGCGGTATAGCAGCTAAGCTAACAGCTTTTCACCTTTCTTGTTTTTCATTGGCTAAGTATTAACACATTACCCACATGATGTAATTGTTTTAATTATGTAGCTGATTAACTAATTCATTCCTATCTACAGAATTTTCCTTATCTATAAAAGTAATTTTCAGAGGCTCCATGTTGGCTTCTTGGCTTCTTTAGAGAGTATGCATTGTGCTCAGAGATTAAGGGAGCTAGGGCTTTACTCTTTTACTCCATTCAACCTCTTTGATCATTACTCAGCTCTTTATTTAGTTTGCTTAGTGTTTGTATATTTGTTTGTAATCTAAAGTAAACTGAAATTTTGAAATTAAGACGACTCGTCATTCCTGACTCCCTGAAGAACTCTTAAGGATCAGAAAATAAATGAAGATTCAACAGCAGGTTAATTGGTCATCGTAATTTGTCCCATGATTTAGCTAGGATTAAATCGGTAATAGTATTTTATGAAAGAGATCCAGCTTAATCACTAATTGCATTGTTGTAGCAATTACACAGATCTGTGGTTCAAATCTTTGCATTGCTAAGAAATAGTTTTTAAAGTTTAGTTACTGCTGTAACATAAATATTACAGCCAATTATTAAAAAAACAAACATAAAATATTATTAGTTTTCCTCCCTCAATAGAGCTCTTGAGATATGACCTTTGTTTTTGCAAACAACTTCTCCAAATTTCCAGTTCTGATTTGGAGTTTCTGATGTGCTTTGTACGAACATAACCCATAGTGGTTATTTGAGCTGGAGTGCTTTGTTTATGTAATTCTGCTTGTTTGACATATTTCAATGATGCTGAATTCTAACCAGCGTCGTTGAAATACTGAAAACAGACAGAATGTGACAGCTGGTTGATTGTAGCAAATCGTGATAGAGCTGCAGAGACACTGCCCATCAGTTCTAGGCCGTGATTATGGCTGTCCTACAGATAACTCAAGAATTTCTTCATATGACTCCAAGAACCACTCCCTAAACTTTTGCTGCTCTAGCTCCATCGTGAAATGCTTATTACGAATCTTCCACTTAATGGTTCTTAAAAAGCAGACTTGCATGCTTTTTCTTTGCACGTTTGGTTCCATTGAAGACTTTTAGCCACCAATTTTCAAACAGTTTTGTTATCATAGGAGTTTATGTTCAGGAATTTTGCAAATCGGGAAAGGGAGCAGGTAAGGTGGGTATTGAACAGGGCTAGGCCAGTGAGATGTTGCACTGGAGGTGGATTAAAAGTGCTATCCAATATTTAACAGCTGGCTCGAAAAATAAATTAAATACTTTTTTCAGACATTGAAGCTGAGTTGAAGTGGGTGGCTACCGGGAGATCCTGTCTGTTGTGGCAGACGGAGCTCCAGTAGCCACCCACTTCAACTCTGCTTCCCATTCCCATTCATATATGTCCATACATGGCCTCCTCTACTGCCATGATGAGGTTAAACTCAGGTTGACAGAGCAACACCTCATATTCCATCTAGGTAGTCTCCAGCCCCTTGGTATGAACATATAATTCTTCAACTTCCGGTAATTCCCTCCCCCTCCCTTCCTCTATCCCTATTTCACTCTGCCCCTCCCCCAGCTGCCTATCACCTCCCTCATGGTTCCGCCTCTTTCTACTACCCATTGTTTTCCTGCCTATCACCTCCTTGCTTCCCCTCCCCTACCCCTTTGTCTTTCAAATTACAGGTTTTTCAACTGGACCTACCAGCCTTCTCCTTCCAACCCTCCCCCCACCTTCTTTATAGGGCCTCTGCCCCTTCCCTCTTCAGTCCTGACGAAGGGTTCCGGCCCGAAACGTTGACTCATTGTTTCCACGGATGCTGTCCGACCTGCTGAGTTCCTCCAGCGTGTTGTGAGTGTTGCTTTGATCCCAGCACCTGCAGATTATTTTGTGTGGGCGGAGAAAGATTTATGATGGACACTGGTGGGGTTTACGGTC
The DNA here is from genome assembly GCF_030028105.1 of Mobula birostris. Classification (NCBI taxonomy): domain Eukaryota; kingdom Metazoa; phylum Chordata; class Chondrichthyes; order Myliobatiformes; family Myliobatidae; genus Mobula; species Mobula birostris. The sequence goes on from NC_092377.1 coordinate 35,045,519, forward strand.
TTTTGGCGGGAGATGTGGGGAAGAGAAGATCAGGAGAGATGGCAGAAGGATTCGATCTAACAGAAAGATGTGATTGCAAGGAATACTTTGCAAGGCGAAGGGAGCTCTACGGGTGATTGGTGATAAGAATTTAGTGCTGTGAGTAACAGCTATACCCACCTTTTGGAAGATATGAACTCCAATGAAATGTGCATATTTAGACTGATTTAAATGTAATGAGCTCTTTTTTTTCTTTTCATTCTTTTCTTTTTCTCAGTAACTATTTGATAAAGCTGAAATTAGTAAATATACTTTTGTTATAATTTTATGTAATAGGCAAACTGTTATTTCTCACTGACTGATAATTGTGTATGGACAGTACTTCCACAGCATTTACTCAGATCTGGGTTCTGTGAATCAGAACATCACAACTTTCCTGTTTGGTTGAACCCCAGATCATACTGACCCTAGACATACATTGCTTATGAAAAAAAAGTCTTCTCACCGCTGAGTCACGTGGCTGTTAGCTGAGTCTGCTATTGATCCGAGTTTGTATACGAGCCCGATCAGAAGGTTACAATTGTGGGGTGCCTGACTGGGTTTCACTGGATGCTGTGATTGCTGTTAAGGATTGATTAAATGGTTTGTGTGCTTAAACTAGTGTCAGGGAAAGTGAATGTGGTACTTGTTATGGATGCCGCAGGGAATAAAGTTTGGTGCAATTCAAATATGTTACCCACCAGTAATGCTTGTGTTCTGAGCGGTTGGATATCCGAAGCTCTGAAGAACTTCTAATTAGATTGCTGAGTTCTGTAAAAGTATTGGGGAAAGTTAAACTGGCTGAACAGCAGTTTGATCAATCAACAGGTAAGGATATCATGTTAGCCCAGACTAGCAGTAATGTTACTGAAACTTTGCTGCCTGATAGGATAGGGACATCTGGAGAGGTGGGGCCACGAGCAGTTCATACCTTTTAGGGAAGGGGGGCATGTACCTAAACGTGAAGACGTTAAAGACGAATTGTATGTAACTGAGGGTGAGAACTTTAAAGACAAGTTGTTCTCATTTCTGTGAAGTGAGAGGAAGGAGTTGCCTGATGTGAAAAGGCTAGTGGATCTTCAGTGAATGACGGATTTTGAGCTGGTTTGGGCAATTACATCACTGGTTGATGTATGCCAAAGTGTAGTGGCAGAGAGCCAGAGCTATTGTAGAGTGAGAGTGTTCTCTGGAGTCCAGCCCACTCTCGATGAGGAGAAAGAGACGAGTGGAGCAGACATCTAAGTTACTGGATGAGTGGTAGTGCTCAGATAATATGAAAAGGCAGAGAGTGTAAAAAGTCCAGCTGTTGGAGTCAGGTCGCTGAAGTCCGAAAACTCATTGGTCATGTCTGTGGGCTACCTGCAAGTGTTAGAAAACGTTTTTGGCACAGCAGACAGCCCAGCAGAGCTTATGATGAGCTTTATGAACACATTCCAGGAGAAAGGGGCAAAACCTTTTGCCTGCATTTTCAGGCTAGAGAGGCAGCCGCATTGCTTGTGCCATAAAAGAGCCATTCAACTGGCTGAGATGTACCGTAAAGATTTTTACTCCTCATGTATATGAAGGATGTAAGAAAGTCAATTCAATTCAGATAAATCGATTAAGAATGGAGCAAGTTGTGAAGGGTGCTTTAAGCATTCAAATGACTCACAAGATGCTGCCCCTTCTCTTGTTTATTGAGCTGATCAGAGAGGTAAGGGAGGGGAGGAAAGTCTGATGGAAGAGCAGGAGGCCTCCGTCAGTAAGGCAAAGTCTTCAGTCATAACCTCTGTTGCTGAAGTGACCCCTGATGCCACACAAGTGGGGGTTTTGCAAGATGTAGTGAAAAACCTGCAAGCCAAGGTATCTCAGTTGATGACAGCTAGTACTGCCAACAAGCGTCACAAGTCTGATAGGAAACTGGACCCACTGGTAGGAGACATACTAAGCAGAGGGCTACTGCTGACAGGGGTCTCTTGACAAGGGAAGTGACTGGTATTTTCTGTTACAACTGTGGTTAGGATGGACATTTCAAGCGGGAGTGTGAGGGACAGGAAAACCTTTGGAAAGTAACTCAGTGGTTACTTAAACAGAAAAGAAAGTCGGGAAGTTTCAGAGGGAGCACATTTCAAACAGTGTCTCAAGGGAAACACTGAAGTACAAAACCCTGTTCCTGAAAGCTCAGTGGGACCAAGCATGGGTGTATTCTTATGGATTGAGGGTAATTATGCTGGAGTCATACTTGACAGTGGTTCTCAGGTTGCTCTACTCTACAAATCCTTTCGCAACTGGTATTTGACGCATTTACCATTGACACTACTCAGTGCCCCAGAAATTCGGGGCCTTATTACTGATGATTAACTGTATGATGGTTATTGAAGCTGAAGTTTTTGGAAGCAGACGTTGGAGTAGCCGAGGCCCTTGATACTTTAGTGTTGGTCTGTCGGGATCTGGTTTAAAAAGATGAAGCCTCCATTATTGTGGGAACAAATACTCCCTTTGTGGGGGGGGGGCTTATGGGGCCTGCAAGAAAAGAAATGGAGGGAATTTTTTTGAAAACCTTGTCTATTCACCCAGTGTTCAGAGATGATTTTGGGAAGGTGCAAGTTCTTCTGAAGCAGGATGATGAGCATAAACAAGGAACTGTGTGGTACACCCAGCCCAGACTAATTGTGTTACATCCTGGGGAAGTAGCTAGAGTGATGGGACACCTCGAATTCCCCGGAATGCCTGATGCCAAGGCCCTCCTGATGGATGCTCCAGAGGATCTCCAAGAAGAGTCACGCTTACCTGTTGGAGTGCTGGTGAGACCTGAGCTGCAGAAACCTTCAGTTGTGTGTGTAAGTAGGATGACAGTGATTGTCAGGAATACCTCGGAGAGACAGGTCACCTTCAGATGTGGGATCCCGGTGACTGTAATGTCTAATTTACCGATGAGAAAACCGGGAGAGAGTTTTCTGGATTGAGAAAGTTAATAGCAAGGTCATTCAACTGAGGGATGGAAAAGGAGACTATCAGAGAAGATGCTGAAGTTTGAAGATGTCTTTTCTACTGACGAGTTTGATGCAAGTTGCTCCAAGAGTACTTGCCATAATATTTAATGTTTAGGCACGAAGCGAGATTGCCTGTACACCTCTGTTTTGGAGTCAGCGGTGAAGACTTGCCACAGAAGATGCATCTCAAGTATAAGGAAAGAACTGCAAAAGGCTTATGAGTGGTTTCTGCTACCAAGCAAAATCAAGGAAACAGGAGGAGATATGATCAAAAGATTGGGTTCTCTCAACTGATGCCTGGAGACAGAGTTTTAATAAGAAATTTGGGGCTACCAGGGAATTATAAGGTGTCTAACCACTGGGTATCTACTGGGTATCTACCTTACGTAATGGAGAGCCGGATACCAAATGTGCCAGTTTTCTGGGTGAAGCCAGAAGATGGGAATGACCCCATCAAAATTCTCCATTGAAATTGCCTTTTACTCCAAATGCAAAAGATATGTGTTGACCCATAGCCTGGCATGGAACCTACACCCAGAAGGAGAACTCTGCACAAAAGGACAACAGCAAGGCAATCAGCGGAAAGACCTGAAAAAGACAAAACCACTGAATGCTGAACGGACTCAGGGGATGAAGAAATGCAGGTGTGGTATACATTACCTTACGCAAACTCCCCAAGAATTGATGAAAAGATTCTTAAATCTCCCAACCCTGACTCAGATGTAATGGCGGGGGGCACTAGTGGTGGACAGGCAGATGTGATGCTAAACAGTGAGGGGAAGCTGGGCTCCAGTGTAATTGGAGATGAAGCTGAGCTCAGTCAAGTGACAGGGAGACCTTAGTGGCTGGAAGGCATGAGTAATGGACAGTGGGGGGCTTCGCCAAGTGAACAGGAACTATTCCAAGAAGTGCCTGAGGCTGAAGAAGCTGAAGATGAAATAAGAAGATCTCAGAGAGTCAGGAAACCCCCCAGATTGGCTGGCAGATGATGCATAGGGAAAACAGAGTGTTGCTTCTAGCCCAATAGTGAGATATGTTACTGCCATTTACAACTGGATTAGGGGTCCTGAAATGACAAAATTCATTTGAATACTTAATTATTAATAATGGTTTGATAACTTACAAAGTAATGAGGACATGACTATTTTTGGTTGGGGGAGAATGTAATGCTCTGGTTAAGATTTCTACTGCTGATGCTGTAGGGTATTTCATTTAGTAGCTTCCTGTAAAAGCAGTATGCCCTGCTGGTAGGTTGTTTTGATTTCGGCTAAAGTTAAGTGGCTATGATGCTTAACATTAGGAATGTTGTGTCAGCAATCAGGATGGTGAAATTGGGAGAAGGATATAGAGAGAGCTGAGCGAAGAGAGATTTGTGATAGACACTGATGTGGTTTGTGCTCTGTTGACGGGAGATGCTGAGAAGAGAAGATCGGGAGAGATGCCCATAGGATTTGATCCGATGGGAAGACGCAATTTCAAGGACTGCTTCACAAGATGAAGAAGTTCAACATGGGAAGCTCTACATGTGACTGGTGATGAGAATTCAGCACTGTGAGTAACAGTCATACCCAGCTTTTGGAAGATATAAGCTCCAACATCATGTGCACATTTAGACTAGTTTAATTGTAATGGGCCCTTTTATTGTTTTCTTTTATTTCTCTTAATAGCTTTTTGATAAAGCTGAGATTGGTAAATATACTTTCATTATAATGTTATGCAGTGTATGATCTGTTGTTTCTTGCTAACCGATAGTTGTGTATGGACAGTGTTTACATAGCATTCGCTCAAATCGAGGTTCCTTTAATCAGAATCCCCAACCTTTCTGTATGTTTGAACCCCAAATCATACTAACCCTAGACGTATATTGTTCATGAAAAGAAACCTTCTTACTGCTGAGTCACATGGCTGTTAGTTGAGCCTGCTATTGAGCCAAGTTTCTATACGAGCCCAGTGAGAGGCTACGTATTAATGTATCATACATCTTTACGTGAAGTACTGGTGTTGGAGTATTCCATCCATCTAGATAGCTTTTGTTTGGCCGTGGTGACTGATTCATCCTAGTTCTTGGTTCAGGTCTGCATCCTTGAACAAAATCACCTCCACCTCTGGAATTTGGGGCGTCCCTGCAAAACCCAAAATTGGCCTCTGTGAGCAATAAATCCAGCTTGACAGCATTTCAGCAACATTTTCCAACACATTGTTGAATGAAGGTGTAAGTTAGATAGATTGCTTCAGTTCTTCTTTCTGTGAACAGAATATACCTGAGCAATTTTCCAAAAGATAAGTTATCTTCCAGTGTTGTAACAGTGTGGGAACAACCTGTCTAGAGGCTCAGCTAGAGAGAAGAGCAGTGGGCTAAGCACACATCCTTGAGGTGCGCCTGTGTCACTGAGGAGATTTTATCAGCAATTTCTACTGACTGGTCTCCGGATGAGGAAGTTGAGAATCCAGTTGCAGAGGGAGATACAAAGGCCCAGGATTAGAAGTTTGGTGATTAATACTAGGAGGGTAATGTTGAATACCAATCCATAATCAATAAGCAGCAGCCTGACCTATAATTTCCACATAGGCATTCAAAGTTATACATAATTAATTATAAAGGATTAATATGTTGTTTTGTTCATCAATTCCTCACGCCTGAGTTAAAAAAAGAGGAAAAATAAAGATTAAATTAACATGTAAGATGTGTGGTGTCAACCAATACATTCAGGGCTGTCACTTGAGAACACCCCACATTTCTGACTCTGTAAATTCTTCTTGCTTCAACAACCTGTTGCTATTAAATTACGATTGTCAATGCTCCATCTTCATTGGTAATTACACAAAGCAAACTGTTGGTCTGCACACACCAGTTTACAGAGTCAGACTAAGAAAATTTATAATCCATTTTCTTGATTTCACATTTTGTGTTGCATGCTATGCTTTAGCTTGTATTTGTAACTTTTGTTTCTAGTAAAACAATTTGATCCACTCCTTTTGTCTTTCAAAGCAACCCACTATTCGATACTCAGTGCCCTCATAATTCATTCCAATGATCACATCATCACCTCATCTCTTGCTAACCAGTGTTCTCTTAGACTTTGGTCAAAGTGTGTTTAGTTGTTGAAAAGGAAAGTGACACTTCTGTATTTGGCATATGATGAGAAATCTTGACTGAAGAAATTGTGCTATTTCTGGGCCTTATTATTTCCATACATTATAGCCATTCACTACTGTAGTACAGTGTTAGTTAGTACAAATTCCGTGCTCTAATCACTCAGTCACACAATTCTTGTGAATTAGGGTATGGTGTTCAGAATCTGCCCTTCCAAATGGTTTTGACTAGCCAATGACCCAGCTGAGATATTACTGCTCCACTATGTATACCTTTGATGTTCAAAGTAAAGTTATTAACAAAGTACACATATGTCACCATATTCAACTCGCAGATTCATTTTCCTGTGGACATACAGAGTAAATCCACGAAACATAATAGAATTTTAATGATAGACTGCACTCAACAGGATGGACAAACAACATTGTGGAAAAGACAACAAACTGCAAATACAAAAGACAACACAATAATAATAATCCAACACATTACTGGATCCTGTAGCAGTTTAACACAATCTGATTACTTACACAGGCACAATCAAGTGGCAAACATCATTCATCAAAAGCTTGGTTTAAAATACAAACTCATAAATGAAATCACACTTTGCTCTAAGTACAAGGCTATCCAATTTTAGAATCAGAATACCACAAATTATATTATGACTGATCAGTTATTACAGATAGGATAATCCATAGTAACCATCCAGAAATAACAATACAGGTTAAACAAGCAAGAACAACTTATTTAATAAATATAGCTATTCCAAACACACATAACTTACAGAAAACAATAAGTGAAAAACACCAGAAATATGCTGAATTAAAAGAGGAAACTGAAAGACTTTGGAACACGAATAAAGTGATCGTTTCCTGATTGGTCAGGACATCAAAGGATAGGGCGAGAAGACAATTGTATGGGGCTGAGTAGGATCCAGGGTCAGCCATGATGGAATGGTGGAGCAGACTCGATGGGCTGAATGGTCCTATGTCTTATCATCTTATACGTTGTCCCAATAGTAATATCCACAACTGGTGTCATCCTAAATGCGCTACACCATACATTAAACAATTAGGGCTGTAAAGTAATATGTATGTAAATCTTCAGAAAGCTACAATACTAAACACCAGTAGAACAGTCCAAAATTTCCTAGTAATTGACAAGTAAGCATGCTTGGCTATGCCTGTACCTCAGCTTGAGCTGAGAAAAAAAAACAAATAAGCAATAAATCTTGAGAATATGAGATGCAGAGTCCTTGAAAGGATTTCATTGCACATTGCTAAATCTGGAAAGCCCCATAATATTGGAGAAGAACTAATCCTGCCAGTAGCAAAGGAAGTTTTGGACAAGGAAAGTTCTTCGCATAAGTCACCAGATCAAATAATTAAATTGATTCACCTCAGTGACAACTCTGTTCAAAGCTGAACAGGCAAAATGTCTGAGAATGTGGCAAACACATTCTGCAACATATTTAGCCCAACAGAATTTGCTCTGCAGTCTGTTAAGTCAACTTTGCCAGACTACAAATTTTTGCTTCTTGGTTATATTTGCTTCATAAAAGATGAAAGCATGGTTCAAGAGTTATTACTTGCAGGGGAACTAGAAACAGATACAGAGAGGGAGTCAATATTTTGGGTTGTTGAGCAATTTTTAAAGAGAAGGATATTTCGTTCACCTACATTCTTGCTTGTGCAACAAATGGAACACCATCAATGACATGGGATATTACTTTCTTGACAAAAGCTGCACGTAACATATTTACCATACACTGCCTAATTCACAAGCAACTTGTTGCAAAAATCCTAAGTGATCGTCTGCTCACATCATTAAACACTGTTAGAATAACAGTAAATAAAATCGAGTCCCATGCTCTGAATTCTCAACTATTTCAAGAGCTTTGTATTAGGAGTGATGAACAGTTTGAATGCTTGCTGTTGTACACAGAAGTTAGATCGCTCTCAAAAGGAAACTGTCTGAGATTCTTATGTGATTTTTGAAACTGTAATAAAATTCTCTGAAGAGTCGATTGCTTCGCTCAGTAGTCAACACAAAAATATTAGGCATGACATTGCTTACTTGTCAGAATAATTCTCAAAGTTTAATGAAATAATTCTTCAATTGCAAGGAAATTATGTGAATCTTATCAACATCAAATCAGTCGTCTTCACATTTCTTATCCGAAATGTGTGCCTACTATATGTGCCTCAGAAACCAAAGCATTAATTAAGTATTACAAATGGGTTGTTATTTGGACATAATTACCATTTTATTATAAATTTGTGAAAGTCTTCCCTATCCAAGATTTGCAAGTAAAATTTTTGAAGTTGTGTTGAAAGGAATGCTGGTTACAACCAACTAATTTCCAGGTTACTTAGGAAGGAAATAAAGATAGGTATTTGAGATCTTAGTAAGCTTGCTTTGCTTGTGACATTTGATATTGGTGCTCCTTTCATTTGGATTGTAATTTCAAGCATTGATGCATAAAGCTTAGTCCATAATTCCAATGTTGCTACATTCGTCAGTATGAGATTCTGTGGTATTTCAGCCTCATACACATTTTCAAACCAAATTAACAAGCAGTTACATTAGATCCGATGCTCAGTGATCGCTAACATCTCAAAGTTACCCACAAAAAAAAGGTCTAAGTGAATATAATATAGAAGCCGTCAAGAGCAACATTTTGGAGCTGATATTCAACTTCTCCAACTTTCAAGCCAAGCATTGTTTATATCAACAGTAAGATATTATTCACAGTATGGCATGACAGTTCACATACAGAAAGCATTGAAAGATAAAGGTGACTAAAGACAAAAAAGTTTAATTTCAAACCACTACCACGGCTATCTCGAAATTGTTTCCAACATTATCTCACATGAGACACCGTTGTATTCTGAGATTATTATAAGATTAGAGTCAATCCACACCTACCACTTTCAGAACATCAGAGAAGCATTACTGAACTAGATGTGCTTATACAGGTTTTTTGAAATCTTGACAAGGCACATCATTTTTGCACAGATCTATCAATAAGTGGAAGATATGCTTAATGGTCTTTATTGCCCCTAACTAGTACTTAAATGAGGACCCCACTCAAGAACTTATTTCACTTCAACTTGAGAAGAAGACAATAGTTTTTTATAAACATACTTGAATGGTACATGGCAGGATTATAATCCCAAAAAGACTAGAAGGATCTCCCTTTCGAACAGAGATAAGGAGGAATATCTTTAACCAGAGGTGTGGTGAATCTGTGGAATTCATTGTCACAGAGGAATGAAGCCAAGTCTTTGAGTATATTTAGAACAGAGATTGATAGGTTTTTGATTAGTCAGGGTGTCAAAGGTTACATGGAGAAGGCAGGAACATGGGGTTGAGAGGGATAATTCATCAGCCATTATGGAATGTCGGAGCAAAGAATGACCTAATTCTGCTCCAATGTATAATGGTCTTCTGGTGTTATATTGAATGTGGTGGTGCGATGTGACCACCGCCCTCTTACACGGGAAATTCTACTGTGATACATCAAGCAGTTCCTGATGCAATTGCATGGCTTGCCAAAATCAACATTCATTTTTATGACTCCAGTGGAAACAAACTGTGGAAGTAGTGTAGAGTGTGCAGCAACTACTGACTGAAGATGAACATCTTAGCTACTTCTCAAATGATACATGAATTAATAAAATTAATGTATTTTAATCGAGTGGCATTTGGATGAAGAAGGACAGATACAGTTTCTGCAAACACCACCCCAGTGACAACTCCATCCATCAGTGCACAGGAACTGATGGGGCTGTTGTTGATTAGAAACTTTACAGGCTGGGTGTCACTTTTTTGGACCGTCAAATGATGAGCAACTGTGAAAATCACCACAGTACTTCATTTCATAATCATTGCCTGCTTAAAGTTGTCCACTGAGAAAGAAAGCAGGTGTAATTATGCTGAATGAGCCAGTTTACTAATGCACTGTTCCTCAGTCAATCACATTTGCCTTTGATCTCAACAGTAGGCGCAAGGGACTTCAGGGAGTTTCAGGGAAGTTCATAGATTCCTAATTGGTCAGGGCTTGAAAAGATATGAAGAAAAGGCAGGAGATTGGGGCTGAGAGAAAAAATGGATCAGCCATGATGAAATGACGGAGCAGACTCAATGGGCTAAATGGTCAAATTCTGCTCCTATGTCTTATGATCTTATAACTGTATAGAAACCCTGCATTTGGATATCCAGTGAGAACAGCAACTAATTTCATTGGGCAAAGAAGAAGAGGAGAACGTCAAGAAGCATAAGATGAGAGACCATGTTAACATCTTATAACAAGAGCTACAAGGCATCTTCTGTTTTTTGATTAACTCTGGTAAACATCTAATTCATTTACCCTGTAGCAGAAGACGTTCATCAGCACCCTCCACTGAAGGGCATTCAAGTAATTTAGGCAACTTCTATAATAATGGTTTACTGGCCACGTGAACACAGAAGCTGGAGTGTAAACCGTGCTGTTGACTAAAGCATGGAAATATGACTCACTTAAAACCTTGGATAATCTGGAGCACACTCTGATTACGGTCGTCCCAGACCTGGCAGATTTTTCAGAGTACGCAAGGTTATTTCTATTAATGTCCAACCCACTTTTAGTTCCGTTTTTCTTAGATGTTAAAAAGACAGCAAAACTCTAATAATCTGTTATCTGGCTACTTAGAAAACCTGATGGTTTGCCATCTGGCTCACCAGGTAATATTCCCCAGACTCCTCCAAGACTCATTGGAACTCTTATCCTTGCTCCCACCAAGATTCACTAAAGTTCAGGGCCAGCACTCCCCTGAGACTCATCAGAGCCCCGGTCCTCGAGACTCACTGAGGCCTTGGTTCCTGCACTCTCTTGAAACTTTGGAAGAATATATGTGGATTTATCCAATGATGCTAATTAAAAGTGTGTTGCAATAGAATTTAACAGGCCAGAAAAACTGCAGGTCAGGTGCATGACAAATCATGATTGAAGATGTACTGTACAAGCTTATCAATGAAGCAGGTAAATTGACAAGAGCATAGGAATGAGGGTCCCAGTAAATTGACACTGGTGTGAGAGAGAGAGAGAGAGAGAGAGAGAGAGCATGGGAACTGGGGTTCTTGTTGGATTGAAATGAAACACAAGAACTGGGGCTCTGGTGAGTACAAAGCGAGCATGGCTCACATCATCCGATAAGCCAAAAGCCAAATCATCAGTTTCTTGACAGTTAGCACATATCAGATTTTTACTGCAATATGATTTAGTTAGGGGGTTCTGTGCATTAAAATAATCTGATCCCCATGCTTGACATCCAGCTTTACACCTCATTTGCAAATTATAGCTTAGTAATTTTAAAGGATTTGAATAAAACAAATGTGACCTCTAGTTAAAGATGGGATGGTTTTGAGCCATTTAAAATTTGAAAAGGTTCAGGCAGTATTTGTATAATTTATAATTGTGGCATGAAATCTGGGTCACAGCTGCAGGTGTGACAGGTAAATTCATCACAGGACATAAGAGCAACAAAATAACTAGGACAGCAAAAGGAAATTTACTTGTAAAATATATTTTATATGACTTTTGTGGCAGATACAAATATAACATGTTGTCTTTAAAGGCATACTAGACTGTTTTGTATTCATCTATACATCAGACTTTTCCCATTTGCAGCAACGTGCTTCATCGATGAGATGTCAGTGTGTTTTTGGGTGTAAATGGGTTGGGCCTTTTGCAGCATTTTCTGTTCAAGTATGTCCAAGGAAATTGGGGAGGCCACTTGTCACAGTGACTTTCTGTGGCTCTTTACTCTATAGAATGGGTCAGCCTTTAGAGTTAGATTATTTTTCCACCGTACTTGGTTCAAGATTCAAAACTGCTTAATGTCATTTCCAGTGCAGTAAGTGTAAAGGGGGCTGAAATAATTGTTACTCCTCTGGATGCAGTGCAGCACAAACAAAGACAGTAAAATAAATAACACAGTAATAAAAAACATAATAAATATAAATACATAAGATAACTTGTATACATAGATTGATTGTATGTCCATGAAGTAACATTGGGCACAGGAATGTCTGTACATAAGGTGACTGACATGAAATTATAAAATAGTGGTGGCGGGGGGAACAGTGGGGTGGGTTAGTGGGTGAAGATGTTGATCAGCTTTACTGAATAGGGAAAATAACTGTCCAGTGGACCTGGTGTGGATGCTACATAGACCCCTCCCTAATGTGAGCGGGATATGCAGTACAAAAGCAGGGTGGGTGGCATCCTTCATGATATTTCTGGCCTCTTTCTATATATATGTCCTTGATGGTGGGTAGGCTGATGCCGGTGATGCATTGGGCAATTTTGACTACTTGTTGTAGAGCCTTATTGTCTGGCGCAGTGCAGTTTCTGTACCAAGAAGTGATCAGCGTATTAGGATGCTCTCTACTGCTCATCTATAGAAGGTCATGAGTATTCATGTGCATTGTCCAGCACTCTTCAGCTTCCTCAGAAAGTAGAGACATCGGTGAACATTCTTGACTGTGTAGGATGTTTTTGGAACATGAGAAGTTGTGTGAGAGGTGCCACCAATGTAAAGAGGGTTGAGTGGTGTGAGTTCTTCTGAAGTCAATAACCATCTCCTTTGTCATATTCACTGAAGAAAATGTGATTTGCCTGGTGCTAGGCCTTGAGCTGTTCCATCTCCTCTCTATAAGTCATCTCATTGTCATTGCTGATGAGCCCCTCTACTGTCATGCCATTGGTGAGTTTGATAATGAAATTTCTCCAGTGCTTGGCAGTACAGATATATTTTTGATATTATTTTGTCAAATGATTTCATTTCTACATCTGCAATATTTGTCTTTGATATATTATGCTCTTGGAGGGCTTAAGCTCTTGGCAGATAATTGGTCAATGACATTTAGTATGGAGAAATGTGAAGTACTGCAGGGCAAGGGAGTCCAAAACTAATGGGGCATTGATGTAAGGTGAGAGGGGAAAGATTTGAAAGGGACCCGAGGGGAAACCTATATCACACAGCAGGTTGTCAGTACATGAAATGAGCTGCCAGAGGAACTGGTTCAGATAGATACTATCATTTAAAAAAGCACTTGAATAGGTACATATAAGGATAGAGATTGGAGGGATATGGCTGAACACAGGAACTTGGGACTAACTAGGTGGTCAGATTGATCGGCATACACCCCTTCGGCCAAAGGGCCTTTATCCATACTGTATTGCTCGATGGCTCTGTGACCCTAGTATATTTTGGCAAAAAAAACTAAGACACATAAAACAGAATAAATCACACAGTTTTAAACTTTATGCAAAAACTTACAGATCTGAATGGATGTGGTCATAATGTGTCAGAAGAGCATCATGAGAGAGAGTTTAATAAAACATAATAGGTCCAAGGCTTCATAACTACAGACATGTTACAAAAGCAGAGAAATAATGATGAAAATATATGACACTGATTAAACCACAACAGTTATGTTGTACACATTTTGTTTTTGAAAGGATCTGAAGCTCTTAAAAAGGGTGGGAAATAATATTAGAGTGGTTACATGTAAATAGAATTCCATTTCAAAGTTTGAAATAAGAGAAAGGTTTCTTAAAACATTTCTTCACTGAATATGACAAAGTAGCTCATGTTGTTCCGTTGTTTAAAAAAGGATCGAAAAGTAATCCGGGAAATTATAGGCCGGTAAGTTTGACATCGGTAGTGGTAAGTTATTGGAGGGAGTACTAAGAGACAGAATCTACAAGCATTTGGATAGACAGGGACTTATTAGGGAGAGTCAACATGGCTTTGTGCGTGGTAGGTCATATTTGACCAATCTATTGGAGTTTTTCGAGGAGGTTACCAGGAAAGTGGATGAAGGGAAGGCAGTGGATGTTGTCTATGTGGACTTCAGTAAGGCCTTTGACAACTGTTATGTACCCCGTAACTGGGTTGCCAAACCAGCAGAAATGGACCACTTAGTTGGAGTCTGGATTACTGGAACTAAGAAAGTTTTATTAAAGAAATAAGCAACACAGTACTCTAATCAAAAGGATATAAATGCAACAGTTTAGCAATGATAAAACACACATGTACACAGAACTAGGATAATAGGATCAATCAAGCTCTATCGCAGTCTAGGGGTAAAATGATCAGTCATCAAGTGACACAGAGTTCAGTTTAATTCAGTTCGCAGTAGTCGCTGTTGTGCCGTTGGGCGGGGAGAAGAGAGAGAGAGAACGAATGAATATGCAAATCGGATTCCAAACAGACCTTCGATATTCCTCGCAGTTAGCTTTCGGGCGAGCCCTTTGTAATGACTTCTGAGGTCACCGACTGTGACTCCTCTGTTCCAGATATGATCGTTCTTCTGCGGTGAACCCGGCACCCAGGCAAGGGCAGACACACACACCAGGTTCCCGCCCGACCGTATCTTTCCACCCTGTGCGTCTATGGCTGGTCCCGCGACTAGACCTCCAAAAACTCGCACCAACTTGTGGGGGGGGGGGCACACTGCTTCCAGGGTCTCGTTACCTCGTGGTGTCGTGTGTCTGTTGCCTTAGCGAACCTGTGCCTTTTTATCCCCCTGCTGGGGTATCGCCTGTCCATCAAACTTCAAACAGTTCAGGGTTCAAAGCCACTGGTCTCTGACAATACTGGGAACCATGTCTCCTTTCGGTAATCTCTCTCGTCTCTCTCTTATTAGCATCTTGCATGTTCCCCCATTGTCCTCTTATCGGCATCAATCTTCTGATAACTGGTTCTTTTGTCACACAAGGTATACATGGAGAGATGGTAAATTGGATTAGACATTTGCTCAATGGAAGAAGCCAAAGAGTGGTAGCAGAGAATTGCTTCTCAGAGTGGAGGCCTGTGACTAGTGGTGTGCCATTGTTATTTGTCATCTATATCAATGATCTGGATAATAATGTGGTAAATTAGATCAGCTAATTTGCTGATGATACACAGATTTGAGGTGTAGCGGACAGTGAGGAAGGTTTTCAGAGCCCGCAGAGGGACTTGAACCAGCTGGAAAAATGGGCTGAAAAATGGCAGATGGAGTTTAATACAGACAAGTGTGAGGTATTGCACTTTGGAAGGACAAACCAAGATAGAACATACAGGGGTAAATAGTAAGGCACTGAGGAGTGCAGTAGAACAGAGGGATCTAGGAATACAGATACAAAATTCCCTAAAAGTGGCGTCACAGGTAGATAGGGTTGTAAAGAGAGCTTTTGGTACATTGGCCTTTATTAATCGAAGTATTGAGTATAAGAGCTGGAATGTTATGATGAGGTTTTTGGTGAGGCCGAATCTGGAGTATTGTGTTCAGTTTTGGTCACCAAATTACAGGAAGGATATTAATAAGGTTGTAAGAGTGCAGAGAAGGTTTACAAGGCTGTTGCTGGGACTTGAGAAACTCAGTTACAGAGAAAAGTTAAATAGGTTAGGACTTTATTCCCTGGCGCGTAGAAGAATGAGGGGAGATTTGATAGAGGTATATAAAATTAGGATGGGTATAGATAGAGTGAATGCAAGCAGGCTTTTTCCACTGAGGTAAGGGGAGAAAAAAAACCAGAGGACATGGGTTAAGGGTGAGGGGGGAAAAGTTTAAAGGGAACGTTAGGGGGGGCTTCTTCACACAGAGAGTGGTGGGAGTATGGAATGAGCTGCCAGAAGAGGTGGCAAATGCGGGTTCTTTTTTAGCATTTAAGAATAAATTGGACAGAGGTGTATGGAGGGATATGGTCCGTGTGCAGGTCAGTGGGACTAGGCAGAAAACAGTTCGGCACGGCCAAGAAGGGCCAAAAGGCCTGTTTCTGTGCTGTAGTTTTTCTGTGGTTTCTATGGTTTTCTAAAGAACTTTGAGAAAAATATTGCAATGTTCAAAACAATGATGGAAATTAGCAGAGTGCATAATTAAAACTGTTCCAAGGCCCAGGTGACAGTTTCACAGTGATGAGGAAAGATCATCAGCGTACCCTTACTTTGCTGCAGGAGGTATTTTTTTCTTCCTTGAAAAAGTCTGGAACTATGAAGTTCACCGTTGATTACACAATGTTGAATTTCATTCACAACCCCTCAGGAATTAGTCTTGTCACAAGACATAGCTGACCTACATGTGTGGATTGATGAGCAGCAAGTAGTATTGCATTGCCAAAATGCTAGCTAATGTCCTTGTCCAACAGTAGTTAGCTTTAATCCTTCTATTGCTCCATTTATGAGGTTCTCTCCTCTTGGTCTCCTCATCCACAACATCATCTGATGAATCCTGTGTTTTCGTATCTCCATTGACTCCTTTCTTTTTGGCCTTCCATTCATCCAGCTGGGCTTTGGTCTTTGCACACAGAGTAGACTCTGGTTCTTCAGATTCGCAAAAGCCAAATGCTTGCAACTTTCCTGATGCTCCTTAAACTCCCTTCAAGCTGAAAACCAAGCCATATTCTGGAAGTAACTAACATATCAGAGGCTTTCACGGATATGTTACCAACAAAAACTATTGTATTTGGACCACTGCTTTAGTCACTTTTATGCTTCCTCTGGTCCTTCCTTGGTCAAATATGCAGTGTTACAGAAGTAGGCAATAATACCTATTTGTCCTCTGATCGGCAGTGGTTCATCGTATGCAGTATGGAGACAATTGTGACATTATCCAGTAACTTACTTTCTTCACTTTCAATTGACTGTTTTGCAGGGAATGTGGCATGTGAATGGTGGATGGATATCCAGTCAGGTTGTAGTTGTCTTAGCCAATCATACCCTCACAATACTGGTTCTCCTGTTTTAATCACATACAACCCCAATGTGCTTGTTGTTGTATTTCACTGTTACAAACATCATCCCCACAGGTGTTATCTTTTTTCTTAGTTGGAAGTCTGCAGGCTTCAGTTTAGTATCTTTGAAATGCCGTTCAAATTCATTTTGTGGAATGACTAAAACAGCTGAACCAGTGTTCAATTCCTTCTTATTTAATTTGTCTTCTGTTTCTGGCGTAAGCCATATTGCTTGTCTGTTGTTAGTTTTCATATTGTAAATCTGAAGGCTAGTCGGTCTTGTGTCACTCGCATCATTATCAGATTTTTCACCAATAGTGAGCAGATTAGTGCTCTTTTTGATAAGGCAACTTGATTTTTTTCTCTTTTTCTCTTCTCTGTGCCCAGCATGCTCTTTGTATGTGACCCACTTTGTTGGATCTTCTGCAAGTTTCACCTTTAAACCTTTGTTCAGACAGTCTGGTTTTTATTTACACATTCCAATTTTGTTCACGCTCATTCTCATTCCTGACTACAACTCAATTGCATCTCTGTCTGCTGTTTCTATTGATACAGAAATTTCAACTGTTCTTTTAAATATAAGTTGTGCTTCAGTTAGGAGCCATTTTTGAATGATTTCTTGTGAGATTCCACAAACTAAACAAATCTGTCAGTGCATCATTAAGCCCATTACTGAACTGACAATGCTCAGACAATCTCTTCAATTTAGCTACTTACACTGAAATAGTCTCCCCTTCCTTTTGATTCTGCTTGTGAAACCTAAAGCATACTGCAATAAATGATGATTTTTGTTCGAAATGTTCCTGCATTGCTTACATGAGATCAGCAAAGCTCATTCCTGTTGGTTTGGTTGGAGCAGTCAAACTCCTAAGCTGACTGTAGGATTTTAAATCCAATGTATTCAGTAAAACTGGTACTAGTTTCTCATCAATTATTTCATTTGCTTTAAAATACTACTTAATCCTTTTAGGATATAAAATCCAATTTTCTGTTTTGTAATCAAACAGGTTAATCTTTCTGATGTAGCCGGCCATTTCTGCTCTAATTTTTATGATTGTTAACAGCTGGTACTTGCTGTTTATAAACCCGTAAATTCTTCCATTTAATACTTTTTTTAACTGAGCTATCTCTGCCTGTGCCATGCATCCCTGCATTATTTTTCTTTTACATGAACGTCTCACTGCGCTTCAAAGCTAGCCATCTTGGGCTTGTCTTAAAAATACCTCGTCACCACTCTTATGTTTTGAAAACCCAAAACATTAAAATAATTCAAAGGAAAACGAGATAACAGAGAGATGTGATTCATAGTTTGTTCTTTTCTTTAAGCAAGGGGCGCACACAGAGCCATGGAGTCATGATATATGCAACTCACGTATTTTTATGTATAACCTACAATTATTTAATTATTTAAACAAATAATGCTTAATCAGCAACAGATTTACAATATTACAGTACTTAAAAATACTGAAATATTAAATACACAACAGATTGTTTTCTTAGGTTTGAGAAACTATACAGTAATTAAAATGAATGATAATGAATACTAAGTGCAATTTCTTTAATCTTGTAAATCTTTGGAATTATTCATTGCACCAGTAAAAAATTAGGCCATTCAGTATTTTCAGGAAGGAGACCAATAGAGTCTTGTACACTAAAAGAATCAAGGGACCTACAGTCAGCCTGAAAGTGGATGAGATTGAGCTTCAGCCATTATTTTGTTGAAGAATGGAACAGATTTCAGTGCCATATGGCCTATTTTTCTTTCCTATGCTCCTGTGTATTTAGCAGTGTCACTAAGTGCATTTTTGCAAGCAACAATAATCATTAAAGCCCACTTAACGAATTTGGCCTAGAGTTATTTTGCTAGCTTTGCTGTTATTTTCACTCTCATATTTTAGGATATCAATTAATCATCGATAGTACAAGTATAATGCATTTGAATGAAGTATTAAGTTTAAATCAAGTCATTAATATTCTGTTTTTATTAAAGTAAAAAATTATTTCACATCTAAGCTGTGGGCATAGAACAAGATTTCACATATTTGATTTGTAAAATGCAAATTTTGGACCAATACAAATAATTCATATTACACTGATGGAGTGCTAAATCCATCACAAGGACTGCCAGATGGACTATCACTGATATCTGATATCAGTTAAGCATCATATTAAGACCATAAGACCATAAGATATACAGTGATGCTCAGAAGTTTGTGAACTTTGTACAATTTTCTCTTTTTCTGCATAAATATGACCTAAAATGTGATCAGAACTTCACTCAAGTCCTAAAACTGGATAAAGAGAATCCAATTAAATAAATAACCCAAAACATTACATTTGTTCATTTATTTATTGAGAAAAATGATCCAATATTACATGTATTTGTTGAAATAAGTATGTGAACCTTTGCTTTCAGTAACTGGTGTGACCCCCTTGTATAGCAATAACTTCAACTAAATGTTTCTGGTAACTGTTGATCAGTCCTGCATATCGGCTTGGAGGAACTTTAGGTCATTCCTTCTTACAAAACTGCTTCAACTCTGGGATGTTGGTGGGCTTCCTTGCATGAACTGCTTACTTCAGGTCCTTCTACCACATTTCTATAGGATTAACGTCAGGACTTTGACTTGGCCATTCCAAAACACAAATTTTCTTCTTTTTAAACCATTCTGTTGTAGATTTACTCTTGCCTTTCAGATCACTGTCTTGTTGCATTATCCAACTTATATTAAACTTCGGGTGATAGGCTG
Source organism: Mobula birostris (assembly GCF_030028105.1). Classification (NCBI taxonomy): domain Eukaryota; kingdom Metazoa; phylum Chordata; class Chondrichthyes; order Myliobatiformes; family Myliobatidae; genus Mobula; species Mobula birostris. The sequence continues at coordinate 35,065,115 of NC_092377.1, forward strand.
CTACCCTGACATCCTCCTGTAAAATGTCCATAGGACCATAAGACATAGGAGCAGAAGTAGGCCGTTCGACCCATCGAGTCTACTGCGCCATTCAATCATGGGCTAATCCAATTCTTCCAGTCATCCCCACTCCCCTAATAAGCAGTTCTGTGGGAGACAATACCTTGTTAAAGAGAAACATCAGAGGAGAATGGCTAGACCTGATACAATTTTGAATTCACTGTTCCCTCAATGATTGCAAACTGTCCAGGCCCTGAGGCAGCAACGCAGCCCCAAACTTTGATGCTCCTGCTACCGTGCTTCACACTTGGGATGAGGTTTTGATGTTGCGGTGCAGTGCCTTTTCCCCTCCAAATATAGCAATGTGCATTTCTGCTTTAACTTTAGTCTCATCTGTCCACAGAACATTGTCCCAGAAGCATTGTTGAAAATCCAGGTGGTCTTTTGTAAGCTTGAGACGTGCTGCAGTGTCTTTTTCGGAGATTCCTCTGTGGTCATTCCATGCATAGCATTCTTGTTCAGTGCTTATCTTAGAGTGGACACATGAACACTGCCTTTAGCAAGTTCCAGAGATTTCTGCAGGTCTTTTGCTGTTATCTTTGGGTTCTTTTTCACTTTCTTCAGCATTGCGCTTTGTGCTCTTGGTGTGGTCTTTGCAGGATGCCCACTCCTACAGTGAATAGCGACAGTACAGAGTTTCTTCCATTTGTAGACAATTTCTCTTACTGGGGACTGATGAACACTCAGGTCTTTAGAAGTGCTTTTGGAGCCTTTCCTAACTTCATGCATCTCTACAATTCTTCTAAGGTCCTCTGAAAGTTGTTTTGATCATGGCATGGTGCACATAAACAGATCTTTTCTTGAGAAGTGCAGGCTCTGTCGGTAACCTGACTTTGTGTGTCTTTTTTATAGGACCTCTACAACCCACACCTCCAATTTTATCTCATTGATTAGAACACCTGACTCCAAATAGCTTTTGTAGAAGGCATTACCCTTGAGGTTCACATACTTTTTCCAACAACTACATGTAATATTGGATCATTTTTCTCAATAGATAAATGAACAAGTATAACGTTCTTTGTGCTAGTTAATTAATTGGGTTCCCTTTATCTAGTTTTAGGATACGTGAAGGACTGATTACATTTTAGGTCATACTTATGCAGAAATAAAGAGAATTCCATGGGTTCACTACTCTCTGGCTAAAAAGGTTTCTCCTTATCTCTATTCTAAAAGGATGCCCCACTATTCTGAGGCTCTGCCCTCTAGTCTTAGACTCACAGACCATAGGAAACATCCACTCCACAGCCACACTGTCAAACAGTTAGACTGTGTTTAAAGAGTGAACCTTCACAAGGTGGAAAGTCCCAATGGAGTACCTGGTAAGGGTCTGAAAACCTGTGCCAACCAACTAGCGGGAGTATACAAGGACATTTTCAACCTCTCACTGCTACAGTTGGAAGTTCCCATTTGCTTCAAAAAGGCAACAATTATACCAGCGCCTAAGAAGAATAACGTGGGCTGCCTTAATGACTCGCCCAGTAACACTCATATTGACAGTGATGAAATGCTTTGAGAAGTTGGTCTTGACGAGACTTAACTCCTGCTTCAGCAAGGACCTGGACCCATTGCAATTTGCCTATCACCACAATAGGTCAACGGCAGATCCAATCTCAATGGCTCTCCACACGACTTTAGACACAAACACCTACATCAAGATGCTGTTCATCGACTATCAGCATTTAGTACCATCATTCCTACAATCCTGATTGAGAAGTTGCAGAACCTGGGCCTCTGTACCTCCCTCCGCAATTGGATCCTCGACTTCCTAACCAGAAGACCACAATTTGTGCGGATTGATGATAACATATCCTCCTTGCTGATGATCAACACTGGCGTACCTCAGGGGTGTGTGCTTTGCCCACAATGCTCTACTCTCTGTATACACATGACTGTGTGGCTAGGCATAGCTCAAATACTGTCTGTGAATTTGTTGATGATACACCCATTATTTGTAGAATCTCAGGTGGTGACGAGAGGGCATACATGAGTGAGATATCCCAACTAGTGGAGTGGTGCTGCAGCAACAACCTGGCACTCAACGTCAGTAAGACAAAAGAGCTGATTGTGGACTTCAAGAAGGGTAAGACAAAGGAACACATACCAATTCTCATAGAAGGATCAGAAGCGGAGAGAGTGAGCAGTTTCAAATTCCTGGGTGTCAAGATCTCTGAGGATCTAACCTGGTCTCAACATATCAATGTAGTTATAAAGAAGGCAAGACAGCAGCTATACTTTATCAGGAGTTTGAAGAGATTTGGCATGTCAACAAATACACTCCAAAACTTCTATAGTTGCAATGTGGAGAGCATTCTGACAGGCTGCATCACAGTCTGGTATGGAGGGGCTACTGCACAGGACCAAAAGAAGCTGCAGAGGGTTGTAAATTTAGTCAGCTCCTTCTTGGGTACTAGTCTACAAAGTACCCAGGACATCTTCAGGGAGTGGTGTCTCAGGAAGACAGTGTCCATTATTAAAGACCTCCAGCACCCAGGGCATGCCTTTTTCTCACTGTTACCATCAGGTAGGAGGTACAGAGCCTGAAGGCACACACTCAACAATTCAGGAACAGCTTCTTCCTCTCTGCCATCCAATTCCTAAATGGACATTGAATCTTTGGATGCTACCTCACTTTTTTTAATGTAGGGCTCTCAGTATATTTAGGTGGACTGTTAACTGTTGATCACTTATTACCAAAATGGCTTCTCTGAAGTGTTATATTAAAATGGCTTCTCGTAATGTAAACTGCTGAGCAAGGGGTTCTCTGTAACTGTACTGTTTGGGTTATACAAGGAGATAATGGAAATTGTATCCATTTGTTAGCCAATGGAAGTCAAGTTCTGTTATCTTGTATATGTGTGCTAAGTTGAAGAGCACGGGCTTTTTCGGGAGGCGAGCAGAGAGGACGGATGTGTGAGGAATGGACAGCGGTTCCAGGGCGGTGGACACCGGACCTCGGGGGTTCGGAGGGTGGTCGGAGTCTTGGAAGGATGTTGTGGATGGAATCGGAGGCCTGAGCTCCAACGTATTAAAATATTATGTGCACAAGACTGATAAATTACTTATGTGGCGCCTTTTCTTGTAGTTGTTTCTACTAACCCAACACCAAAAATTTGCTATAAAGTACAATTCTTTACTCGCACTTTGTATATTGTTTCATATTTGTGTTGTGGCTGATCATTGGGTGACTCACACCTTATCCGCACCAACGCAATTGCACTGTTTGGCGGGGTTGACAGCTATTCACCCTAGGCAACGGGGGGTCAGTGGGGTAAAGCCCTTACATTAATAAACAGTATTTCTATTTTTGCACATTAAAAAAAATCTTTTCAATATACATATACCGTAATTGATTTACTTATTATATTTTTATTTTATTTCTTTTTTTTTCTCTCTGCTAGATTATATATTGCATTGAACTGTTGCTGCTAAGTTGACAAATTTCACATCACATAATAAACCTGATTCTGATTCTGATTCAGACCTTTAAGTTTCCCAAGAACCTTTTCTCTGGTTATGTTAGCTTCACACGTGTCATAACCTCGAACGCCTGGAACTTCCACCATACTGCTAGTGTCTTCCACAGTGAAGACTGATGCAAAATACTTATTCAGTTCGTCTGCCATTTCCGTGTCCCCATTACTACCTCACCAGCATCATTTTCCAGTGGTTTGATATCCACTCTCACCTTTCTTTTACACTTAATGTATCTGAAGAAACTTTTGGTATCCCCTTTAATATTATTAGCTTGCTTACTTTTTATTTTTACCTTCTTAATGACTTTTTCAGTTGCATTCTGTTAGTTTTTAAAAACTTCACTATCCTCTAACTTCTCACTAATTTTGCTCTATTATATGCCCTCTCATTGGCTTTTATGTTGACTTTGATTTCTCTTGTTAGCCATAGTTTTGTCAACTCTCCTTTAGAATACTACTTCTTTTGGATGAATGTATCCTGTGCCTTTTGAATAGCTTACAGAAATTCCAGCCATTGTTGCTCTGCCGTCATCCCTGTCAGTGTTCTTTTTCCAGTCAATTTTAGCCAACTCCTCTTTCATGCCTCTGTAATCCCCTTTACTCCACTGTAATACTGATACATCTGTCTTTAGCTTCTCTTTCTCAAATTTCAGGGTGAAGTTGATCATATTGTCCCTAAGGGTTTTTTTTATGTTAAGCTCTTAATCAGTTCTGGTTCACCGCACAACACCCAATCCAAATTAGTTGATCCCCTTGTGAGGTCAGCCATGAGCTTTCTAAATAGCCATCTTATAGGCACTCTAGAAATTCCCACTCCTGGAATCCAGCACCAACCTGATTTTCCTAATCTGCCTGCTTATTGAAGTCCCCATGACTGCTGTAATATTGCCCTTTTGGCATGCATTTCTATCTCCTATTGTAACTTGTAGGCCACATCTTTACTACTGTTTGGGGGTCTGTATACAACTCCTATCATGGTTTTTTTTACCCTTGGAGTCCCTTAGTTCTATCCACAATGTCTTAACTCGTTCTGACCCTTTGTCACTTTTTTCTAATGACTTGATTTCCTGTTTTACTAACAGATCAACGCCTCCCTCTCTGCCTTCTTGCCTGTCTTTTTGTTGCAATGTGTGTCTTTGGACATTAAACTCCCAGCTATAACCTTTTTCCAGCCATGATTCAGTGATGCTAACAACATCATACCTGCCAATCTGTGACTGTGCTGCAACTTCATCTACCTTATTCTGTATAGTGCATGCATTCAAATACAACACCTTCAGTCCTGGATTCACCGGTTCCGATTCTGTCTGCCTTTTACATTGCAACTCATCCGGTTGACTGCAGTTTTGCCCTATCAACAGCTTCTCCTCACTACACATTGCCTCTGTTTGTAAACCAGCTCCCTCATCTTCAGCACTATTATCTGCCTTTCCTACGATACTTCTTGCATTGAAATATATGCAGCTTGGGATACTAGTAACACCATGCTCAGCAGTTTGATTCTTAACTTTGTTTGAGGTCTTACCAACATCTGCCTCCATCATGTCTCCACTAACAGTTCTGGCACTCTAGTTCCAATCCCCCTGAAACTCTAGTTTAAACCCCACCAGGCAGCATTAGCAAACCTTCCCACTAGGATAGTAATGTAAACACAAGGAATTCTGCAGATGCTGGAAATTCAAGCAACACACATCAAAGTTGCTGGTGAACGCAGCAGGCCAGGCAGCATCTCTAGGAAGGGGTACAGTCAATATTTCGGGCCGATGTGTGTCACTAGGATATTAGTCCCCTTCCTGTTCAAGAGCAAACCATCCCTTCTGTACACGTCCCACCTTCCCTGGAAGAGAGCCCAATGATTCAAAAATCTTATGCCCTCCTTCTTACCCAACTCCTTAGCCATGTGTTAAACTATGTAATCTTACTTATTCTAGCCTCACTAGCATGCGGCATGGGTAGCAATCCTGAGATCATAACCCTGAAGGTCCTGCCCTATAACTTAGCGCCTAACTCCCTGAAATCCCTTTGCAGAACCTTGTCACTTGTCTTACCCATGTCATTGGTACCTACATGGACCATAACTTCTGGATGTTCACCCTCCCACTTAAGAATGCTGAGGACACTGGTATTCAAGAGGCAACATACCACCCGGGAATCTCGTTCTCACCCACAGAACCTCCTGTCCATTTCTCTGACTAACAGGTATTGATCCTGCAGTAAGGAAATGGAGATTAAATCTGGATTGATGAGCTCAGGTAGGCTCTCATCCATAATCATCTTGTGGAATAGTTGTGTATATAAAACAACCAGGAGTATACAATATAGGTATATTCAAAGTCAGTTTAATGTTTTTGTTGTTTTTCAGGAAGAATACTGTAGGTTTTAGAATATTATTAGGATTTAGAGTTCCAGACTAATAATAATATTGTGCCACATCCCTATGTGGCATTGTCAGAAATATCTTCTTACTGATACAAGTCAGAGACTTTAAGAGATCCTTGAAATTAATTTGAAAGAAATCTTGGCACTATTGAGTGAAAGCAATGTGTTCATCAATATTTGTTTGAATGTTATAACCAACCTTCATACTTCTGCCTACAAGATATTTGGCATTAATAGTAAGCTCTGTGTTATTGCAAGATGAGCTAAGATCTTTATCAGTTGCTTGATCTTTGATATTGAAGATGTGAATTTGCATGGCCCTGGCTGTGCACGGTGAATGCGCAGAATATGTTAACATCACATTTGTGTTGCTGAACTGGTTTCCAGACCCTTGGACGTATGATCCAGAAATGTTCATTCAAATCCCAGTAAGGCGATTGTGAAATTTAATTTCAAGTAAATAAGTAAAGCCGGAGTAGAAATATGTCACTAATGGTGACTCTAAAACTACCAGATGGTGTAAAAACCTATCTACTCTTGATAGTAAGTACCTCTAACCCACCAGGACTGGGAGCAATAAGAGATAGACAGTAAGTGTTAACCTCACCAGTGATTTTCAGAAGCCATGAATGCATAAGAAAACATTACACAAACATACATACTTGACTCTACTGTTGACTTTGCTGAGTCTACTATTTTCAAGATTTTATTTTTAGTTTATTTGCACAAAGAATAGCAGAAGTAACTATTTTCAAGATTTTATTTTAGATTATTTACACAAAGAATAGCAGAAGTAATTATTCATGCATTGTGTTCCCTGCGCATAAGATGTGGTGGCATGAACTTGCAGGCGCATGCTCTGCCAGTATTTAATTTACAGTATCTTGATGTGTGACAAAGACTAGGGATATAATCACACACATATACTGTAATTGTTCCTTCGGTTTCACTCTGCTGTGCCCAAATTTGAGGCCTATGACAGATTATATAAGAGCCTTCTGGTTGGCCTCCAATGTGGCATAAAATTGTGACATACTGTATAATCTATAAACCCCTTTGGAGCACTGGTACATTAATGCACATAAATCAAGAGTATCACTGAATGAAAAAACAAAAGAATGGAGTTATGAACATACTTTTCAGCTTGGCAGGAAAGGTTAGGGTTAAAGTCTTTATCCAGGTTTCCAATAGTTTGATTTTACAGATTGTGTGAGAGTGTGGAACAAAAGAGAATTTCACACAATTAGTCTTGGCAGATTTTTATTCTTAATATTTTAATCTAACACAATTTTCATACTTTGCATCCAGCGGAAGACCTTCTGTCAGCATTAGTTGGCAGAAAACGTCGGGGATTATTTTTCTTGTCTCTCCTTATGGAAGAAGAATATGTGCTGACATTAATACAACACTTGCATTTAAAAAGTATGCTTAATAAGGAAAACATTCCAAGAAAATTTAGAGGAGCATTGTCAAATAAAACAATTATCCTGAGTTGCTTCAGGTTATATTTGGTTTGATGACTGAAGGCTTTGTCAGAAATATACGTAGATATTAAGAATTATTTTAAAGAGGTAGTGATAGAGAGCTGGATGGTTTATGTAGACTTGTTAGCTTAGGGACTTGGCAGCTGGAGGCAGATTTGAAATGTCTAGGAGATCAGGAGGCCAGAATAATCCCGTGTGATAACCCAGTGTGGGCAGTGTGATATTGTTCACAGACAACATTTTGTATCTCATCATTTGAGACAGCTTTGTGTGTGTGTGTGTGTGTGCGCGCGCCTTATTGAAATTTTATATGGGAGCTGTTAACTGTTCACATGCATGTCATGTGGATTATAAATTGCATCAGTTTTAGCATGAGCACCCTCTACTGGACAGCAAGTCATACAAGACTAAATATAAAATTTAATTTTGAAAATGTACTGACGCCCTGTGAGTATCTGTAAAGAGATAAATTGTTAAAGTTGTTGGTCAAAGATAATTTGTGTATGTTAGTAGTGATGACATCATGTGTTCTTATCACAATTCTGTTGTAATCTTGCATGTTTTTATGACACCTGCCTCCTCACCCTGTCTCAATCTCACTTAAGTTAAATAATGCAGCACAGGAACAGGTCCTTGGGCTGATAATGTTGTGCCAAGCTAATTAAATTAGTAATCAGAAGCCCAACTGAACTAAACCCTATATAAAATAAATGTTCTGTTTTTCTGCATGTAGGGATGCATCTGTAGTATATAATGTTGTAAAAAATTGACATGAGCTTTTCTGAATCAGCAAAATCATTTTAGTTCAACAAGAGCTAAATAGCAACAAGAAGATTAATCCAAGTTAGATGCAGAGATTTAAGATTCAGGATTGTTTAATGTCATTTCCAGCACACAAGTGTAGTGGAGAAAGGAATAATTGTTAGTCCGGACCTGATGAAGTGCAAAAAAAAACCCAAAATAAGATAATGGCGCAATTATGGAAAAACACAATAATTATAAATACTGTAGATTCCAATTAATTGGGCCATTGGTTCATTAGGTCAGTCACTTATTTGGGACAATTCTTAATGATGAAAAACTAATGGAGAAAGTAGCCAGAATTCTCTTCCTTTATTTGGGACAGAAGACTGTAGCCAGTTTCTGACTAGGGTCAGTTGCATGCACATGTGTGGCCGTTCGACACTACAGCTTGCTTAGAAGAAACAGATTTTAACTAACATCAGCTGCGTGTGCATGTGTTTAAACGGTAGTGATTTTTGTCATTTATCATTGATAAGAAATAAGCAGTAAGGCACTTCAGAACTGCTCTTCTCACTGTGATTTCAAGCATTTAGGCTTAGGGGTGCCAGAAATAGCTAGAAGTGAAAATGAAATGATTTCACTACGTCAACAAGTTAGGAGCTACGAAGAATTTGAATGTAACAATGATCATTTTGAATGTTACAATGAAGATTTGGAGGATGCAATCATCAAAAGCATTGTATGAAGGCAGTCCATTATCTGAACTAGGTGCCTACGCTGATTTTGTTCATTTACAGTCAATCAAAAGAAAATGTCAGCATACACTGGATGAACTCATCCTTCGATAACTATTAGGAGCTAATGCACAGTTTTATAATACTGTAGTAGTATTGTAGTGTTCTGATTTTTCTGAATTTCATTTAAATACAAAATTTGTGACTTGGTTAAATGGTAAGTTGTCTTATTTTTATAACTTACTAAATATTTCCATGACATTTTGACTTTTTGGGGAAGCCATTTAATTGGGCCAAAATGTACTGGTCCCACTGTGTCCCAGTTAACTGGAATCCACTCTACATAAGATAGCTTATATCGATAGATTGATGGCATGTCCATAAAGTAACACTAGGCATGAGAGTGACTGTACTGAATGACAGGAACTGATAAACTAGTAGTGGTGGGAGGTGTGGACAGGTGGATTTGTGGGTGGAAGTGTTGATCAGCTTTAGTGCTTGGGGAAGGTAATGGTTTTTAAGTCTGGTGGTCCATATGAGGATGCGACATAGTCTCCTCCTCGTCAGAATGGGACATACAGTCCATATACAGGACGGGCAGGATCCTTCATGATGTTACTGATCCTTTTCCAGTACCTTTCTGCATATGTTTCCTTGATGGTGGTTAGCTGGTGCCAGTGTTGTGTTGGGCAGTCTTGACTACCTGTTGTAGAGCCTTCCTGTCTGCCACAGTATAGCTTCTGTGCAATGCAGTGACGCAGCGTTTGAGGATGATCTGTACTGAGCATCTGTCGAAGGACGTGAATATATTGTGAGTATAGAGAGGGACTACATTAGAAACAATAATTTATCCATTGGTGAATGATGAAAGTGTCCCTTCAGTTTTTTGAAATAATGTTTTATTTTGCGCAGTCTGATGTTTTTATCCCTTTTATGTCCCATCCACTTACTATTTAATTGTACTCATTTTGAATTCTGTCATGGCTATAGTTCCATTTTGCTGGATAAAACTGCCAGAACAATGCAATGTATTATTATGATTTCAAAAAGAGTCTTCTGATTTTACAGGTTCTGCAGTTTCTGATGCTGAGAGATACTTGTTCTTGAATACATTCCAGAATATTTGTGCAATGTCTGCGGTGGTTTTATCTGCTTTAAACAACTCAGGTTCAATCAGATTTTGCGCTTGGAATCTGAGTAACTGAGGTACAAATATGTAATGAATTGTATCAATCCTTGGGTCATGTTGTGCTGACTTCACAGGAGTAAAGACCTTTTGTAATTTCTGCAAGTGTTCCTTTTTTATATGAACATTACGGTAGAGAAATTTGTCATTGGTCACAAATGGTAAAATGTGTTTCAGCCACAGGTTTTATTCATCAGCTCAACTGAATTGCTAAGGTGAATACAATTCTTAACCAAATTTCATCTTTAGCACTCACCTCCAAAAGCAATTCCTTCCGCACGCACTCCTTATGGTTTAATTTAAAATTGCATTTCATCAAAGCTGAACACATAATTTTCAATAATATCAAGGTTCAGAGCAGCCTGCAAATGACAAAATTACTGAAGTTCGGCTGTACCAGGACACCAAGTTAACAAATCTCAAAGCCATGTCAGACACGTGCTGTGATTACAAAATGTAAAAATTCTGGCGGTATTATCTAAAGAACAATGCCCCAACCTGCAGGAAACTGAACAATAATAAGGGATGGTTATGTATGTGAGCCATAATAAGGTACAAAGAAAATAAACAATTAAGAAGGAATGGAAATGTGAGCTCAAAGAAGTAGGCTGAATAAGTAGGAAATGATATCATCAGTCTTTGAAATTGAAAACGAAATAATTACAATTTCAAAGTCTGTTTGCATAAAAGACCTTGTTTTGCCATAAAATATCCTTTGATCTTTCATCACCATTATTTGGCTACTGTGGTTAATTATCATCAAATTTAATATAATAGATTAAAGGATCCAAGGAAACAAACTAAACTGTATCTGAAAAGATTTCATAATGATTGCAGTTGAGGGATTCTCTTTATAGATGTTAAGGATATGTGTCTGGTGATATAAGGTGGGAAATCAGTACTCCAAAGGCAAATATTAGGTGGTGGATCATAGCCACACGTTTGACAACTTTGTAGATTTCCGAGATACTTGTCTGAACAGAGTATGAAGGAAGCAAGAATATTTACAAATGTTAGTAGGTTAATTGGTCATTGTAAATTGTCCTGTGATTAGGCTAAGGTGAATAGGCTTTTTGTGCCAGTAGGGCCTGTTTCACACTGTATCTCTAATTAATTAATCAATTAATTAATAAGTAAACCGATAAATATATATGTCATGATAAAACATATAGGCTGAAAATGACAAGCTAGAAGAGCTAAGAAAGTACCTATTTGTCAATTAATAGCTTCATGACTGTTGTTTCCAATGTCATCTTAGTCTCAACTTCATTTGGCTCACCTTTTCCATTCCTTTCCTTGATGCCTTTAACTTCATTTCTGTGGAAATGTTCAAGAGCCATGTTACAACAGCAACAGAAACGTTTGAAGACAATCAGCAGGTCAGCCAGCTTCTGGGGAAAGAGAAACACAGTCAATTTTCCAGGTCAAAGAGCTTCATCTTCGACCAAGGTTGTAATTTCGTTTCTGTTTGCACACACACTGCCTGACATGCTGAGTGCCTTTGAGTCAGGCAGTTGAGAAATTAGCACCTTGCCCCGGTATGTCCATGCTGATCATCAAGTACCTTACTGTACCAGTTCAAATACCAGCACTGTGTTCATAGCCTTCCGTAGTTTGTCAATTTAAGTGCATGTTTAGGTACTTCCTGGAATCACTTTATGTACATGACATCAATCTACGCATATTATCTGTCTGATGTATTTATATTTATTTATGTTATTATTATTGTCTTCTTTATCTCATTGTATTGTTTGTGCTACATTGGATCCAGAGTATTTTGTTCTCCTTATGCTAGTGTACTGGAAATGACATTAAACAACCTTGAATCTTGAATCTTCTTCTATGTTGTGAGAGAGAGTTTGCATCCACCACCCACTTCGGCAGTGCATTCCAGATTCTAACCATTCTCCAGTGAAAGAGTGTTTTCTCAGAACCAATCCAAACATTTCCCTCTCATTCTAAACCTATTTACGTTAGGTTTTGACACTTTTCATGGGGATGTATTTCCTAAAATTTGCCATTTTCAATGCCCTTCATAATCCTGTATACTTCTACAAGATCGTCTCAGTCTTCACAATTCCAAAGAAAATAAACTCACCTATGCAGCCACGCCTCAAACTGTAATGCTCCATCCAAGGCAACATTACTGGAATCTCCTCTATACCCTTCCAACAGAATTACATCTTTCTTTTAGTGTGTCAGCCAGAATGTAAACAGTACTCCAGCTGTGGCCTAACCAATGTTTTATGAAGTTGTAACATAACATAACATCTCTGTTTTTATACTCTATAATCCTGCAAAAGAATGACAGCAATCTTTAAGTCTTCTCTGCCACCTTATCTACTTATGCTATCACATTTGGGGATCTTTGGAGTGGTGCACAAAGGGGATCCAACATTGATTTTGTATGTCCTGCCCTTATTATTCCTCCCGATGTGCATCATCTAATATTATCAGGTTGGCATTCCTTCTGCTAGTCTTGCCATCTGATAAATATCATGCTGTAGCCGATGCTATCTTCCTCACTATGTACAATACTACTGATTTTACCCCAGTACAGCACACATCCCTTTGGCCTTTTCTATCCATGCACCTGGTACCACAACATCTCACTCTTAATTTCACCTTCCTCAGATTATCATTTGTAGTTCCATTATCACCTTTTTAAACAGAAGCATGAAATAGAAGAGCTAGACACTGCCTTCAGGGAGGAGACATTGCAAATGCTGCTGCTTACATCGGTGGCACTGAGGTCAAGATGATTGGGAGCTAGGATAGCCCGTCCTGGTCCAACACTATAGATGTCATGGCCAAGAAAGTGTACCAGTTGTCTCCACTTCCTCAGGAGGCTAAAGAAAGTTGGCATGTCCCCTCTGGCCTTCACCAGTTTTTTAGATATGCATGACAGAACAATCATTCAATCCAGACGTATCATGGTTTAGTATGGCACCTACTCTGCCCAAAACCACAAGAAACTACAAAGAGTCGTAGACACAGCTTAGCACATTATGGAAATCAGCCTCTGTCCATGGACTCTGTCTATACTTCTTGCTCCTACAGTAATACAGCCAACTTAATTAAAGACACATTCTCTCTTCAGGCGGAAAGACATTTACTACTAGGTTCAGGGACAGCACAATCTAACTCTTTATGGCTTTGTACCTTTTTGTCTGACTTTCTAACTGTAACACTTTATTCTGCATTCTGTTATTGTTTTCCTTTGTACTATCTCAATGTACCAATGTGATGAAAAGATCTGTGTAGATGGCATGCAAAGTTTTTCACTGTACCTTGTTACACATGACAATAATAAAGCAGTTCACCAATTTTAACTCTGGTCAAACGGCTCTCTTTGGTCATTTCTCATTCTCTTTCACACGCCTTCCTTTGAGTTATTTGTCTGCATCCTAAACCAGTTTTATCTCTAAATTCTGCTAATTCTAATGAAAGCATGTGAGTCTGAAAAGTTACTTGTTCCACCTCTGCAGTAGTACCTCAACTGTTGAGTATTTGAAAGTTCAAAGTAAATGCCAAGTCAAGTCAATTCAAGTCACTTTTTATTGTCATTTCGACCATAACTGCTGGTACAGTACACGGTAAAAACGAGACAATGTTTTTCAGGACCATGGTGCTACATGAAACAATACAAAAACTACACTGAACTACGTAAAACAACACAAAAACTACACTAGACTACAGACCTATCCAGGACTGCATAAAGTGCACAGAACAGTGCAGGCAGTACAATAAATAATAAACAAGACAATAGGCACAGTAGAGGGCAGTAGGTTGGTGTCAGTCCAGGCTCTGGGTATTGAGGAGTCTGATGGCTTGGGGGAAGAAACTGTTACATAGTCTGGTCGTGAGAGCCTGAATGCTTCGGTGCCTTTTGCCAGATGGCAAGAGGGAGAAGAGTTTGTATGAGGGGTGCGTGAGGTCCTTCATAATGCTGTTTGCTTTATGGATGCAGCGTGTGGTGTAAATGTCTGTAATGGCGAGAAGAGAGACCCGATGATTTTCTCAGCCGACCTCACTATCCGCTGCAGGGTCTTGCGATCCAAGATGGTGCAATTTCCAAACCAGGCAGTGATGCAGCTGCTCAGGGTGCTCTCAATACATCCTCTGTAGAATGTGGTGAGGATGGAGGGTGGGAAATGGACTTTCCTCAGCCTTCGCAGGAAGTAGAGACGCTGCTGGGCTTTCTTGGCTATGGAGTTGGCGTTGAGGGACCAGGTGAGATTCTCCGCCAGGTGAAAACCAAGAAATTTGGTGCTGTTAACAATCTCTATGGAGGAATCGTTGATGTTCAGGGGAGAGTGGTCGCTCCATGTCCTCCTGAAGTCAACAACCATCTCTTTTGTTTTGTTCACATTCAGAGACAGGTTGATGGCTCTGCACCAGTCCGTCAGCTGCTGCACCTCCTCTCTGTATGCTGACTCATCATTCTTGCTGATGAGACCCACCACGGTCGTGTCATCGGCGAACTTGATGATGTGGTTCGAGCTGTGTGTTGCAGCACAGTCGTGGGTCAGCAGAGTGAACAGCAGTGGACTGAGCACACAGCCCTGGGGGGCCCCCGTGCTCAGTGTGATGGTGTTGGAGATGCTGCTTCCAATCCGGACTGACCGAGGTCTCCCAATCAGGAAGTCTGGGATCCAGTTGCAGAGGGAGGTGTTCAGGCCCAGTCGGCTCAGCTTTCCAATAAGTTTTTGAGCAATGATTGTGATGAGTGCTGAACTGAAGTCTATGAACAGCATTCGAACGTACGTGTCTTTTTTGTCCAAGTGGGTTAGGTCCAGGTAGAGGGTGATGGCAATGGCTTCATCTGTTGAACGGTTGGGACGGTATGCAAACTGCAGTGGGTCCAGTGAGGGGGGCAGCAGGACCTTGATGTGCCTCATGACGAGCCTCTCGAAACACCTCATGATGATGGATGTGAGTGCAACGGGATGGTAGTCGTTGAGGCAGGACACTGAAGACTTCGGCAAGGGGACGATGGTGGCAGCCTTGAAGCACGTAGGAACGACGGCGCTGCTCAGGGAGATGTTGAAGATGTCAGTGAGAATGTCTGCTAGCTGGTCTGCACATGCTCTAAGCACTCTGCCGGGAATATTGTCTGGTCCAACAGCCTTCCGTAGGTTGACCCTGCACAGGGTTCCCCTCACATCAGCCACAGTAAGACACAGCACCTGGTCATTTGGAGGAGGGGTGGTCTTCCTCGCCGCCACGTTATTTTCTGCCTCAAAACGACAGTAGAAATTGTTCAATGTATCTGGGAGGGAAGGATCACCTGCATAGTCAGGTGATGTTGTCCTGTAGTTGGTGATGTCCTGAATGCCCTTCCACATGTGCCGCGTGTCGCCGCTGTCCCGGAAGTGGCTGTGGATTCGCTGGGCGTGTGCACACTTTATCTCTCTGATGGCCCAGGACAGTTTGGCCCTCATTGTTATTAGGGCTGCCTTGTCGCCTGCTCTGAAGGCGGAGTCACGGGTCCTCAGCAGCGCACACACCTCCGCGGTCATCCATGGCTCCTGGTTAGCATGTGTAGTGATAGTCTTGTCCACAGTAACGTCATCAATGCACTTGCTGATGTAGCTAGTCACTGTTGCCGTGAACTCCTCTAAGTTGGTAGAGTCGCCATCGGTTGCAGCCTTCCTGAACATGGACCAGTCAGTGTGCTCAAAGCAGTCTTGAAGAGCAGAGATAGCTCCTGCTGGCTAGGTTTTCACCTGCTTCTGAGCTGGTCTGGAGCGCCTGACGAGCAGTCTGTAGGCTGGGATTAGCATAAGAGAGATGTGGTCTGAGTAACCGAGGTGGGGGTGGGGCTCCGCCTGGTATGCGTCGGGAATGTTTGTGTAAACAAGGTCCAACGCGTTCTCCCCTCTCATTGCAAAGTCCACGTTCTGATGGAATCTAGGAAGCACTGACTTAAGGTTCGCGTGGTTAAAATCTCTGGCGACAATAAACAGTCCATCAGGTTGTGCGTTCTGCAGTTCACTAATAGCCCCATACAGTTTACACAGCGCCTCCTTAGCATTAGTGCTGGGGGGAATGTAGACACCGACTATAATGACAGTGGTGAATTCCCGTGGTAAATAAAGTGATCTGCATCTAACAGTCACCAACTCCACTAGCGATTAGCAGTATCTGGAAACCAGCACAGAGTTCTTGCACCATTCCGTATTGATGTAAACACACAAGCCACCACTGCGAGTCTTACCGGAAAGAGCTGCATCCTTGTCTGCTCAAAACAAGACAAGCCCATCCAGCTGAATTGTGGCGTCACTGAGCCACATTTCCGTGAAAACATACGCACAGCAGACTCTGTACTGCTGCCGAGTATTTCGTTGGAGTCGGATGCAGTCCAATTTATTGTCCAGGGAGCGGACATTGGAGAGCAGAATGGACGGGAGAACCGGCCGGCTAGGGTTTGCTTTTTGCCTGGCATGGACTCCTGCCCGCTTGCCTCGCTTCCGCTTCCTCGCACACCGCTTCTGACGTCTCCACCTCCGGCCGCAGGCATCAGACGACTCCGAGGACTGTAGGCCCGATCCACTCAGCAAGCCGAAATCGTGTAAATTAACCAGCAGATCTTCATGAAGGTTTGTTTTTGGGCGATCTCTATATTGTAGCAGTATCTGGTGATGGTAGATAGTCACTCTGTTACCCATGTGCCCTAATCAAAAATTGTGCATTAAAATTAAATTAAAAAATTAAATTAAAGTAACACCAGATCCAAAAGGCCGCTGCTGCTTTGCCCCTCTACCTGCTGGGACTTGACTTGACTTGACTTGATTTGAAATGTATTATCAAAGTACCATATGTCACCATATACAGTACAACCCTGAGATTCCTTTTCGTGTGGGCATACTTCAATAAATCCCATAACCGTAATAGAATTAATGACGGACAAACAACCAGTGTGCAAAAGACAACAAACTGTGCAAATACAAAAGAAAGAAATAATAATATATAAATTAGCAATTAATGTCAACATGAGATGAAGTGTCCTTGAAATTGAATCCATAGGTTGTGGGAACATTTCAGTGATGGGACAAGTGAAGTTGAGTGGCATTATCCTGTTTGTTTCAAGAGCTGAATGGTTGATGGGTACTAAATGTTCCTAAATCTGGTGGTGCAGATCTTGAGGCTCCTGTACCTTCTTCCTGATGGCAGCAGTGAGAAGAGAGCATGACTTGGGTGGTGGGGATTCCTGATAATGGATGTTGCTGTACTGCGATAGCGCTCCATCTTGAAGTGTACAATAGTGGGGAGGGCTTTACCCATGATGGACTGGGCCATATCCACTACTTTTTGTAGGGTTTTCCTTTCAAGGTGTTTCCATACTATGCCCTGATGCAACCAGTCAATATTTCTCCACCACTCATCTATGGAAGTCTGTAGAAGTTTTTCATATTATGCCCAATCTTCTCAAACTTATAGAGGCGCTGCTGTGCTTTCTTTGTAATGGCATTGACATGCTGGACCTAGAACAGATCCATTGAAATGATAACACAGAGGAAATTAAAGTTGCTGACCCTCTCCATCGCTGACTCCATGCTTGAGGCCTGGTTCACGGACATCTGGTTTCTTTCCTGAAGTCAATCATCCGCTCCTTGGTCTTGCTGACATTGAGTGAGCAATTGTGTTGTGGCATCACCCAGCCAGATTTTCAATCTCTCTCCTCTATGCTGAATCATCACCACCTTTAATTTGGCCAATGACAGTGGTGTTATCAGCAAACTTAAATATGGCATTGGAGATGTGCTTAACCTCACAGTCAAACATATGGAGTGAGTGGAGCAGGGGGCTCAGCACACAGCCTCCTGGTGCACTTGTGCTGATGAGGTTGTGGAGGAGATGTTTCTGCCAATCTGAACTGACTGGCATCTGCAAGTGAGAAAATCGAGGATCTAATTGAACAAGGAGGTATAGAGACTGAGGTATTTAAGCTTATTCATTAGTTTTGAGGGGATGATAAGTATTGAATACCAAGCTGTTGCCGATGAAAAGCATCCTGATATATGCATCCTTGCTGGCCAGATATTCCAGGGTTGAATGATGTCAAGTCAAGTCAAGTCACTTTTTATTGTCATTTCGACCATAACTGCTGGTACAATACACAGTAAAAACGAGACAATGTTTTTCAGGACCATGGTGCTACATGAAACAATACAAAAGCTACACTGAACTACGTAAAACAACACAAAAACTACACTAGACTACAGACCTACCCAGGACTGCATAAAGTGCACAGAACAGTGCAGGCAGTACAATAAATAATAAACAAGACAATAGGCACAGTAGAGGGCAGTAGGTTGGTGTCAGTCCAGGCTCTGGGTATTGAGGAGTCTGACGGCTTGGGGGAAGAAACTGTTACATAGTCTGGTCGTGAGAGCCCGAATGCTTCAGTGCCTTTTGCCCGATGTCAGGAGGGAGAAGAGTTTGTATGAGGGGTGTGTGGGGTCCTTCATAATGCTGTTTGCTTTACGGATGCAGCATGTGGTGTAAAAGCCTGTAATGGCGGGAAGAG
Source organism: Mobula birostris (assembly GCF_030028105.1). Classification (NCBI taxonomy): domain Eukaryota; kingdom Metazoa; phylum Chordata; class Chondrichthyes; order Myliobatiformes; family Myliobatidae; genus Mobula; species Mobula birostris. Next base: position 35,083,708 of record NC_092377.1, read on the forward strand.
AGACCCGATGATCTTCTCAGCTGACCTCACTATCCGCTGCAGTTTTGCGATCCCAGATGGTGCAATTTCCAAACCAGGCAGTGATGCAGCTGCTCAGGATGCTCTCAATACAACCTCTGTAGAATGTGGTGAGGATGGGGGGGGGGGATGGACTTTTCTCAGCCTTCACAGAAAGTAGAGATGCTGCTGGGCTTTCTTTGCTATGGAGCTGGTGTTGAGGGACCAGATGAGATTCTCTGCCAGGTAAACACCAAGAAATTTGGTTCTCTTAATGATCTCTACGGAGGAGTTGTCGATATTCAGGGGAGAGTGGTCGCTCCATGTCCTCCTGAAGTCAACAACCATCTCTTTTGTTTTGTTCACGTTCAGAGACAGGTTGTTACCTCTGCACCAGTCCGTCAGCCACTGCCCCTCCTCTCTGTATGCTGACTCATCGTTCTTGCTGATGAAACCCACCACGGTCTCTACTGTGGACCTGTTGTGATAATAGGCAAATTGGAGTGGATCCAATTCACTTCTCAAACAAGAATTGATATATCTCATTAGCAACCCCTAAAAGTACTTCATCATAGTGGATATAAGTGCTACTGGATGAAAGTCATTGAGGCAGGATACCACATTCTTTTTAGGCACCGGTATAATTGAAACCTGCTTGAAATATGTGCATACTCCAGACTACTAAAGCAAAAGGTTAAATAGTATTGGTGAACATCCCATCCAGTTGATCAGCAAAGGTCTTTAATACTTGGCCAGGTTCCCCATCTGGGCCAGATGCTTTCCTATTTTATTAAAGATTTATAGCACCTGAATTATCTACATCATTTTTACTTGTACAATCAGTCATTTTTTCAAAATTTGTAAAATGTCACCCGATATTTAACAATGTTATGTTTAATGTTTAGACTTGTATCACATATTTTTGAATAATACAGTTAAAGAGCATGCAGCTGATGTATTTCATTTGAAAACGTAAGGTAAAGGAAGTTTATAAAAATTAAACATGTGGTAGGAAAGGAAATATGTCATAAGTGATAAATGTAGTATAGATCGTGGGCTGATTAGCAGGAAGCAGGAACGTATTAGTAATATTTGGAGATTCAGTGCAACTTACTGTTGTTCTAGCCTCTAGAAACACAGTTCCTTTTGTATGAACATCACTTCCCGTACATAAGCTGTGTGGTATATTGTTTCCTGCGCGGGTTAATTTGGATTCGATTGAAGCACATGGTGGAAAGACATCCATTTTCATCCTTTCTATTTGCCCTTGAAACAGCAATATCTTTTCACAAGTAAGACTTCATTAAAAATCATGCAGAAAGCTTCCATTTTGGGTGATTTTTGAGAAGGTGTTTAAATTACTGCATAGCTTTGCACATATGCATTGTGAGTGCAGAAGAGTGAAAAGATAACTCACTTTCAAAGGCATCGCCCACAGACTGGAGATGTGTCTGAACAAGGCAAACCATCATGTCAGCTTCGACCCAAGTAACGTCGATCACCAAGACCTGGAAGGCGGATCAGAGTGTGGTTTATTGTTCATGTCTTTGTGATGCTCAAGGAAAACCACAATTAGCATAGCTGCAGCACGAGCCCATACAGGAGCTGAAGAGGCAGGAATGAGAGCAACTTATGCTAAGTGGGAAGTTGAGATGCAAATGCATGTGTAGAGGCTACATTAAATTCACTCAAGGAAGCTGAGGCTGCCTCAGCAGAGGCAAAGTTGTATGAAACTGCTGCTGAATTATACTGTGTTGAGTCTATAACCTGGATCATTCATGCTTTGCCGTCACAACAACCAATGCATCTTTGTAAAGAATCTGTCCAGCCCTGCAAGTAGAAGCTGTCCACACCACAAAGCCAACAAGCCCCTCACACAATCTAGGTATTGACCCTCCTGGCCTACAGAACAAAGACCCACAACACCTCCTTCTGCAGTTCCATCACAGCAAAGATCTCATTCAAGAGTTCCTCCTGATGCCAATCCCATCTGCATAGACATGCACAGACTGAACATCCGTCCATCCCAGGACACACATTTGGCAAGCCATTCTCCACAACTCCCTCAGTCAGGAGCTGCAGATGCATTCATTTGGCTTGGTACCTGGCTCCTCGATACTTAGTCACAGCAGGACTGAAAATGTTTGACAACCAGTGTGCCATTTATCTGTCCTGGAAATGAAGCTTTCGCAATGCGATGGAAGGATTAAGTCTCAAACCTAGCAAAGACATAGACCTTCTCTTTAAGTGAGTTGGTGGGGAGGTCACTGCAGTGTGCAAGAATGGTTAGAGCAGTTCACATTAATAATCCAGCTAAGGGTTTGCCAGAGGCTGGACAAATGCTTTGACTCTCCAGAGGCAATTGAAGAATCTCTCTTCAGCAGACTTGATAATTTTCCAAAGCTCTCACGTAAAGAAGCTACGAGAGCTGGCAGATGTACTGTCAGAAATGCAAGCCCCAAAAGATGAGAGTTATCTACTAGAACTGAATTTCTTGGACACTGCAAGAGGAATGAACCCTATGGTGGAAAAACTACCAAGCAACATTCAAGTGTAGATAATGGAAGGCTTCAATATAAAACCAAGCACCATGCCTCCTATTCGCCATGTTCATTCCTTGTGGAATTCATCTGTCACCACGCAGAAATGCAAAATGACCCGAGTTTTACGCTCTCAACTTCCAGTAACACGTCATTCAAAGAGAGGTCTCCAGGTGGAAAACCAGAACCTCTATCACAGTAGAAAACCGAAATAGAAAACTCCATCATGAACCCTGATAGACAATGCCCAGCCCATGTGAAACCTTACCCCTTAAGGAAATGCAGAAAATTCAGAGAAAAATTGTTTGCAGACCAGAAACACTTTCCAAAAGAGCACTCAATATATTGCCAATGTTGTGTTTCAACAGTACACCAAACCAAGACACTAAAGCTATCATACACTGCATTGAGTACAACAGTGCATGGCAGGGAGGCAGCTAAGCATCTGTCAGATGTAGCAACTTCCTCATGCACAGTGTTATGTGGGAAAGGCTTCCATGGCAAATCTTGAACAAAGAAATAAAGGCATATGTGATATTAGAAAATCAGAGCAATGTGCCTTTGGTAAAATCAACATTCTTTGACATATTCAGTATTCAAAGTTCTGTTTCCTAATCTCAAATAATAATAAGGCAGCCTACAGAGAATAAGTCATCACCCTGACACAGTGGTGTCAAGAAAACAACTTCTTCCTCAATGTCGCAAAATGAGCTGGTTGTGGACTGCAGGAGGAATGGAGACCGGCTAATCCCTATCGACATCGATGGATCTGGGGTTGAGAGGGTGAACAGCTTTAAGTTCCTCGGCGTATACATCACTGAGGATCTCACGTGGTCTGCACATACCAACTGAGTAGTGAAAAAGGCACAACAGCACCTCTTTTACCTTAGATGGTTGAAGAAGTTTGGTATGGGCCCTCAAATCCTAAGAACTTTTTACAGGGAGAGCATCCTGACTGGCTGCATCTCTGCCTGGTATGGGAACTGTACTTCCCAGAATTGCAGGACTCTGCAGAGAGTGGTGCGGACAGCCCAGCGCATCTGAATCAGAATCAGAATCAGGTTTATTATCACCGGTGTGTGATGTGAAATTTGACCTTCCCACTATTCAGGACATTTACAAAGACAGGTGTGTAAAAAGGGCCCAAAGGATCATTGGGGGCCTGAGTCATCCCAACCACAAACTGTTTCAGCTGCTACCATGGGAAATGGTACTGCAGCATAAAAGCCAGGACCAACAGGTTCCGGGACTGCTTATTCCACCAGGCCATCAGACTGATTAATTCATGCTGATACAATTGGATTTCTATGTTATACTGACTATCCTGTTGGACATACTATTTATTATAAATTGCACATTGCACATTTAGATGGAGACGTAATGCAAAGATTTTTACTCCTCATGTGTGTGAAGGATGTAAGTAATAAAGTCAGTTCAATTCACTCTAAAGACATGTTCTGGACCATTACAAGTTGCTGGAAAAAGAGCCAGTGGATTTGTTGTGGAGTCAATAGGAGGGAAGGTCAGCTTACCCTTGCAAACCCTCATTGAATGTATCCATGGTCGTTCACATCTTGAGACCTTAGCTGACGAGAATCCCCTACTTGGCTGTTCCACCATGGTTATCCAGTTATGTGGCAGAGACACCATCGATGCACTTAAGGTATGTGAACAGTGCAGTGATCGCTACACTGCAGCTTCTGTCCAATGACTGGACCTGGGTTGGGTCATAGTGGGTGATGTCTGCCTCGATGGTGCTCATCAACCCACTGTCAGCACATCAAAACCAATGACCAGGAAAATGGGCACCAAGGTTATTTCAGATCCTGTGAGAGGAGAATCTGTATGAAAGAAGATCATTAGCAAACCAAGAGCCCTGACATGCTTACCTCTGCTCATCCGTATTTAGGCAAGCTGGTCTTCTGTTTCTGGGAAGATGATTATAAGCTGGCACCTTCCTGAGAAGATGGGATCTTCCTTCGAATCATGAATGGAGTTTGGCTAAGATGAGTCAATCAGTTGGGTAGCTTCCCTTCCTTTTCACTCTCCATGATAATTCCTATGAACAACAGAGAGCAGGCCCTTAGTCGACTCATTCACCTCAGTCGCACACTGAGAAGGAAACCAGAAATGAAAGCTTAATACATAGACTTCATGAAGAGGCTCCTCAGGAATAATCATGTTAGTACCTCCACCAGATCCCAACAAAGAAAACAGGTATTTGCCCAAAGTTTGGTGTTTACCACCCCCGCCCCCAGAAACCTGCACAAATATAAATCATCTTTGATTCAAGTGCATAGTTCAATGTTGTATCCTGAACAATGTGCTCTTGCGGGGTCGACCTCAATAACAGTTTGCTTGGGGTTCTCATGTGCTTCAGAACTGAGGCCATCACAGTGATGGCAGACATTGAACAAATGTTCCACAGCTTCCTAGTGAGAGAGGATTATCAAGACAAACTGAAGAGGACAGCTATCAAGTGAGCAAATGAATTCGTGACTGAAGCACGGAGGTATGTAGAAAGGCATTTTTATGTTGATGATGGCTTTAAATCATTTTCTAATGCAGAAGAAGCAGTCAGCGTACTGAAAGCAGCACAAGACATGTTGGCCCAGTCTAATCTCACACTGGATAAGATTACATCCAACAGTGCTGAGATCATGTGATGTTTCCCATCTGAAAATCTGGCCAAAGGTTTACAGAATCTTAATCTTGGACAGGAAGTCCCTCCTATGCAGCGTAGTCTGGGCCTTGGACAGAACCTCAGTACCGACATCCTTACTTGCCAGGTCGTTGATACTGAAAGGAACTTTACACATAGTGGTATACTATCAGCCGTCAACAGCCCTGAAGAAAGTTTCCGTCTCAGATAATTTTTGAGAAGGTGTTTAACTCACTGCATATATATGTATATATGCACTGCGAGGGCATTAGATCTGTAGTCCAAGGTTTTCACTTTTATTCTTTTTGCATAGTTGGGTTGAACCTACAAACAGAGGATAACAAATATTAATCAAGCAAAGGCAGAAGTATTGCAAAAAGTGAAGGAGAACTGTAATAGGAAAGAGGTGATGAACAAATTAATCAGCCTTTGTATTTGCCTCCTGTTTATCTATTTTTAACTCCTTCCAAACTGCAGCTATCTTTTTGTTCAGCAAAACCTGTTCCCTTGTTAGGCTCCAATTTTTTCTTAAATTATGAATTTAGTACTTACACCATGCCTTTTACATAAAAGATGCTGGTGAACGCAGCAGGCCAGGCAGCATCTTTAGGAAAAGGTACAGTCGACGTTTTGGACCGCGACCCTTCGTCAGGCCTAAATGAAAGAAGAGCTAGTAAGAGATTTGAAAGTGGGAGGGGGGAGGGGGAGATCCGAAATGATAGGAGAAGACAGGAGGGGGAGGGATGGAGCCAAGAGCTGGACAGGTGATTGGCAAAGGGATATGAGAGGATCATGGGACAGGAGGCCTAGGGAGAAAGAAAAGGGGGAGGGGGAGAAGCTCAGAGGATGGGCAAGGGATATAGTGAGAGGGACAGAGAGAGAAAAAGAATGTGTGTACATAAATAAATAATGGATGGGGTACGAGGGGGAGGTGGGAAATTAGCAGAAGGTTGAGAAGTCAATGTTTATGCCATCAGGTTGGAGGCTACCCAGACGGAATATAAGGTGTTGTTCCTCCAACCTGAGTGTGGCTTCATCTTTACAGTAGGGGAGGCCGTGGATAGACATATCAGAATGGGAATGGGACGTAGAATTAAAATGTGTGGCCACTGGGAGATCCTGCTTTCTCTGGCAGACAGAGCGTAGGTGTTCAGCGAAATGATCTCCCAGTCTGCGTCGGGTCTCGCCAATATATAGAAGGCCACATCGAGAACACCGGACGCAGTATATCACCCCAGCTGACCCACAGGTGAAGTGTCGCCTCACCTGGAAGGACTGTCTGGGGCCATTATATCCTATCTGGGTAGCTTCCAACCTGATGGCATGAACATTGACTTCTCAAACTTCCGCTAATGCCCCACCTCCCCCTCGTACCCCATCCATTATTTATTTATATACACACATTTGTTTTCTCTCTCTCCTTTTTCTCCCTCTGTCCCCCTCACTATACCCCTTGCCCATCCTCTGGGCTCCCCCCCACTTCCCTCTTTTCTTTCTCCGTAGGACTCCTGTCCCATGATCCTCTCATATCCCTTTTGCCAATCAACTGTCCAGCTCTTGGCTCCATCCCTCCCCCTCCTGTCTTCTTCTATCATTTTGGATCTCCCGCTCCCCCTTCCACTTTCAAATCTCTTACTAACTCTTCCTTCAGTTAGTCCTGACGAAGGGTCTCGGCCCGAAACGTCAACTGTACCTCTTCCTAGGGATGCTGCCTGGCCTGCTGCGATCACCAGCAACTTTGATGTGTGCTGCTTGAAATTCCAGCATCTGCAGATTTCCTCGTGTTTGCGACCATACCTTTTACATTCACTGGGGGATCTCTGCTTTGTTCCTTTATTAATCTTATTGCTCCATCATGAATATTTTATTGCTAATATGCAAAAGATGACTAGTTTTTTTTCTTTTCAGTTGCCAATCTATTTCTTTGTTCATAAACACATGAGATCCCAATGAAGACTCCCGGCCTGAAACGTAGACTGTTCATTCCTCTCCATAGAAACTGTGAACTGCTGAGTTTCTCCTGCATTTCGCTTGTGCTTTGTTACTCCTATTTACTTATTCACGGTCCCTTGTTTTTTCAGATTCTGTTCAATGCTTTAGTGTGTTATGAAGTGGGACCTTTCATGCTTACTAAAACTATTCCACTTTGCTCTGACCTTGAAAAGGTCACTGGTTGCCTTTTTTTCTTTCTCCTAACTCAGCTATGTCAAAATGCACCAAGGCTGCACTAAAATCTACTGCATGTAAAAAAACCTCCTATTGCCTTAAATCTGCCTGCTTTAACAGTAATGTGCATAAACCTGAACCCTTCACAATTACCCTTGAAAAGGGACAAAGAATACAGGAGCAAAAGTGTAGTAAATTTGTGTAACCATGAGACCCACAGTTGGAATTTTTCTGTTCCATTTTGTATATAAAGGACGGACATTAAACTGATGAAAGTATACTGCATTTACCAGGGATGGAACTTTATAATGCAGGACTATAAAATAATGCAGTAAGTCTACTGGAGAAAGAAAAGATAAGGAATTTAATAGACAATTCCAGAGTGGCAATTAATAGAATGTTTTTAATAAAGTAAGGAATTTTCAGTCGTTGGGGCACGTAACGAAGTCACCAGCTTGAAGATACTGGTGAAAAGTGAAGGAGGTTAAGAGTATTTCCTTCATGTTTCACTCATACCTTTAAGTTGGTTATGAGCACACAGAATACTTTGCTGCTGTTAATAATTGAGCAAGGATGTTGTGTCTCTGGCTTTGGTAAACATGTACTGCCTAGAAAAATAAAGGATTGTAAGGAAAAGGAGCAGTGAGTTTAGCTTTAATTTACCAAACAGAGATCCAGCACAGATATGATGCATCAAACAGTCTTTTCTGTGCTGAAAATTAATGTAGCTCATTGTAAGCTTCATGACGTTATTCATCTGTGGTGTACAGTACCTGAGATGGGCAGGATTATATAGAAAACAAAAGCAATGGAGGCAGGAGTCAGACTCACAGGAAATAACTACAATATCTTAAAAAGGAAAACAAAATCCTTTAAGACAACTGCCGTTCTTCTCAGTTGTATATGGAAATATGTATGTCTAGTAATTGTATAAGTTGGCTGATTTATAAACTTTGTGAGGGATGCAAACACAACTGATTCTTATATAAGAGCTTTCTAATGGAATTAGCTTGAGTAATTTCAACCCAATTTGCAATAAATAAAGGTCTAAAATACATACCAATTGATATAACTCAAGTCAGAGCGGTGGTGGTGATAAGCAAAATGAAAACGTTATATTGTTTCTATATGCCTCACATGGAAACAATTTATCTCCAATTTCAACATAAAAATAGATATATTTCATTCAAATACAGTAACATCCTTTATCAGAAAATGCACATTAGCAAAGGAGATTTCTCCATTCAATCGAGGTTTATATTTTTAAAAAATTGGACCTAATTAGTCAGCCATATAAAACCTTTATTTAAAAAAAAGTGTTCTTAACAAACTCCAGAAAGCCTTGGGACGTAAAGGGTTAACTCAGTCCATTTAGTGTGATTTAAAAGGTGTGATTTTCTGGTGAAGAACATTCGGTTTGAGACAGTTTGATTAAAGGTGAATGAGTCAATGACATGAGTGTATGAATTTGAGTAGTCTCAACGTGCACAGCCTCTTGCCATTGAGAGACAATAAAATTGTCAATCAAACATGACCAGCTGGTATGAGCACTCATACCGCCGGTGGCACTCTATAATCTGTTTTTCTTTGCACATTAAACAAATTCCAACGAGTACCCCTGCATGTTTGACCTTTGATAAGGACAGTTCTAGTGTTCAAGATTTTGCTGCCCATTGTTTCCCCATTGCAGATTTTGCAGTCTGGTGGATCTGCTTATTTCAGTCTTTCACATTATTGCTTTTGGTTCTGTTCCCTCCCTGGTAACTGATCATACAGTAGCGTCTAGCAAAACTGGAAGGAGCTGTGTCTGTATGTTCTGCTGGTCATCTTGCCACAAGAGAAAGTATGGAACTGATTTTTCTGGGACAGAGCTTGTGTTTCCTGGCGAAAAAGCTGAATGGTTAACAGACATGCACATAAAATTATAAGAGTCATTCAGGACGCACAGCTCAATATTCTAGGATTCAGTTATTTTAGACATGATAGAGCAGGAGGGATTAAAAGGGGAGGGGTGGCTTTACTAGTCAGGGAAAATGACAGGGCAGTGCTTTTTCAGGACAGAGTGTAGAGCTAGTCTAGTCAGGCTTTATGGGTAGAATTGAGGAATAAGAAAAGTATGACCACATTAGTAGGATTATATTATAGACCACTGGATTTAGAGGAGTATATCTGTGGAGAGACTGCAGATATTGCAAGAAACATAGGATTGTAATAGTAGGTGATTTTAAATTTCCACATATTGACTGGGTCTCTCATACTGTGAAAGGACTAGATGAGAAAGAGTTTGTCAAATCTGCTCAGGAAAATTCCCTTAATCAGTTCACGAAAGTCCCAACTAGAGAGAAAGTGATACTAGGTCTCCTATTAGGGAATGAAACAGGGCGGATGACAGGAGTCTGCGTAGGGAAATACTTTACACCTGATGATCATAATGTCATTAGTCTCAAAATGGTTATGGAGAAGGATAGGACTGGTCCTCCAGTTGAGGTTCTAAATTGGAGAAAGGCCAATTTTGATGATATCAGAAAGGATCTGGCAAGTGTGGATTGGGACAGGTTGTTTTCTGGCAAAAGTGTACTTAGGAACTGGGAAGCCTTCAAAAGTGAAATTTTGAGAAGACAAAGTTTGTAAGTTCCTGTCAGAATAAAAGGCAAGGATAACAGGTTTAGGGAACCTTGGTTATTGAGAGATATTGAGATCCTATTTAAGAAAAATTAGGAGGTGCACAGGAGATATAGCCAGGCAGGAACAAATGAGGTATTTGAGGAGTATAAAAAGATAGGGGAGATCTTAAATTGATTTTTTGCATCTGTATTTACTCCAGAGAGGACACAGAGTCTATAGATGTAAGGTAATGCAGCAGCGAGATCATGGACCCTATGCAGACTACAGAGGAGGAGGTGCTTTGTTGTTTTGAGGCAGATGAGGAGGGATAAATTCCCAAGACCTGACAAGGCCTTCCCTTGGACCCTACAGGAATCAAATGCAGAAATTGTAGCTGGTCCTAGTGGAGATATTTAAAGCATCCTTAGCCACAGGTGAGGTACTGGAGGATTGGAGGATAACTGGCTAATGTTGTTCCGTTGTTTAAGAAAGCCTCTAAGAATAAGCCAGGAAATTATAGGCCGGTGAGCCTGACATCAACAGTGGGAGAGTTATTGGAAGGTATTCTAAGGGGCTGGATATACAAGTATTTGGATAGATGGAGACTGATCAGGGATAGTCAAAATGGCTTTGTATATGGTAAAATTTGTCTATCCAATCTTTTGGAGTTTTTTGAGGAAGTTATCAGGAAAATTGATGAAGGCAAGGCACTGGATGCTGTCTATATTGGTCTTAGTAAGGCCCTTGACATGGTCCTGCATGGGACGTTGGTAAAGAAAGTTGAGTCCTTTGGTATTCAGGATAAGATAGTAAATTTGATTAGGCATTGGCTTTGCGGTAGAAGCCGAAGTGTGGTAAAGATGGTTGCTTTTCTGACTGGAGGCCTGTGACTTGAGGTGTGTTGCTGGGATCAGTGCTGGGCCCGTTGTTATTTGTCATCTATATCAATGATCTGAATGATAATGTAGTAAACTGGATTAGCAGACATTCGATAACACCAAGATTGGGGGCATACTGGATAGCAAGAAAGACTACCAAAGCTTGCAGCGGGATCTGGACCAACTGGAAAAATGGGCTGGAAAATGGCAAATGGAATTTAATGCAGGCAAGTATGAGGTGTTGCATTTTGGGAGAGCCAACTACCATAGGTCTTACAGGGTAAGTGGTAGGGCACTGAGGAGTGTGGTAGAACCAAGGGATCTGGGAATTCAGATTTATAATTCCTTGAAAGTGGCGTTACAGGTAGATAGGATCGTAAAGAAAGCTTTTGGGACATTGGCCTTCAGAAATCAAAGTATTGATTACAGGAATTGGGATGTTGAAATTGTATGAGACATCTTCAAAGGTTTCAAAGGTACATTTAATGTCAGAGAAATGTATACAATATACATCATGAAATGCTTTTTCTTCACAACCATCCACAAAGACAGAAGAGTGTCCCCAAAGAATGAATGACAGTTAAATGATAGAACCCCAAAGTCCCCCCAGCTCCCCTCTCTCTGCGCATAAGCAACAGCAAAACAACAATCCCCCTTCCCCCACCCACAAAAAAAAAGCATCAGCACCCACCACCGAACACCCAAGTGTGCATCAAAGCAACAGCAAGGACACAGACTTGCAGTACCCCAAAGACTACTTGTTCACCCGGTATTCGACATACCACAGGCTCTCTCTCTCCCTAATAATGGAGAAAAAGGTGTCTCCATTTCACAGTGAGAGGGGAGACATAACAAACAACTCGCTGGTGTATGATGTTAAAACTCTGTTGTGTTGCTTTTCCAAGCTCCGTGCCCAAGCATCTTAGGTCTCTGGGCACACAGCCAGTGATCTTCCAACTCCCATGACACACCAACCTTCTGCTGGGACACCGATCTTCAATCTGCCCATCTCCAGAGCCACGAGATCCTAGGTCTTCAAAGGCGAGCTAAGCTCTTAGGCTGTATCCTTGGCATGTCGGATAACAGCCAGTCGTGAAACCCAAGAGCAGGTCCGATTTCCACAAAGAACCGAAGTCAGTGTGTAACTCCAGGACAGGGTCTTCAAAAGAACCCTGAAAGGGAAAAATAGAGATATCAAAGATGGAAATAGAGCTGTTTTGGAAGATGCAAGCGAAGGAGTCGGCGTTCAACACCATCATAACTAAGCTCCAGCCTCTTCTTTGGAGTACTGTGTCCAGTTTTGGTCACCAACCTACAGGAAAGATATCAATAAGATTGGAATAGTTCAGAGAAAATTTACAAGGATGTTGCCAGGACTTGAGAACCTGAGTTATAGGGAAAGACTGAATAGGTTCTGACTTTACTCAGAGGATGATGAGAGTGTGCAATGATCTACTAGCACAAATGGTGAATGTGGCATTAGTTTCAAAATTTCAGATAAATTTGGATAGATGCTGTACATGGATGAGAGGAGTATGGAGAGCTATGGTCCGGTGCAGGTTGATGGGACTGGCCAGATTAATGGCTTAGCACAGATCAGATGAGCCAAAAAACTCTATGACTCTAGATTGGATGTATAGTCAGAATCTTTTTGTCACATAGGCAGTACCAAAAACAAAAAGGTACAGGTTTAAGATGAGAGGGAGTTTTAAAATGGATTTATGGGGAAAGTTTTTCTCACAAGGAGGATGGTTGATATCTGACAACTGATGCCAGAGGACTCTGTGACTCCAGTAATGTATTTCTCAAGCATGACTTTAGGCACTATCAAAAATTATGATACGTGACTGGTCACTTCCACCAATTAAACATATAGAGAAAGCATGCACTATATCCGTTATAAGTAATTTCTTGAACAGGATTGGAGCCAGCAGTTTAGAGGTTTCCATCACATGCTAGCAAGATAGAAGCAACACATACAAAATGCTGGAGGAACTCAGCAAGTCAGGCAGCATCTATAGAAAAGAATAGATAGTTGACATTTCGGGCCGAGACCCTTCTTCAGGACTAAGGAAGTGAAATAAACTGCTGCCCTGGTTAACTGATGGCCCAATTAACCAGAGACCACTATGCATATTGTTCTTGAAATGAGATGGTAAATTTGGTATTACTGAAAATCTCCCATTAGAAAATCAAAGATTAGTCTATGTACATGCAAAGACATCTAAGTTTTACTATAAAGATTGAAAGGTCGCCAGACCCTTCCACTTCCACCAGTAGATATTTTTCTCAAAATGGGCTGGATGAGCTTTTGGACTAGTAGTCACCATGACGGCCGTCTGTTGCAAGAGTCACCCCTTGTAATAATGAGAGGCACAGAGAGATCTGTATTTACTGACAAGTAACTTTATTGTCTGAATGGAAGAACATGTGAACTTACACAATCAATAGGTGTGTGCACACTTACTAAGTTTTCCCAATCTTCTATGAACAATCAAAGAACAGAAAAGATGTTACCAGTTAAAAAGAAGTTTCTGCTGCTGGCCACATGTTCTTCATAGTTCCGTTTCAAATCTCTATGTATCCGTGGGGTACCTCACATCCGTGATAGGTGTTCTCATACAGAGATACCGCCATCAGCAGACCTGAAGCACCAGCTTTTTATCCATTTATTACTAATTCAAATATTGCATTCCAGTGTCTTTGGCCGCAGGTCATGTGTCTGACCTTTAATACCTTTCTTTTGGTTTACTCCAGGCCAGCATCCATTTATATCCCTCTTTCCAGCAAATGATGATCGCTGATTTATGGCTCTTTGTTCTCAATCAGCCAACAGCTTGAATAATACAGACCAGACACAAACCTGCATGTTATATCCATCCAAAGAACACCTCACAAATAACTTCCTTATTTGGAAATGATTCCTAGTTCAGCAGATTTCTGAGGCATCATTCTGTCTTTTTTAAAACAACGATCAAGCCAAGCAATTAACACACAAAATGAAGGATGTAAAACAGTTCCACAAAACAGCAGCCTCCATCTCCAAGCACGTGGCAGAAACAAAGGCAATTGGTCCACCTGCTTCCACTGTCCTTGATTCATTCAAATTCACTGATTTGCAGACTGTAGTTCTTTCTGGTCAACACATTCTTTTAGACCTTTCCTATCCATGTACGTATCTAAATGTTTTTTAAATGTAATCATATTCACCTCTACAATGTCCTCTGTCAGCTCATTCCATATACTGAAGTTCTCCTCAATTCCCTTTTAAGTCATTCCCCTCTCACCTTAAACGTAAGCGTCTACTCCAGGAAAAAGCTTGTGACTATTTTCCTTATCTAAGTCCCTCATAATTTTATGCACTTTTAGGAAGTCACCTATCAGTTGTATTTACCCTGAAGAAAGGTGTTGGCCTGAAATGTTGGCTGTTTGTTCATTTCCATGGATGCTGCTTGACCCGCTAGTTTCCTCCAGTATTTTGTGCAAGTTATATTTATCATTGCCTAGCCTTGCTGAGAACATAATGTGGAGCCAAAAGAAAGAAGTCTAGTGTGTGCCAGATTACTAGAATGGGGTCAGTACGTTTGGGATAAACATACATTTATTTCATTTCTTTTCAAGCTTTGTCAATGCTGGCTGGAAGAATAATGTATCAAGAAACTGAATGTTGTCTTGTTGAAGCATTAGGGAAATAGTAACAAAATTTGAACATGATAGAAGTAGCTCATCCTTTAATCTGTTGAATGAAGACTTTGTCTCACCCATTGAAAATAGTTCAGTAGGAATAATGTTTCTACAAAAAGAACTGCATTGGTTTTACACCAAAAAAACTGCAGCAAGATAAATTACTTACTACCCAATGAGTCTCTGCATCCAATACATAGTTCTTCGCGACTTCTGCTATCTTCAATGGGATCCACCACCAGACACAGCTTTACCTCCCACCCCCACCATCACTCGCTGCTGGGATCGCTGTCCCTGTGATCCCTTTATCCATTTGTCCCTCCCCACTGATCTCCCTCCTGGCACTTATCCCTGCCCATTCACTTCCACTGGCATTCAGGCCCCGAAATGGCCCTTCCAGGTAAGGTATCACTTCCTCTTCGAGTCTTTACCTTGACCTTCACCTTTACCTTCCATCTTCTCAGTTCATCCTCCCTTGTCCAATCACCTCCCTTCCTCCTCACCTGGCTTCACCTATCACCTGCTAGCTTGTACTCCTTCCCCTCCCCCCACCTTCTTATTCTGGCACCTTCTCCTTTCTTTTCCAGTCCTGATGAAGGGTTTTGGCCCAAAATGTTTACTCTTTATTCCTCTCCATAGATGCTGCCTGACCTGCTGAGCTCCGTCAGAATTTTGTGTGTTACTTTGTAGCAAGATATGTACATTTGAGGCGTTACATTAAAATCAAACATAACAGTTGGCTTGCACAGACCAAAATCCAAAAAAAAATCACTGAAGGTAAATGATCAACCATTTGGTTTTAGAGATGTACGTTGCTTTACTGGCCATGTAAATGAGGTTTTGATTTTTAACATTTTTCCAAAGGTTGGGATTGGCAGTAGTGTTAAACAGTGTGACCCAGAGTAAAGATCAATTTCTTTGTCTTTGATTGCACTCACAAAATTATGATTCTTCAGAATATTTATGCAAGATCACAGAACTTAGGGGTGGGGTCCGCTACTTCAGCTCCGCATTCACTGTGCTCCTGATTTCAATCATGACTTTGTGAGTAGTCACCAAGTCATGCTTTTGCTCATGCTGGGATAGATGAACAATCTCATCCCCTTAATAACAGTCCTTTCGTTCTGTTTTACTTTTTGTTTAATCACGACTACTCACAGGACAAAGGGAACAGTTAAACATAAAGATAACCGAGAGCTAGAATCAGGATTAATGTTGAGAAGTGCTGCACTCAGCAGGATGCATACTACGGGGACTAGGGATACGATAAAGATCCTTTCAATATGATGTAAGGACAAAGGGATGCAGGTACCTACAACACACTGAATTCTCAATGCAGCTGTTTGTTAGACTGTGGCCAGACGCTCACTTACCAGAAGAGAAGTATTTTTACAGGTTGAGTACCCTTTATCTGAAATGCTTGGGGCTGGAAATTTTTCTGGACTTTGGATCTTGGTACAATGTTCCCTCTAAGGTGTGCATTTGTGTGTGCGTGCACACATCTTTTGCTACTAGCGCACAAAGGAATTTTAACTGTGCACAAAAGGTTGTCACCCTCTCCTTCGTTGGCATGTTAAGTATATATCATGATTGTACGCAGTTGCATTTCCTTTTCTGGCTTGAAGTGGACAGTGTTGACAATGTGGATTTTGTGACAACTTGTCTGCAGATTTTAGAACTGGCTTATGCTGTTTTTATTGAAAAAATTATCAGTGTGCACATGTTGTTGTCACTGGACAAAAATTGCACAGCACATAAGATTTTTCTGCACACTGGTCTTTGCAAATTAGAGGAAATATTGTATTTGGAATATATCATGAGGTAGCTTGGGATCACCATAATTTCCAACTTTGAACTTATGTGCTACCACTAAGCAGTCATTGTCTTTCACTTATTCACCACACATTTACACAGTGAGAATTATTACTTAACATTAATATAATGAAAATACAATGTATGCAGGGTAACAAAAGCAGCACAGTAACATCGGGAGAATTTCTGAATCAGCTATTGAACAACAAACGATGGCAGGCTTTTAGTCTCCACCTACGATGTCGTGTTTTGATTTAAAAGTTACAGTACACTGTATTTGTATTTCACTTTCTTAAAAGTTTTAGGTAAGGTATAAAAACAATCAGCATTTTTGACTTGTTCTGGTTAGATTTTCATCAGCAATGCTTCAAAAATTTGGTGCTGTTTTGTATGGTACGAAAATAATCAGCTTCATAGACTTGTTCTGGTGCTAGATTTTCATGATCAGCAGATGCTTTAAAAACTTGATGCTGTACCTTTTCTAAAATTTCTGCAATATTCATAATTACCTTTAATTAAGCAATTAATAAGCATAAAATTAAGCAGTATGTTCACTCTGACGTTCGAGTTCTTCATTTTTACGCTTTATCCAGTGTTATTCTATTTTAAATTACATACTTGAGGCCACTTTTCGGAAATGCGCATCACCTGGGAACCACCTCAGCATCTTGTGGAATTTTTCATTTGTGCTGAAATGTTGGTGCGCAAAATAAAAAAAACAGATTTTGGAGGTTTTCAGATTTTGGAATTTTGGCTAAGGGGTACTTAACCTGTAGTACTTTTTTGTGGGGATTGTACAGATATCAGCAGGTCCACTTAACTGTATATTTCACGACAATTGGAATAACAACTGATGCTGAATTATGTAAATAACTATTCCCCTTCAGTGTAATAAGTTACACTAAATGGATATATATGTGCAAATTTGTGTGGGTTGTAGATCATTGAACTGATGTAGCAGAGGAACTGATCACTTGGCTCATGATGCATGGTGCCAAATTACACTAAATCTCTTCTGCTTGCACATGATCCATACCTTTCTATTCTCTGCATATTCATGTGTCTAAAAGTCTCTTTGATCTACATTTGTATCTGAATTGTATCTGCTTCTGCTACTTGTGTTTCAATCATTGATGCTTGCTCAACTATGATAGGAACTACTATTCATAAATCTAGGAACTCAGACATTTGCCTTTCCAAACATTAATGAGTTACTTTACCCCAAGTTACACATGGAGAATTAACCCTTGGAGTGACAACAACATCAAATGCGAAAGGAGTTCTGCAGGAATTCTGCTTACAATTACCAGATAATATAACCATATAACAATTACAGCACGGAAACAGTCCATCTCGGCCTTTCTAGTCCGTGCCGAACTCTTACCCTATCCTATTCCCACCGACTTGCAATCAGCCCATAACCCTCCATTCCTTTCCTGTCCATATTTCTATCCAATTTAACTTTAAAATGACAACATAGAACCTGTCTCAACCACTTCTGCTGGAAGCTCATTCCACACAGCTGCCACTCTCTGAGTAAAGGAGTTCTCCCTCATGTTATCCCTAAACTTTTGTCCTCTAATTCTCAACCCATGCCCCCTTGTTTGAATCTTCCCCACTCTCAATGGAAGAAGTCTAATCACGTCAACTATCAATCCCCCTCATAATTTTAAACATCTCTATCAAGTCTCCCCTCAACCTTCTATGCTCCAAAGAATAAAGACATAATTTGTTCAACCTTTCTCTGTAACTTAGGAGATGAAACCCAGGCAACATTTTAGTAAACCTCCTCTGTACTCTCTCAATTTTATTGACATCCTTCCTATAATTCGGTGACCAGAACTGTACACAATACTCCAGATTTAGCCTTACCAATGCCTTATACAAATCCAACATTACATCCCAACTCCTATATTCAATGTTCTGATTAATAAAGGCCAGAAAACCAAAAGCTTTCTTCACCACCCTATCCACATGTGATTCCATCTTCAGGGAACTATGCACCATTATTCCTAGATCCCTCTGTTCTAAAGCATTCTTTAATGCCCTACCATTTACCATGTATGTCCTATTTTGATTAGTTCTACCAAAATGTAGCACCTCACATTTTTCAGCATTAAACTCCATCCGCCATCTTTCAGCCCAGTTGTCAGGTTCTGGCCCGAAACATCAACTCATCATTTCCATGGATGCTGCCCGACCTGCTGAGTTCCTCCAGCGTGTTGTGAGTGTTGCATTTTATAGGTGTCAGCTGATAATGTCAATCTGATGCTTCTAAAGACTGAAGAAACTGATGGTCTTCAATAATTGGATTTGCAAATGTTAATAATGGGTGACAGGGATCAAGCAGTTATAAAGCATGGTCAGCATATACTTCTGGTTTCCCGAGGAATTTCAATTAATTGTTCAAACACCCCAAGGCTACTTGAAACATGAAGGCCCAGAATATGTAGCCAGCATCGTGGCTACCTTGGATTTTCCTGTTTGTTTTAACGTACACAAAATTACTGTAGAGAGTGACCATTCTTTTGGTGAAATAAAACTTCCAGATAAAACTGCTTAAATAATGTTTCAGCACCCAGAAGGCAATGGTGCTGAGCACCCAATCTATATAGCTTGCAGTTCCATATTCCATAAGAATACGAGGAGCAAAAGGGTAGCCAGGAAAGAGTCTCTGAGGGACCAACAGGAAATCCAAATATACAGCAAGGACATGAGGGCAAGGTCCTAAAGGAATACTTCTTACATGCATTCTCCAAGGAGAAGGAAGCAGAAGAAGCATGTGGATAACCTGGAGCTGTCAGTATAAGAAGGAGGAGATATTAGATGATATGGGACGCATAAGATTTGTTAAATCCTAAAGGATTTCCAAACACAGTTATAAGAATTGTATAATCTCCCTATAGAGAGGTTATCCGTCAATAAAAAGACCTAAAAAGACATACCAGTGAGTTGCAGACAAGCGAGTTTTCTATTGCAGAAGCCAAAGGTTGAGGAATGAATTCTAGTTCTTCCTTCTGTCAGTTCTCCTAGTTATTCCTAACAATCCCAACTGTTTTCTAACATTTATACTGTTTTGCAAATTTATGTAACGTCTTTCAGTTACCTTTATCAGGCCAGGTGAGCATAATGTTTGATTAGGTTAATGTGAACCCCATGTTTCTCTTCATTAAATCATGGGCCAACAAGAACCTCATTGTTCACTTGTTTGCAACAAGAGGCTCAGCAAGGAATATTGGTTAGAAGTTAGAAGTTGAGGCAGCGCAGTAGCGTAGTGGTTCGCAGAACCCTTTACAGTACCAGCAACTCAGGTTCAATACCCACCACTGTTCATAAGGAGTTTGTACGTTCTCCCTGTGACTGCGTGGGTTTCCTCCAAGTGCTCTGGTTTCCTCGCACAATCCAAAGACATACCGGTTGGTAGGTTTATTGGTCATTGTCCCATGATTAGGATTAAATTGGTGGGTTTCTGGGTGACATGACTTGAAAGGCAGGAAGGGCCTATTCCGCGCTTTATCTCAATAAGTAAAAAAAATAAATAACAACCCATTGGAAAGCTCATGTTGCTGTGCCAGAAAGCTGAAGTTAGAAATAAGCTCCCTTGGGCCCTGGAAAGTAAATATCTATTACACTGTGATGATTGATTGAAGATACTGTATATAGGGACTTCAGAAAGATATCATATGAGTGGCTCATTGAAAATATAGTGACACATGAGACCTAAGGCAGGCTGGCTAATTGGATCAGATTTTGGCATGGTGATAGGTTGTTGGTGCTAATTGGATCAAACTTTGGCATGGGGATAGGTTGTTGATGCAAACATATATTTCACTGTATATTTCATTGTACATGTGATAGATAAATCTGAATCTGAATCAAAAAAGGATTGCATAGACATAGTGAGCTGAAGGGCCTATTTCTATGCTGTAAATCTCCATATAATTACACTGAATTGGTTGCACTGTGATTTGGAAGGATTTTGTCAGGACTGGAAAATTTTGAGGAAAGCTTGGATGACCAAAACTCAACTTCTTTGGAACAGAGAAGGCTAATAGATTTATCAGGTGTAAAATGCTGCAGGGGAGATGAGGCAGAAAAAATGGGGGGCCTACTTCTTTTAGCAGAAGGGACAAAAATAGTTATTTAATATAGTTAGCAGAAGGACTAGAGAGGGGATACGAACTACTTTTGCAACTAGAACTATGAAAGATTTTAAAGCTCTGCCCCTGCGAGGATACTTATGCTCTATTTTAGTTCAGCCAGGATCCAAGGTATTTCTCATTAATTATTTCCCGGCCAGGCTTCTGGAAACATAGAAACATAGAAAATAGGTGCAGGAGTAGGCCATTCGACCCTTTGAGCCTGCACCGCCGTTTATTATGATCATGGCTGATCATCCAACTCAGATCAGCCAGCCTTCCCTCCATACCCCCTGATCCCCGTAGCCACAAGGGCCATATCTAACTCCCTCTTAAATATAGCCAATGAACTGGCCTCAACTGTTTCCTGTGGCAGAGAATTCCACAGATTCACCACTCTCTGTGTGAAGAAGTTTTTCCTAATCTCAGTCCTAAAAGGCTTCCCCTTTATCCTCAAACTGTGACCCCTCGTTCTGGACTTCCCCAACATCAAGAACAATCTTCCTGCATCTAGCCTGTCCAATCCCTTTAGGATTTTATACGTTTCAATCAGATCCCCCTCAATCTTCTAAATTCCAATGAGTACAAGCCTAGTTCATCCAGTCTTTCTTCTTATGAAAGTCCTGCCATCCCAGGAATCAATCTGGTGAACCTTCTTTGTACTCCCTCTATGGCAAGGATGTTTTTCCTCAGATTAGGGGACCAAAACTGCACACAATACTCCAGGTGTGGTCTCAGCAAGGCCTTGTACAACTGCAGTAGTACCTCCCTGTTCCTGTACTCGAATTCTCTCGCTATAAATGCCAGCATACCATTCGCCTTTTTCACCGCCTGTTGTATCTGCATGCCCACTTTCAATGACTGGTGTATAATGACACCCAGGTCTCGTTGCACCTCCCCTTTTCCTAATCGGCCACCATTCAGTTAATAATCTGTTTTCCTATTTTTGCCACCAAAGTCGATAACTTCACATTTATCCACATTAAATTGCATCTGCCATGAATTTGCCCACTCACCCAACCTATCCAAGTCACCCTGCATCCTCTTAGCATCCTCTTCACAGCTAACACTGCCGCCCAGCTTCGTGTCATCCGCAAACTTGGATATGCTGCATTTAATTCCCTCATCCAAGTCATTAATATATATTGTAAACAACTGGGGTCCCAGCACTGAGCCTTGCGGTACCCCACTAGTCACCGCCTGCCATTCTGAAAAGGTCCCGTTTATTCCCACTCTTTGCTTCCTGTCTGCTAACCAATTCTTTATCCACATCAGTACCTTACCCCCAATACCGTGTGCTTTAAATTTGCACACTAATCTCCTGTGTGGGACCTTGTCAAAAGCCTTCTGAAAATCCAAATATACCACATCCACTGGTTCTCCCCTATCCACTCTACTAGTTACATCCTCAAAAAATTCTATGAAATTCGTCAGACATGATTTTCCTTTCACAAATCCATGCTGACTTTGTCCGATGATTTCACCGCTTTCCAAATGTGCTGTTATCACATCTTTGATAACTGACTCCAGCAGTTTCCCCACCACCGACGTTAGGCTAACCGGTCTATAATTCCCCGGTTTCTCCCTCCCTCCTTTTTTAAAAAGTGGGGTTACATTAGCCACCCTCCAATCCTCAGGAACTAGTCCAGAATCTAAAGAGTTTTGAAAAATTATCACTAATGCATCCACTATTTCTTGGGCTACTTCCTTAAGCACTCTGGGATGCAGATCATCTGGCCCTGGGGATTTATCTGTCTTTAATCCCTTCAATTTACCTAACACCACTTCCCTACTAACATGTATTTCGCTCAGTTCCTCCATCTCACTGGACCCTCTGTCCCCTACTATTTCTGGAAGATTATTTACGTCCTCCTTAGTGAAGACAGGACCAAAGTAATTATTCAATTGGTCTGCCATGTCCTTGCTCCCCATAATCAATTCACCTGTTTCTGTCTGTAGGGGACCTACATTTGTCTTTACCAGTCTTTTCCTTTTTACATATTTATAAAAGCTTTTACAGTCAGTTTTTATATTCCCTGCCAGTTTTCTCTCATAATCTTTTTTCCCCTTCCTAATTAAGCCCTTTGTCCTCCTCTGCTGAACTCTGAATTTCTTCCAGTCCTCAGGGGAAGGATGATAAAAGAAACTGTCATCAGAGTGAAGAGTTGTGGTCTGCAGGGCTGTGAACCCAAAGTTCAAAGAGGAAATTTACATGTTGCAAATTGCAGCAAAAGTAGTCCAAAATGATTAAAGAGGAAAAATGGTACAATTTTCTGCAGCCCGTAGAGTGTCACCAATGTATGCCGGAAGCATCTTGACCACCAGAAAAAGAAGGTTATATTAGGTAGCTCTTCTTGACCAGCATAGATACATTGGGCAATTGTGGCTGTTCCTGTTGTGTAATTTTTTTAAATTATTTACTATTTTTCTATGATTTCCTAATCACAGAGTTTTAAATGAAATACTTAGATCCCTAGGGTTGCTGTAACTTGTGAGGTTTAAACAACAGGAGACCTCTTATTCTATCCTCTCCTTCACTTGGTTCCACCCACAGGGCTTCCTTTCCCCTCCCTCGCTTGGTTCCATCTACTGAGCTTTGTCTCCTTTCCCTTACTAGGTTCCACCTACTGAGTCTCATATCCCCTCCCTCACTTGGTTCCACCTATGGGGCCTCTTATCACTTCCCTCACTTGATTCCACCAACTGGGTCTCCTATCTCTTCGTTCACTTGGTTCCATCTACTGGGCCTTCTTTCCCCTCCCCCACTTGATTTCACCTTCTGGGCCCTTCTATCCCCTCCCTCACTTGACTCCACCTACTGGGCCTCCTATCCTCTCTGTCTACTGGTTCCATCTGCGCAGCACTCCTCCCTTATCTGATTCACCTTTAATATTGAATTTCGGAATCAGCAGCCTCTACTTGTCTCCACTATTCATCTTCCAGCCTCTGTTGTTATCTCCAAGTCGTCCCCCCTCCAACCAACCCTTTCCCCCTCCCAGCTACATTTTTAAAATCTGGTTCCATTTATCGACTGTCACTTCCTACCTCACTCCTCCCACTTACCTCTTTATACAAGCTGTCTGCCCAGATGCAAGATCTCACCCCAAAATATTGACTCCACAGGTGTTCTCTGACCGACTGGGTTTCCTCTTAAATTTGTTTTTTGTGCCATTCTTCAGACCTATTCTATTTGTACAATTACTGGTTTTGTGGAATTGGAAATAAACCAGAGACCTTTGAGATCCTGCTCTTTTAAAAAAAACTTATTATCTCCCTAACTTCCTGATGCAGGATCTCATCCTTTCTAACATGTACTAGAACTGCGGGTGATTCACCTTCCCACTTCAGCATATTTTATAGTCACTCTGAGATGTCTTTGAGACTAACACCCTGGAGGTAACATCCTGTAGTCTCTTCTGCGGCCAATCTGGCCCTTTATGATAGAATCCCCTATAACCACTGTATCTTTCTCCGAGTTTTGCTCCTTCCTTTCCGTTCCGGAATGCTTCTGCAGTGCCTTGGAAGAAAGGGGACATTGGGACTCCAAAGAACAACGCTAAAAACTGCGCAGCTCCCTTTTAGACAAAAAGCAACAGTGAACTACTAAAAATTACTGCAGTTACAGAAACTAAAACTCTGCTGACCTCAGAGAGCCCAGGGTAGATTCTGGTAAAAGGTGCATGTTCTACATACAGTTAAGACATTTTGTTTGTCTGTGATTTTACTCATTTCTGAATGGTCTATTCTTCATTTGGCTTTGTGGTATAGATCTCTGAAAAATGATAAATATTTGGAGCAGTTTCATGAGTCTTTATGTTGCAGGGACACTAAACACATCTCGTAATCTAATATGTGTTAATTGTATATTAATATCAATCTGTTGTTAGATAAAAAAGCTGGCCAGGCACCGTGAGCTGCAGCTCAGGCATTTGATAGTAGGATCTCAAAGGTAATGTATGGCAGCTTGGCAGTTCCCTTTATGCTGCCTGGTTCCACACAGAGGTTGCATCACTTTATTTTGTCTAGCAAGCTTTCCTGCCTCCTCTTGCAGCCTAAAAAAAATATTCTGCACATTTTGAGGATTCTGTTCAAAACAAAGACCAGCTCTGACACCAGGAATGATAACTGGTCTGGTACAATATAATAATGCAGTGAAAAATTGACAGTGATTTAGCTTGAAGCATTTACTGTTCTCATATAAGATGAAGTTTATGATAACTGCAAATAATAAAGAGGAAGTCTTTCCCTTGTACAAGTTAACTCTATTAACGCCACGGGCACCATGTACGCTATTACATCTCGGGGTGTCGGAGTTCGGAGTTCAATTCCGACATCACCTTCGAGGAGTCTGTATGTTCACCCCATAGAATGCATGGGTTTCCTCTGGGTACTCCAGTTTCTTCCTACAGTCCAAAGTCATACCAGTTAGTAGGTTAATTGGTCATTGTAAATTGTCCCGTAATTAGGCTCAGGTTAAATTGGGGCTGCTGGGCAGCCAGCATGAAGGGCCTGAAGGGCCTATTCCATGCTATATCTCAATAAATAAATAAATAGCTAATACAAAATAAAATTCTATTTTCAACATAGTAGTATGATTTTTGGGGGTTTGGGGTTTGCAGAGAGTAGTATTGTTTTATTGTTGTGATGTTGTAAAGATGCCAGATTAGATATCTCTTCTCTCTTCCTACCAAAGGGAGGTTATACATTTCTGCCTCTCCATTTTGAAGCCATCCCAGGATTTCAAACAATACAGTGGTTTCCAATCAATTGCGACACATTGGAACCAGAATATTTTGGCCCAATTAAACGGCTCCCCTAATTATCCAAAGTGTCATGGAAATAGCTAAAAAGGTATAAGAAAGACAAACTATGGTTTAACTGGGTAACAAATTATGTATTTAAATGAAAAACAGAAATAATTAATCGATTAACCAATACTATTACAGTACTATAAAAATGTGCATTAGTTCCAAATATCAAAGGAGGAATTCATCCATTGTAATCTGCTATGTTCTTTTGTTTGACTATAAATGAACAATGTAAGTGTAGATAATGGGCTGCCTTCATACAATCCTTTTGATGTTTGTATCCTCCAACTCTTCATTTTCACTATAATATTCCAGATGTTTGTTCTTACTTTCAAATTCTTCCTTGTTCCTAACTTGGTGAAGTAGTGAAATCATTCCATTTTCACTCCCGGCTGCTCTGGCATCTCCAAACCTGAATGCTTGAAACCACGGTGAGCAAAACTGCTTATTTCTTGCCAACTATCATTGACAAAATTCACTGCTTTTGAACATAAACACGTGCAACTGACCCTGTTTTGAGTCCTGCTGAAGGGTTTTTGCCTGAAACACTGACTGTACTTTTTTCCATAGATGCTGCCTAGCCTGCTGAGTTCCTCCAGCATTTTGTGTGTGTTTCTGGGATTTTCAGCATTTGCAGATTTTCTCTTGTTTATGTTTTAAATATTTTTACTTAAGTACGATGCAGTGTCCAACAGCCACTCAAGTGCATGTGACTGACACGAGTTAGAAGCTGTTAGGCAACAGTCTCCCGCCCCAATTAAGTGGCATAGTGTCCCAAATAAACAAAGGAAATCCCAGCTATTTTCACATTTATTTCTTGATTGATTTATTGAGATGCCTCACAGAATAGACCTTCTGGCCTTCCGAGCTGCACCACGCAGCATCCCCCCAATTTAACCCTTGCGTAATCATAGGACAATTCACAATGACCAATTAACCTATTAACTGGTACGTCCTTGGAATGTGGGAGAAAACCAGAGCACCTGGAGAAAGTCCACACTTTCCACAGGGAGGACATACAGACTCTTTATAGATGATGCCGGAATTAAACTCTGAACTTTGATGTCAAACTGAAATTACATCACATGAACTGCTACCCTACCAAGTCGCCCATGGTCTTGTTATTTAAGAGTTGGCCCAATAAATGGCTGCCCTGATTAACCGATGGCCCAAATAACTGGAATCCACTATATTTTTCTTTAAAACTTTCATGACTTCAGCATTTACCAAAGTACTCTCCAGCCAGTGAGGTTCCTTTGAAGTTAACTGTGTTATTCTATCATAAAAAATGACGAACACCAACTTGATAATAGCTGGGTAATTTATTTTGGAATGGTATTGGAAAATAAATATCATCCAGGATATTGGTAATTACTGTCAGGTCATTCAAAATAGTGTATTAAAATAGTTTATATTCAACTGAAAGGAAGGACCAGGAATCATTTTCAAATCTCATCTCAAAGGCCTGAAAATTCTATATGCAGTATTTCTCCATTATTATATTAGAGTGCCTGTTGGAAGTTTTTGTTTGAATGTTCATCCACGTCGGGACTGCAAGTTCTCACATGGCCGAAGATGGTTGCAGTTCCACAGCAGTTAGCAAATCTATCTTACCTGTCTCCTAAATGTATGGATGGGACTGTACGATATATAAGTCAGGTAAATAAATGAAATAAAAATAATAGTAATAAGTAAATAAGTAACTCAGTTAGAGTATACGTATATTGAATAGATTAAAAACGTGCAAGAATCAGAAATACTGTATATTAAAAAAGAGTGATGTAGTGGCCAAGGCTTCAATGTCCATTTAGGAATCGGATGACAGAGGGGAAGAAGCTGTTCCTGAATTACTGAGTGTGTGCCTTCAGGCTTCTGTACCTCCTACCTGATGGTAACAGTGAGACTAGGGCATGCCCTGGGTGCTGGAGGTCCTTAATAATTGACACTGCCTTTCTGAGACACCGCTCCTTGAAGATATCCTGGGTACTTTGTAGGCTAGTACCCAAGATGGAACTGACTAGATTTACAACCCTCAGCAGCTCTTTCGGTCTTGTGCAGTAGCTCCCCCCCGCCCCCCATACCAGACAGTGATGCAGCCTGTCAGAATGCTCTCCACTGTACATTTATAGAGGTTTTTGAGTGTTTTTGTTGACATGCCAAATCCCTTTAAACTCCTAATGAAGTATATCTGCTGTCTTGTTTTCTTTATAACTACATCGATGTGTTGGGACCAGGTTAGATCTTCAGAGATCTTG
The DNA here is from genome assembly GCF_030028105.1 of Mobula birostris. NCBI lineage: Eukaryota > Metazoa > Chordata > Chondrichthyes > Myliobatiformes > Myliobatidae > Mobula > Mobula birostris. The sequence goes on from NC_092377.1 coordinate 35,111,253, forward strand.
ACACCCAGGAACTTGAAACTGCTGTCAGAGATCTTCACACCTAGAAACTTGAAACTAGAGAAGCCCTTTATGCCTAGAGACAATGGTGCTGCCAGTTGAGTTACTAATGTCAAATAGATTATGAATATAGAATTTGGTTATATATTCTGTGACTTCCTTTTACTTCAACAGAAGATTGTAAGAAAAGATAAGGTTTCAGAGTATTTTAAAGGAGAGGGGTAGAGGAACTAATGGATGGGACTCCAAAGTGGGCATGATTGAATGGTTAAAATCAGAGAAGCACAGCCACCCATGTGAGTTAGAGAACTGGAGGAGGCTGCAAAGGTAAGGAGGGATATGAACACAGCTTTAAAACAGCTGTTGCTTAACCAGGAATTAACATAGGACAACAAGCAGAAGGGATAATGGATGAACTGGATCGATGTATGAGTTGTGATTGAAGCAACAGAACTTTGCATGACTTCTTGTTTAAGAAGGATGGAAAATAAGAGGCCAGGCAGGAAAGCATTTGATTAGTTAGGGCTCAGGATAATAAATTAGGAATTCAGCAGGAGATGAACTGAAGCAAAGCTAATGACAGCATCATTGACCAAATAATTGACATTAGGTTTGCACATTTGGCTCTACGTACCTGACTTTTGACACACTCTCATTAGCGTTTTTTTCTCTGCAAGGGCATTTTTAGCGAATACAGACATTTTATGAATATATGATTATCAAAATTCCCTATTCTGTGCTGATATGTTGAGAAATAACAGTAATTTAATGCAATAGCTTTTGCTACAATACTTTTCCATCTCTCTACATCTCTATGCTATGAGCTGAGCCCCACGTAACCACAGAGTTAAAGGGGTCCTGCAAAACATCATGTCTATCATACCATTTGCCCACATTCAGACTCTGTCCCGGGGTAGGCAACCTTAAGCACAAATGATTTTCTAGCATGCGTTATGCATGAGGCAAAACATAACCAGATGTATTTAAATGGATAATTCCCATATTTCAAGTTTTTAATGGCATTTATCTGGCCCACCGTCCACTCATTAATACGCGATCCGGCCCACAGAGGCAAAAAGGTTGTCGACCCCTGCTCTTCCTTTGATGCCTTGCCTACTGAAGTACATATCTAAATGTATCTCAAATGTAGTAATTGTTTCCCATTCCACCATTTCTTCTGGCAGCACATTCCAGATATCAACTGCCCTCTAGATAAAAAAAAACATTCCCTTCAAATCGGAATTACAGATGATAAAAACATTCCCTTTTGGACTGGGACTACAGAGCGGCGTGGGAGCTGAATTCTGAAGGAAGGCAGTTTTTTAAAAAACTTCTTCGAGTGCAAAAAGGACGATACTACGCAGGCGCATGACGTAACAGGGCAGCGTGGGGAGTTTAAAAAGGAAGGTTGCTTCCAACAGCTTTCTTTTGGATTGGGACTACAGAGCGGCGTGGGAGCTGAATTCTGAATGAAGGCAGTTTTTTTAAAAACTTCTTCGAGTGCAAGAAGGACGATACTGCGCAGGCGCGTGATGTAACAGGACAGCGCGGAGAGTTTAAAAAGGAGATCACCCTATACAGCGGACAGCAGAGTGAGTGGTAGCAGAGTGTAGGGCTTTGGCTTCAACAGACTTCAGCGGTAGACGGGAAGAGGCGAGAGCGAGGCACCAACTCTTTTTTTTTTCCCTCCCCTCTCCCTTTCGCGAATCGGCCCGGACAGACAGGAGGTACGAGCTAATGGTTTAAAAAGTTCGTCGGTTTGGCAAGGTAAGTGGGTGGGTAGACTTATTTTTCCTGTTTCATTCCTGTAGAATTAGATAGCATGCCTGCAGGATTAGTTCTTTGTTCAGGGTGTCAGATGTGGGAATCCTGGGAGACCTCCAGCCTCCCCGATGGCCACATCTGCGCCAGGTGCACCGAGATGCAGCTCCTCAGAGACCGTGTTAGGGATCTGGAGCTGCAGCTTGATGACCTGCTGCTTATCAGGGAAAACGAAGAGGTGATAGACAGGAGCTACAGGGAGGTAGTCATCCCTAGGCTACAGAGGTTAGTAAACTGGGTCACTGTCAAGAGAGGGAAGGGAAATGCCGGGATAGTGGAGAGCACACCTGTGGCTGTCCCCCTCAGCAACAAATATCTTGTTCTGGATGCTGTTGAGGGGGGTGACCTGACGGGAGACGCCCACGGTGACCGGGTCTCTGGCACTGAGCCTGGTGCTGTTGTGCAGGAGGGAAGGAGGGAAAAGAGGAATGCGGTAGTCATAGGGGATTCCATAGTCAGGGGAACGGACAGGAGATTCTGTGAGCCTGATAGGGATACCCGCATGGTGTGTTGCCTCCCAGGTGCCAGGGTACGGGATGTCTCGGACTGGGTCCAGAATATTCTGAAGGGGGAGGGTGAGCAGCCGGTTGTCTTGGTACATGTTGGTACCAATGACATAGATAGGACAAGGGAGAAAGTCCTGAAGAGAGATTTCCGGGAGTTAGGAAGGAAGCTGAGAAGCAGGACCTCCAGGGTAGTAATCTCAGGATTGCTATCTGTGCCACATGCTAGCGAGGGCAAGAATAGTAGGATCAGGATGAATGCGTGGCTGAGAGACTGGTGCAGGGGGCAGGGCTTCAGATTCTTGGATAATTGGGATCTCTTCTGGGGGAAGTATGACCTGTTCAAAAAGGACAGGTTACACCTGAACCCGAAGGGGACCAATATCCTGGTGGGAAAGTTTAATAGAGATGTTAGAGAAGGTTTAAACTAATTTGGCAGGGGGATTGGAACTAGAATGATAGAGCGGAGGAAGGGGAAAACAGAAATAAATCTGAGATAGTGAGCAGTAAAGATGTCAGGAAAGACAGGCAGGTGATGGGGCAAATTTGTAGCCATTGGGATGAGTTACGGTGCAATAAAGTTGCAGTGAAATCAAAGCGAGAAGTATCAAATACTGGTCTTAAGGTGTTATACTTAAATGCACGCAGCATAAGGAATAAGGTGGATGATCTTGTCATACAGCTACAGTTTGGTAGGTATGATATTGTGGCCATCACTGAGACGTGGCTAAAGGATGCATGTCTCTGGGAGCTGAACGTCCAAGGATACACAGTGTATCGGAAGGATAGGAAGGTAGGCAGAGGGGGAGGCGTGGCTTTATTGGTAAGAATTTATATTAAATCATTAGAAAGAGGTGATATTGGATCGGAATGTGCAGAATCTTTATGGGTTGAGCTAAGAAATAGCAGGGGTAAAAGGAGACCTGATGGCATTATTTATAGGCCTCCAAACAGCTGCAATGATGTGGACTACAAATTACAACAGGAAGTAGAAAAGGCTTGTCAGAAGGGCAGTGTTATTATAATTGTGGGGGATTTTAATATGCGAGTGGATTGAGAAAATCAGGTCGGCACTGGATCTCAAGAGAAAGAACTTGTAGAATGTCTGTGAGATGGCTTTTTAGAACAGCTTGTTGTTGAGCCCACTAGGGGATCGGCTGTACTGGATTGGGTATTGTGTAATGAACCAGAGGTGATTAGAGAGATTGAGGTGAAAGAACCCTTAGGAGACAGTGATCATAACATGATTGAGTTCACTGTGAAACTTGAAAAAGAGAAGCCGAAATCTAATGTGTCGGTATTTCAATGGAGTAAAGAAAATTACAGTGGCATGAGGGAGGAACTGGCCAAAGTTGACCGGAAAGGGACACTGGTGGGAAGGATGGCAGAGCAGCAGTGGCTGGAGTTTATGCGAGAAGTGAGGAAGGTGCAAGACAGGTATATTCCAAAAGTGAAGACATTTTTGAATGGAAAAAGGGTGCAACTATGGTTGACAAGAGAAGTCAAAGCCAAAGTTAAAGCAAAGGAAAGGGCATACAAGCAAGCAAAAATTAGCGGGAAGACAGAGGATTGGGAAGTTTTTAAAAGCTTACAAAAGGAAACTAAGAAGGTCATTCAGAGGGAAAAGATGAACTATGAAAGGAAGCTAGCAAATAATATCAAAGAGAATACTAAAAGCTTTTTCAAGTATATAAAGAGTAAAAGACAGGTGAGAGTAGATATAGGACCGATAGAAAATGATGCTGAAGAAATTGTAATGAGAAATAAGGAGATGGCGGAGGAACTGAACAAGTATTTTGCATCAGTCTTCACTGAGGAAGACATTAGCAGTATACCGGACACTTGAGGATGGCAGGGAAGAGAAGTGTGCGCAGTCACAATTATGACAGAGAAAGTAGTCAGGAAGCTGAATAGTATAATGGTAGATAAATCTCCCGGACCAGATGGAATGCACCTTCGTGTTCTGAAGGAAGTAGCTGTGGAGATTGCGGAGGCATTAGCGATGATCTTTCAAAAGTCGATAGATTCTGGCATGCTTCCAGAGGACTGGAAGATTGCAAATGTCACTCTGCTATTTAAGAAGGGGGCAAGGAAGCAAAAAGGAAATTATAGACCTGTTAGCTTGACATCGGTGGTTGGGAAGTTGTTGGAGTTGATTGTCAATGATGAGGTTACAGAGTACCTGGAGGCATACGATAAGATAGGCAGAACTCAGCATGGATTCCTTAAAGGAAAATCCTGCCTGACAAACCTATTACAATTTTTTGAGGAAATTACAAGTAGGCTAGAGAAGGGAGATGCAGTGGATGTTGTGTACTTGGATTTTCAGAAGGCCTTTGACAAGGTGCCACACATGAGGCTACTTAACAAGATAAGAGCCCATGGAATTACGGGAAAGTTACATACGTGGATAGAGCATTGGCTGATTGGCAGGAAACAGAGAGTGGGGATAAAGGGATCCTATTCTGGTTGGCTGCCGGTTACCAGTGGTGTTCCACAGGAGTCCGTGTTGGGACCGCTTCTTTTTACATTGTACATCAACGATTTGGATTATGGAATAGATAGCTTTGTGGCTAAGTTTGCTGACGATATGAAGGTAGGTGGAGGGGCTGGTAGTGCTGAGGAAACAGTCTGCAGAGAGACTTGGATAGATTAGAAGAATGGGCAAAGAAGTGGCAAATGAAATACAGTGTTGGAAAGTGTATGGTTATGCACTTTGGCAGAAGAAATAAACAGGCAGACTATTATTTAAATGGAGAGAAAATTCAAAGTTCTGAGATGCAACGGTACTTGGGAGTCCTCGTACAGGATACCCTTAAGGTTAACCTCCAGGTTGAGTCGGTGGTGAAGAAGGCGAATGCAATGTTGGCATTCATTTCTAGAGGAATAGAGTATAGGAGCAGGGATGTGATGTTGAGGCTCTATAAGGCACTGGTGAGACCTCACTTGGAGTACTGTGGGCAGTTTTGGTCTCCTTATTTAAGAAAGGATGTGCTGACGTTGGAGAGGGTACGGAGAGGGTACAGAGAAGATTCACTAGAGTGATTCTGGGAATGAGAGGGTTAACATATGAAGAACATTTGTCTGCTCTTGGACTGTATTCCTTGGAGTTTAGGAGCATGAGGGGAGACCGCATAGAAATATTTCGAATGTTGAAAGGCATGGATAGAGTGGATGTGGCAAAGTTGTTTCCCATGATGGGGGAGTCTAGTACGAGAGGGCATGACTTAAGGATTGAAGGGCACCCATTCAGAACAGAAATGCGAAGAAATTTTTTTAGTCAGAGGGTGGTGGATCTATGGAACTTGTTGCCACGGGCAGCAGTGGAGGCCAAATCATTGGGTGTATTTAAGGCAGAGATTGATAGGTATCTGAGTAGCCAAGACATCAAAGGTTATGGTGAGAAGGCGAGGGAGTGGGATTAAATGGGAGAATGGATCAGCTCATGATAAAATGGCGGAGCAGACTCGATGGGCCGAATGGCGGACTCCTGCTCCTTTGTCTTATGGTCTTATGGTCATTTCTCTTTAACTCCTTGCCCACTTGTTTTTAATTTACTTATGATGGGGAAAATATTTTAAATACTTAACCTTTCTATTCCTTTCATAACCTTAAATACCTCTATCAGGTCACACTTCAGCCTCCTTCACTTCAGGGTAAGCATCCCATTTTAATCAGTCTTTCTCAATATCTACAGTTCTCCAAGCCAAGCAACTTCCTGGTGAAATTGCTCTGCACTCTCTTCAGTCCAACTACATCCTTCCTGTAGTGTGGCAAGAAGAAGTACATACATTACTCCAAGTGCAGTGTTACTAGAGCTGTCTGAAGTTCCAACATAAAATTGCAACTGACCAGTGAAGGCAGGCATGCCATATGCCTGATTCATCATCCTATCTACTTGTGTTTCTACCAATCTTTGTGTCATTTACAGACTTACTAATCATATCTCCTATTTTCACGTGCAAGTAGTTGATCACAAACAATAAGGGTCCCATTACCGATTGCTGCAGTACGCTATTATTCACAGTTTTCCAATCAGAAAAGCATCCTTCCCTCACTACTCTTTGCCTCTCATGGAGCTGTGTTGCCTCTTTCAGGCAACAATGCATGGACTTGCATCCCGAGGTCTCAATAATCAACTGCCTGACCATATACTGCATATATATCCTACTTCTAATTACCTTCACAAAATGCATCAACTTAATTTTGTTGGGAGTACATTCCATCTTTCAACTCTTGGCCAGTTTTCCATCCATGCTGCAGTGTTTGATCACCTTACTATCCACTATACCATCAATTTTTGTGTCATTATCAAGATTACTAATCATACCTTTCCTTCAACCCTATCCATCCATGGTCTCGGGGCCAATGTGATGAAATACAAGTTTTGGTGTCTGACCAGTTCATCCTCCTCCAAATGGTTTTGTCTGCTGAGGACTGGCCATGTTCCTCACAGCTGTGAAAACATTTCAGGGGTTGAAAGGTTCAAAGGTCCAATTTAATGTCAGAAATGTATACAATATACATCTTGAAATGCTTGTTCTTCGCAAACATCCACAAAAACAGAGAAGTGCCCCAAAGAATGATCGACAAATTAACTTAAGTCCCCCCCCCCCCCCCCCAGTTCCACCCCTCCTGCACGCCTGCACGGAAGTGGTAGCGAGCAACAATCCCCCCCTCCCCCCACCGGCAAAAAAAAAGCAAGCATAGGCACCATCACCAAGCACTCAAGTGTGAGCAAAACAATAGCAAAGACACAGACTTGCAGTTACCCCAAAGACTTCGCGTTACTCCCGGCATTCGACATACTGTAGATTCTCTCTCGCCAGTGGATTAAGGGAACAGTTATGTTGAGGGTATGTTAGCACCATAATATAAAGCTTACTTTCTAGTATGGATTGGAGACTGAAAAGAATTCTACTGGACCTATGCATGTAATTTTACCTTAAGTAATTAATTTTATATACAGTTTGATCTGTGGAAAATATGTTGAGGTAATGTTATTGAGAAATGTGTAGTTTTTGGAGATACGTAGGCATGCAGAAGATTGCAGAATCGAGCAGGGTGGAAGGACAGATAGATTTAAGAATGGATGAGAATTTTGCACCTGTGCAATATAGTGTGAGATCTAATGAACCTTAAAATAAGATAGAAAGGACCGAAAATCTGCTGCAGCCTGGTCATCACCTGAGAAAATGTACACTGATGTTTAAAATAAATGCTGAACAAATATGATTGTGTATTAAGATTAGCAAACTGGGAGAGTCTGTTAGTTTTTTAATTCCTCCTCTTTTTCAGCCTGGTTAACATTCATGTGATACATATTATGATTTCTATTCCAAGAAATCAATTCCAAAACGCAAGAGACTGAAGATCTTGGAATATGGAGCAACACTAAAAGAACTGGAGGAATTCAGTGGGACAGGCAGCATTTATTGAGGGAAATGGACAGTTGATGTTACTAGTAAGGACCCTTCATCTGGACATCCAATGCCTTTTGTGTTCTTGTAGTCCTCTAGTTGTGATGGAACTCAGGGACTCGGGAAATAGAAAAGCTTGCGTCAAATTTCTCTACTGATTGATCACAGTGGAATTGCTAACACCCCACACTAGCAATCAAAACTGTACTGTTAGCACTGTGAGTATTCTGTTAGTACAGTTCATTAATACTGGTGATAGTGCAGGATAATATTATATGTGCAGACTGTAAGTATGAAACTCAATTAGCACGCCAAATCTTTACACTGATGGTAGTATACAATATTTGAACAGCCAGCGTCTCTTGTATTCTGGGGGAAAAGAGACAAGAGTCTCATTTAATTAGAACAGCTGAACTACGGGTGTCAAATTGATTTTGTGATGCAGCTGACTGGAAGCAAGTATAGTTAATTTCGGCCTGCACATGATGGAGATTAGGAGCCCAGATGATCCAGCGGTTTTGTGATTGCAGGATAAAACCGGTGTTACTTTCATGAATCCAAATGGAATATTTCTTCTAATTTCATGGAAGTATAAACTTAATAATGTTCAGGTTGTGTATTTTGAGTGACAGAACCCTTGGGTATGTGTGATGTGCTGGATTCTCAATCCCTTTAGGTTTTTGAATTGCGATTGCGGTTCTAGCTTTCTCTGTGACTGTGATTGAAAAATACAGAGCCTACTAACTCCTGTAACATACAGAAGTTTCACCGACCTCTGAGAAGGCTTCTTTTAAAACAGCAGAATCAGAATCAGGTTTATTATCACCGGTGTGTGTCGTGAAATGTGTTAACTTAGCAGCAGCGGTTCAGTGCAATACATAACATAGAAGGAAAAAAAGTAAAAATAAAAATAAATCAATTACAGTATATTTATATTGAATAGGTTTTAAATCATGCAAAAACAGAAAGTATATATATTACAAAAGTGAGGTAGTGTTCATGGGTTCAATGTCCATTTAGGAATCTGATGACAGAGGGGAAGAAGCTGTTCCTGAATCGCTGAGTGTACAGTCTGTGTAGATTTGCCCTGGGTGCTGCAGTTTTCTCACATATCCCTAAGATGTGCACATTGGTAGCTCACTTGGCTGCTGTAAATTGCCCCTTGTGTGTAGATGAGTGGTAGAATTTGGGAGGGGTTGATGGGAATGTGGGTAGGTTAAACCAATGGTATTGGTGTAAGTGAGGGCTTGATAATCGGGGGCCGAACCGGTGGGCTGAAGAGCTTGTTTCCAAGCTGTATGATCGTGCGGCTTCATGAAAAACTTGAAAATACTCAGCAGTTATATAGTGTTAATATTTCAAGTCAATGACCTATCATTAGAAAGATAAGTGCACCTAATTGTCCATCATTAAGGAAACACCTTTGAGCTATAAGGCTTTGAAAAACTGCCTATTACTTCTACTGTGTGGCAATGACGAAGAGAAAATGAATATTTACTTGTGCACTGCAGTGAACAAAGGCAGTGAAGTCTGGTGTCCTGTCACTGTAAAGCTTGGATAATTCAACAGATTTTTTTCCAAATTTTTCATGGACTACTTTGAGATACAGCATTGTGCAACAGAAAAATTCTCCTTCAAACTTCTCCTTATTTGGCACAATGCCAGTGTTTATGATTTGACTATGACATATAATCATAGTCAGTCTGAATATCAAACATGTGTTCCTGCCACTGGAAACATAAGTGGTTAATGTAACAAATAGTCTAGTGTATTATAGCCACCTGTAAGGCCTACAGTCTACAAAATACTGTCCTTTTGGAAACAGTTGATGAAAGGAAGTCTTCTGCTCAAGAAATCTGGATGAAATTTAAACATAATGGTTGCATTAACCCCATAGCTAGAATTTGGGATGGAACTTCACATTCATTGCATTAAATTGTGCGGAATCAGTCTTTTTTGGGTTTGTATTGAGCAAATTCAAAATGTTAGCGATTCTAGTGCTGTATGCTTCTGAAACATAGACTATAACACCAGAACCCCAAAGAAACTTAGAGGCAACAGAAATGTGGTTTCTTAGAAGAATGCTGAAAATATCATATAGAGATAGGGTAACTAATGAGACAGTACTCCAACGTGCCCATACAAAAAGATGTTTAATGAGAACATTAAACAAGAGAAAACTTAAATTCCTGGGCCATGTCATCAGAAAGGGAGAAATAGAATGCCTTACACTACAAGGCCGTATGCCTAGGAAACACGGAAGAGGAAGGCAAAGAAGAAAATATATGGACACTGTGAAAGAACTAACAAGTGTGTGAGATATCACTGACGCTGCGAGAGATCATTCAGTGTGGAGACCATGATCGCCCAAGTGTGTAATGCTCAAGGCACATGAAGAAGAAAAAATGATTCTGGCATGACAGGTCAAAGAAAATGATATCATACAATTTCTTGAGTCCCCTGCTGAGCCTGTCACTCATGAAGGCCCAGTGGTGTTCGATGGGAAAGCATTCAAGGAAAAGAACAATGATAATTACATGTTGCTAGAACCTGAAAACCAGCCAATAAGGAAGGATCTTCAAGTAGCTTTTGGACAATACTGATATGGTCATGACATCTCCGGTTCCTAAGTAGCCTGATCAACTGGCAGATAGCTCTTGCAAAGTGGCTCTGCTCATGGCATTTTGCAGTCAATGCTGGATGTTTTCTTTCAAAGAGAGGTAGCCTATCAAAGCTGAGCTGTTCCTCAAAATAACCAGATCCTCTGATGTTCGAAATGAAGATAGAAATGGAGAAGTTAGAAAGACCCAGACATTCTAAGACCACTTCGAAACCTGTTGCAGAGGGTAAAGGAGAGAACAGTAACCTTGTAGCTGCAGGCAGACAACACACTGCACTTGCTTCTCTCCCACTTCTGCCCAATTCTCCATCACACCACTTCCTCTACTCAATTGCAAGAAGCTAATGAATCATTTTCCCACTGGAGGTAAAATCATATTAAATGTAAAGTGATGACAAAATAGAACATAACTCTCTCTTATTCCACTTTCCTTAAGGTGTAAAGATTGTGATAGTCCATCAGATTCCTTCTTCATTGTATTAATTATGCGATAGTCCCCAATGTATGTATTTTTGCTATTCATTACACTTTTCAGAAATGCATCTTCAATGAATAACAAGTATCTCTGTCACTCTGCTTGTATGACCGATGGAGCAAGACTGTATAACAACATAAGAAATAGTGACAGAAATAGGCCCTATCGCTCTTTGGGCTTACCCTGCCATTCAGCAAGGTTATGGCTGATATTTTTTAACTCAATGTCATTTTCTGTGCTAACCCAAATTTCAACTACTATTGTATCAATCTCCTTTTTGAATGTACTCATCCACTGAGCTCTGCAGAATTCCAGAGTCAAGACTCAGTGGGAAAAGAACTCTCTTTGCATCCCTGTCTGGAATGCCTGATATTTATAATACAGACCCTGCTTCGAGATACCTGGGCCAGAGTAAGCATCAAATCCAAAATCTGATGTAGGACTTTGACCCAAAATGTTGACATTTCCCTTCCTCCCACAAATGCTGCTTGACCAGCCGATTACTTAAAACTCTGTCATGGACATCACCTCTGGTTCTTCTTCATTCACAAGAATATAAGCATAGTCTGCTTTATTTCTTATATGTAACTTGCCACACTAGGAATCAACTATTAATCCTTCATTGTAGTCCCTTTAATGCAAGTAGCACTAGTTTAAGTTGGAAAAGCAAGCATACACACATAGCACAGATGCGGTCTTACATGGTTTCCATGTAATAGTATGTAAATGTCTTTATTTTTGCATTCAATTCCTCTTGAAATTAAGACCAATGCATATTGGCTTCATAATTGTTTGCTATATCTGCACATTAATTAATATTCAATGATTTATGTACAAGGTATCCAGGACCTCCGACCACCAACTCTTTAAAAAAAATAGGACCGGTCGTCAGCCACCTGACTGCTCGAGGCTGCCCCACTTTTTCAGTCTGATCGTGGCCAACCCACCTGAGGCCTCAGCTCCTCCTCAGTTCCAACCCCCTGTAGCTCTCAGTTCAAGAATCCTTCAAAAATTAACCTTTTGTAATGATCTTGCCACCACAACTTTCTCAGGTAAGAATATTAGGGGTCAGTAACTCATTGTGAAAAGAAATCTTTATTTATCACAGTTTTAAATGACTGGTCACTTATTTTAAATGTGCCCTTGTTCAAGACTCATCCCCTAGTGAAAATATCTTGAAATTTATCAAGGATAAATTTTGAAGGATCCGATATGTTTCAATAATATGCGTCATAGCCTGGTATGGAGGCTTCAGTGCCCAGGATTGCCAGAGGCTTTGGAAGGTACAGACTCAGCCAGATCCATCACGGGGACAACCCTCTCCACCATCAAGCCTGTGCCTCAGGAAGGAGACATCCATCACTAAGGACCTGCACCATCCAGGACGCACCCTCCTCTAATTACTACCATCAAAGAGAAGACCCACATTTAATGATTCTGGAACAGCTTCTTCCCTTCCACCATTAGATTTCTGAACAATCCTGAACATATGAGCACTAAGCACCACTCTGTTTTTCTCTTTTTTTCCCCCACAATTTATTTATTTTTGTAGTTTAATGTTACATCTCTGCACTGGACTGCTGCTTCAAAACAAATTTCATGTCATTTTAGACAGTGATAATAAAATTGATTCTCTTTCTGATAAGATCACTTTTTTTCTAAGTTCCAGATACACGATCAAACTTCAGATCACCCTGGCTGATAAAATTCCTTTGGACTACTCCAGCACTGTGTCCTTTCCTTGGTAAGGGGATCGAAACTGTGCACCATACTCCAGTGTGGTTTCAATTACAACAACGCTTCCATGTTTCTAAACTCCAACCTCTTTGCATTAAAGACTAGTATTCCATTTGCCTCCATTATGATTTGCTGCACCTGTTTGGTGACATGATTCACACGCAAGGACACTGAGATCCTCTGTACTTCACCCATTCAGTCTCTTTCTATTTAGATAATAATGTCTTACCAAAGTGTATATACTCACACATTAAACTCCACTTGAGAAGTTTTTACACATTTACTCAATCTTTTTACATCAGAGCCCAAATATCTTCATTGCAGTGTTCAATGTTCAAAGTAAATTTATTATCAAAGTACATATCTGCCATTTTCTTGTGGGCATAGTCAATAAATCTATAGAATAATAACCACAACAGAATCAGTGAAACACTGCCCAACTTGGGCGTTCAACAAACAAAAAGCAGAAGACAACAAATTGTGCAAATATAGAAAGAAAGAAAGAAAGAAATTAATAATCTATAAGTATCAAGAACATGAGAGAAAGAGTCATTGAAAGTGAGTCTAGTGGTTGTGGGAACATTTCAGTGATGGGGCAAGTGAAATTATCCCCTTTGGTTTAATAGGCTGATAGTTGATGTGCCCTTCTACCTCCTTTCATGTCATCAGCAAACTTGGATACATTACATTCTATCCACTTCTCTAATATAAACAGCAAATAATCCAGTAATAATCAATTCTGTATTTGTCTGAAAACTGTCTGAATACTTCTCACATCCCATACAGATGCCTAAGTTGGTGTCATCTGTAGGCTTGACCATATTGTGTTTAGTTTATTCCCCCGTCCCATACATAGGGTATGAACATTGGGCCTCATTACCAGTCCCTGGGAGAGATCACTAATCACAGCCTCCCAACCAAAAAATTACCTAATCTGTTAAACCTTGTTTTTGTCTATTAGCCAATCAGCAGTTTATGTTATTAAGTTACACCTCAGTACTTTGTGTTCTAATTTAGATTAATGATTTAGTTTAGTGACACCTTAGTGAAGATCCAAATACAGTAGATAAATTGGTTTGTTTTCACTGGTCTATGTTGACTCTGTCTAATCCTGTATTTATTTTCTTAATGTTTTATCATGATTTCATTAATAATAGATTCCAGCATATGGCTTACTGTTTGATAGTTCCCTGTATTCTTTCTTCCTTCCTTCTGAAATAGTGGATTTACATTTGTCATTTTCCAGTATGTTTTTTTTTTGGGCTCCGTCTGTCTAAGTAGATAATGGATGTGCCTGCACAGGGCGCAGACCTGGGCGATGAATACAGAGATCCTGGGCTGCCCAGACATCAAGATCCCCCTCTTGGCCTCGCGGATGTGGTCCAAAGGAATGCGAAGCAGTACATTTGGCATCAGCTTGGCTGCAGGAGCTGCTGAGAGGTGATGTGATACGTTATCCAACCGCCTTAGAGGCTCCACTCCGGATTTGTGTCGGGTTTACTCCTTAGCCTTCTCTTCTCCCGAAGATACCCACAAAGCTGTGGGATCCGTAACCCTGGATAGGGGCCCATACCGGGTACTGTCAGTCGGAGCCAGCTGAGCCCAGGACTCGTGTAAGGCAGGGTCGTCACGACCTGTAGTAGTGACATGTGGAGCTACTACCCACTACCTACTACCTAGTCCAGTATGTAGAAATTCCAATTTAAAATCAATGCAATTTTGGAAAATCACATCCAGTGTATACAGTCTCTCAATAGCCACCTCTTTCAAAGCCAGAGGATATAGGCATCAGGTTCTAGGTATTTAAAATAATGTTGTGGCTGGGTTGGTAAGCAGAGGTGCAAGGAGCCTATAGTTATCATTTTTCCATTTGAACACCTTGATATCCCTTCATTGTCTGGAATAAATTTTGGGGCACTTCTCTTTACTAACAAAGAACCCAGGGAAATGATTCTGCACACCACCTTTGCTAATGTAATCTTTACAAGTGTGCATATATACTAATTACAAATCTCGACACCAATGAAAACGCCCATTAACAGCGATGAAAGCACATGACAAATGGTACATTAAGAGGCAAATTGCCATGTTACCTCCAATAACATAAATTTGCATGACTGATAATGTCCATTTTAGACTTACTTGAATTGACAAATCCTGTTTCTTTTAATATATCTGGTGAGTCTTTATTTCAGCTAAATAATTTGATTTTGAGTGGAGCACCAAAACAAGGTGCACAGAGAACTTCAGATGATCATAAAATGGAAAGCTCATTATGAGCCTTTCATGTAATTGTAAAAGTCATATTGGACATTCATAATTTAGCTTTACAGTGAGTCTGTGTTTATTGATGATTTTGTCCCATTTAAGACATTGATTTTTTTAGAAATGGATTACACTAACTTCAATTTCAATTTAAGTGCATTGAATTTTACGGTGACCTTTTCTCATTGTGTGCATGTTGAGCTGTGTAGATGTTTAGAATTTTCCACATTTTTAAAAAAATAACCCATCTTAACATATAGTGATTCATAGCTTGAAGACCTATTTTTCAAGTATGTTTGAGAAACTAAACTTCAAGCTATTTCAGCTTGGCATTCCTGCTCTTGGTGTGGCCAATATTAAAAGTAATATTTCCTTTCTATGCCTCGATGATTTGCTCTAACCTAGAACACAGAGTAAATGCTGTACTGTTCTGGTGTAAATATTTTACATTTCCACACCAGAGTTATTTGTGGCTTGGTGAATACATTGAATATATTGCTTGCAGTTTTTAAACTAGGTTTAAACTGCTTCAACTTAGCTCAGTATGAACAATTAGGAAGAGAGGAGACTTTCAACTCATTCAGAGGTTGTACTTCAGCTTTAGAGTTGAAAGGATATTCTGGAAAGGCATAATTTTTGTTTTGCCTTTAATATCACTCTACATGGTCATTTTTCAAGGTGCACCTTTGGGCAGCGTAACTTTATCTTAACCTGATCAAACAGATAAGAGGATTTTCTACTTCATGGGGACTCGAGATATTGGTGTACATGAGAGGAGAGGAATTTGTTTTTCAAGGAATTGGACTCTATTTATCGTGTCATGATAGCCCTGGAGAAAATATCACATGTCAGAGTGACTCTTGAAATAAAACAACCTCACATCTTATCACAGATCTCCTGTGCCTTAAGTCTTGCAAAGAAATGAGTTCCTTTCATTCTGAGTAGTTACCATCTGGATTGTGACCAATCAACTCCTCTTTAAAAACAATTCACACCCATAAAGTGATGGTTTTATTTCAGGTGCATTAATGTTTCTGTATTCACATAAGTTTTCTCATCGTACATATATATAAGGCAGTGACTCAGAGAGAGGTGTAGTTCAATAGGCATCAGCAGATACCTATTTAGTACACTCCTTGTCATTCTTTTTGGAAACTGTGCAGAGAGGGAGTGCCAGCAGGTTGTTCAACTATGGATGAACCTCTACAACAAAGTGGAATCCTGTGTTTATCCAATGGAAGCAGCAATGCACTTCTGTACCAAGTATTGCTTAATAATGATCAGGAAAGTAAACTACAGCTGACCCGCTTGTTACTGCTCGTCTGGTAATACCAATAAAATAACACTGCTTGCATCTTTCCCAATATTAATTTGGCAGTATAAAAGAGAGTTTTAGTTTTCGCATACAATATTGAAACCACAAAAATATTTTTCATGGAGAGTCCAATTAATAATTTTGTGCCATCATCATGGGTCATGTCAGAGCATGCTCTATCCTTACCAACTTTCACCTGATAAAACTTACAGGCTGCCAATGAAAGTAATTTCTTCTTCCATATTGTATGCATTACTAAAGTAGATTATGGCTTAAATTACAGGTCATCCTAGTTTATAAATGCCCGACTTATGTACAGTTCATACATATGAACGAGTGTTTGGGAGACTGGTGGTGTTGATTTGCCTGCTGCTACAGGGCTGCAGCATCAATTGTCATTTAGGAATTGGGTTTGGGTTGGAATAGTTCTCAGGATTAGAGCCATGCCAGAACATAGGAGAGATCTGTATGTGTTATAAATTTGAAAAACAAATCGTCATATCCAACTAACTCTACAAGAAATTGTTATACGATGAAGCTGTGTCTGGGGAAACAAACATTGCCCTATCAAAACTGATACCAATCAAAAATCTCAAGGAAAATTATATTTCAGAACCATAAGCACATAAAATAGTAAATTGAATCTAAAAGGAAAAGCTAGTTACAGAATGGGCTATGAATGGAAAAGGAAAATAAATCCAGTTTTTACAAACAAAGCCTTATAATTAGTGACTACCAGATTTTGGTTTATTTGGTGTGAATGTAGCCTAGGATAGAATCATATAACACCGTAACTAGTATAAAATATATAATAAAAAAAAGAAAATAACAATTCTTCTCTTACCAGTTAAAAGGAGAAAGGAAAAAAAAAACATTGGGTTTTAAATAGAGAGAGAAAAAAAAAACACTACACTACAAAAAAAACTCAGAACAAACAAAACAAACAAAAAAAGGGACTGGGCAGTCCATTTTGAGGATATAACCAAATAAAAGAGGAGAGAAAAACCTAATCAAATCTAAAACCTCAAAAATAACTTGAAAGAGTAATTAATCAAATTAAATGAAAATATTGGATAAAAGGTCACCATATTTGTTCAAATTTAAAGGATATATCAAATGTCCAACTTCTTATTTTCTCTAAACTTAAACAGGACATAATGGAGGAGAGCCAATAAAAGACCGTAGGTGGATTGGAATCCTTCCGCTTCAGTAAAATGGCTCTCCTAGCCAGTACGGTCGAAAAGGCTATCATACGTCGAGCGGAAACAAGAATATTTCCTGCTTCCGATGGGATAATCCCAAAAATTGCAGTAAGCAAGTGAGGTTGTAGCTCCAAATCCAAAACTCTTGATAGTGTTTTAAAAACATCTCTGCAAAAGTTATCTTGGTTTATACAAGACCAATACATATGAGTTAAAGTAGCCAATTCAGTATTACATCTGTCACAAATAGGATTAATATTGGAGAAAATACGCGCTAGTTTATCCTTTGACATATGGGCCCGGTGCACTACCTTGAACTGTATCAAGGAATAACTGGCATAAATAGGTGAGTTGTTAACCAAATGAAAAATTTTACTCCATTGATTATCTGAAAATGACTCTTGAAGTTCCAATTCACAAGTGCGTTTAATTTTATCGTTAGATATCATTCGTAAACTCAACAACCGTTTATAGATTATAGCTATCAACCCTTTTTGAAATGGTTTAAACTGAAAGAGAACATCTATCATATCAAGTGGATAAGTAGTTGGGTAATTTGGTAACAAACCACGTAAAAAATTCCTAATTTCTAAATATCTAAAAAAAAGTGTACATTAGATAAATCATATTTATCCGCTAACTGAGAAGAAGACATTAAACAGTCCCCTAAAAACAAATCTGAAAAAGTTATTATTCCCTTGATTTTCCAAATTAAAAGGGCCTTATCCAAAATTGATGGTTTTAAAAAATAATTAAGATAGATATTACTAAAAAGAATAAAATGATTAAATTCAAAAAATCTACGAAACTGGAACCAAATTCTTAATGTATGTTTAATAACGGGATTAAATTCTTGTCTGCTAATCTTAGAAAACAAAAAGGGAAGAGGAACTCCCAGTAAAGAGGCACAAAGGCACCATGCACAGGCGTTGCTGCATTTGCACACTGAGTTTAACCTAAAGAGGAGGCCTTCTTCAGCATTACATGAAAATACCTGGCCTTATCTGGGCTATCTAATACTGCAGAAGCAGAAGCACCCATTGTGTTCCTGGTAGTTTTTCACTTAAATCTCCCCTTTTAAACAATAATCCACCTTGCTGCTGTTGTCCTCAAGGCCTGTGATACCACATCTCCCCCTTCCCACACCACATCACTTCCTCCTCCCCCACCCCACCAATCTAATTAGTTAACAATATACACAGGTGTTTGCCTCATTTGTTCAGATCCCAGGTGCTCTGTTTCGTTCAATGCAGTGCTGTAGACTTTCTGTTGTAGCAATTTGCAGGAACAAACACCAGAAAACCTAATGTTCATGGATAACCCTTAATACAGCAGCAGGTATCATTCAATTCCCAGCACCAGGAAAATTGAAATTGATGACACATAATGACAGAGTTATGTCATCTGAGGTATATTAAATTAGGATGAAGTATTGCTGACCACTCCTATGTCCGTTTTGGGATTAAATTTAAGTAATATAAAGAGTAAAAGACAGGTGAGAGTAGATATAGGACTGATAGAAAATGATACTGGAGAAATTGTAATGGGAGATGAGGAGATGGCAGAGGAACTGAACAAGTATTTTGCATCAGTCTTCACTGAGGAAGACATCAGCAGTATACTGGACACTCAAGGGTGGCAGGGAAGAGAAGTGTGCGCGGTCACAATTACGATAGAGAAAGTACTCAGGAAGCTGAATAGGCTAAAGTTCGATAAATCTCCTGGACCAGATGGAATGCACCCTCGTGTTCTGAAGGAAGTAACTGTGGAGATTGCGGAGGCATTAGCGATGATCTTTCAAAAGTCGATAGATTCTGGCATGGTTCCGGAGGACTGGGAGATTGCAAATGTCACTCCACTATTTAAGAAGGGGGCAAGGAAGCAAAAAGGAAATTATAGACCTGTTAGCTTGACGTCGGTGGTTGGGAAGTTGTTGGAGTCGATTGTCAAGGATGAGGTTACAGAGTACCTGGAGGCATATCACAAGATAAGCAGAACTCAGCATGGATTCCTTAAAGGAAAATCCTGCCTGACAAACCTATTACAATTTTTTGAGGAAATTACCAGTAGGCTAGACAAGGGAGATGCAGTGGATGTTGTATATTTAGATTTTCAGAAGGCCTTTGACAAGGTGCCACACATGAGGCTGCTTAACAAGATAAGAGCCCATGGAATTACAGGAAAGTTACATACGTGGATAGAGCGTTGGCTGATTGGCAGGAAACAGAGAGTGGGAAGAAAGTGATCCTATTCTGGTTGGCTGCCGGTTACCAGTGGTGTTCCACAAGGATCAGTGTTGGGGCCGCTTCTTTTTACATTGTACATCAACAATTTGGATTATGGAATAGATGGCTTTGTGGCTAAGTTTGCTGACGATACGAAGATAGGTGGAGGGACCGGTAGTGCTGAGGAAACGGAGAGTCTGCAGAGAGACTTGGATAGATTAGAAGAATGGGCAGAGAAGTGGCAAATGAAGTACAATGTTGGAAAGTGTATGGTTATGCACTTTGGCAGAAGAAATAAACCGGCAGACTATTATTTAAATGGGGAAAGAATTCAAAGTTCTGAGATGCAACAGGACTTGGGAGTCCTCGTACAGGATTCCCTTAAAGTTAACCTCCAGGTTGAGTCGGTAGTGAAGAAGGCGAATGCAATGTTGGCATTCATTTCTAGAGGAATAGAGTATAGGAGCAGGGATGTGATGTTGAGGCTCTATAAGGCACTGGTGAGACCTCACTTGGAGTACTGTGGGCAGTTTTGGTCTCCTTAATTAAGAAAGGATGTGCTGACGTTGGAGAGGGTACAGAGAAGATTCACTAGAATGATTCCGGGAATGAGAGGGTTAACATATGAGGAACGTTTGTCCGCTCTTGGACTGTATTCCTTGGAGTTTAGAAGAATGAGGGGAGACCTCATAGAAACATTTCTAATGTTAAAAGGCATGGACAGAGTGGATGTGGCAAAGTTGTTTCCCATGATGGGGGAGTCTAGTACGAGAGGGCATGACTTCAGGATTGAAGGGCGCCCTTTCAGAACAGAAATGCGAAAAAATTTTTTTAGTCAGAGGGTGGTGAATCTATGGAATTTGTTGCCACGGGCGGCAGTGGAGACCAAGTCATTGGGTGTCTTTAAAGCAGAGATTGATAGGTATCTGAGTAGCCAGGGCATCAAAGGTTATGGTGAGAAGGCGGGGCAGTGGGACTAAATAGGATAAAATGGATCAGCTCATGATAAAATGGCAGAGCAGACTCGATGGGCCGAATGGCCTACTTCTGCTCCTTTGTCTTATGGTCTTATGGTCTAATATTTCAAGACATTTAATAAAACAACTTTAAAAGCTTAACATTTTTTTTGCTTTCTGTTGATGCAATGCAAAACAGGCTTATTGTGAAAAAAAATGACTGGATAAAAATGAGTAACAAATTTCGGTTTATGGACAATTTCAGTGGTGAAATGGGTGATTAAATTATAACATAAAGGGAATCGTTGAGAAAATAAACTGTGCTCAGAGTCACCTTGGAAATGGTCTGTAACATTTCACCACTGATTTTCTCACCAGCTCGCCTCTTGAGCATGGATCCTTTCTCAGAGAGTAGTTACAGTAAATTTACTTTAATGTGTTTATTTCTGCAAGACTGGTTCTAACTACCAGCTTATTCAGATTTAGCCTTTCATTGTGAAGGATACACTGATATACGGCTGCAGCCAGCTTGTGATTACTGTCTTGTCTTCAACAGCTGCTGTCCATAGCTCAAAAGGGTTAAAACACCATCTCTTTGCAAAGTTTTCAAGCACATTTGGAAAATGTGAAACAGATGCTTCTGGTTTGGACATCAGAGTGTTTGGTTGACTGTTCAAGTTTCTTTGGAGATCAGCCACTTCTTTGCAGTCTGCAAATGTGCTTGAAGTTATGCTGTGTTGAAATATCAATGACCTGCAGTGAATAATAATGAATATTGCATTACAAGATGTACTCTTGGGTCGGTTGTGTCTCAAGGATGAGCACCACCTGTTATATGATGTAAGAATAAATATGCTCTCTGTTAACCATTACCAAATGTAAAATATTAGTAGTTTTTTTCCTTAGGTTTTATATCTATTACAATATCATTACTGACAAAAAATATAAAGATCACACAACCGCTATTAATTTCTTGTGTGCTCTTTACTTTTTGAATTTTCTACTTGTTTCCTTGTCAACTCTTGATCATTGCTGGGATACAAGTTTATAAATGCCAACAGCTCTCAAGTACACAGTCTGTGCTTCATGTGTAAGTCTAAACACTGAGTATTTGGAATCAGCATTGGACATGACAGCTGGGTTACTAGATTGGATCCTGACTCCATTGATCTAAACAGATGATGCAGCAGTAATAACCCTGAATGATTTTCTTCCTATCCTCAATACTGAAGTCAGTTCTGATACCCTAATTGTGGCTCACAATTCAACACGGACGTATCAAGGATCCATGCCTGATTCAACACAGACAAGGATCACAGATGGAATGTACTGATCATATATTTACCAAAGGGCATGATTTCAAATTCATTACTGACACAAAACTGAAAATAAATCCTATTTAAAAGGATTTTGTTACACCACTGTTTTATATTTACTCGGGTTTAATAGAAAATCCACTATGGATGTTTGCTGGTTTGTTGGTTCTATTCGGTAGAGCACCATTTATGTAAAATACGTTTCAGGAAATAAGAAAACCAATCTACTTGGAGTGCCATTTACAAAGTTCATTAGATTATTTTTTCATCCTTTGTGACAGACTGGTGTCCAGTGGATGGAGTCTGGTACACTTGGAAGATGCTGCAGGTAGATTCTTTTTAGATTAAAAAATTACCCTCTGCCCATGCAAAAAACCCTCCCAATACTGCCACCACTGTAACTCAGACTGAGACGGTCTCCACATTTAATTTTTATCTGTGACCCTGATTGCAACCTAGATCACCCCAATAACTGATACTGAACGCATTTTCATGTACCAACATGACTTCTTGAGTTCCCATTTTCCACTCAGCTTTCCCCAGAAGCCCCAAACTGTGACATTCATACATATTGAATTAAAATCTGCAGCATGGACCTGAGCACAGAATATTTATTAGTCCACAATTTTTCTACCACTAATGTGCCTTTCTTGACTGGAAGAACTTTTAGGCTAATTCATCCTGGTAGCATTCTGTTCATTAGCATTATTGGATTATTGACGGGAATCATTGATGGCATCAATTTGAATTAATTTCACTTCGAAAGACTTCACATAGAGCGCAGATGTCACTTTACTAAATCATTGAAGAGAGGGTAAATTCACACTTGGTCATTTTCCACAATTGCACTTTACTATCTCAGGTTCAGCATTAGATATGCAGATTAGTGGGTCATTCGGTTCAATATAAATTGCCCCCAATACATAGATAAGTAGTAGGATCTGGGAGAACTGACTGGGAATGTGGAGATAATAAAATGGAATTAGTATAAAATAAATATCAATGAATGATTAATGGTTGGTAGGGACTTTGTTGGCCATAGGACAGGTTCCTGTGCTGTGTAACTCAGTGATTCTATTTCTCTAACAGGGTGAGGCGCTTCAGCCCTCAAAAGTTGTGGAAAGGCCGATTTAATTGTCATATACTTTGTTGTTGCCAGTTAAAATGGAAGGGAATTGGACACCAGATGCTAACTGGCATTATGTTATTTAGATAGCAATGGAATCAAAGAATGTGGGATAAGTGCAGGAAGGTGGTGTTGAGACAACAGAATCAACTATAATATTATTGAATAACAGACCAGGGACTAGAAGTTGAATAGCTTACCTTTCTATTCCTAATGCTTTTATATTTGATTAAGTACTCAAAAAACATTGAACTTGTTTCATAAAAAAAC
Organism: Mobula birostris; assembly: GCF_030028105.1. NCBI lineage: Eukaryota > Metazoa > Chordata > Chondrichthyes > Myliobatiformes > Myliobatidae > Mobula > Mobula birostris. The sequence continues at coordinate 35,134,501 of NC_092377.1, forward strand.
AATTCAGAAAATGCAGAGGACAGGAAGAAATAAGGCCTGTGTAAGGTGGCAAGCAGAATCACAGGGGTCAGTGCTTCAACTCCAGCTATTCACAATGATTTCGATGAGGCTTTGAACAAAGACGAGGAAAATAATTCTTCACAGGCTGTAAAAACCCATCTTCTCAAGAAGAAGATGACAATGTACTAAGGTGTATGGAGAGACAACAGGAATATTATGTTGGAGTAGAGAATCAGCCATGATAATTTTGTAGGGTGGAACAGGCTCGAAAGGCTATAGGGCATGATTCTGTTCCTATTTTTAATGCACTATGCTTTTAAGTTGTGGATGCAACTCATTTATACAATTATATTCCTGTTTTCTACTTCAAAATGTTTTAAAGCATCTGTGTGAATTTAAAATGGAACTGGATTTAATCATTGTTGTACTTTCTGCCTTAAATGGTGTAAGGTTACTCTTAATTCCTTTAAAAATGAATGACCTAAAGGATTATCTGTAACTTAACTTGTGTAATTGCTACAATGACATAATATTAGGACAAAGGATGTTGTATGTCTCCCCTTGGCAAAATATCTATCAGTTATGATCTTGCTAGCTCAGGTTTCTGGAGCACAGGATGAGTGGCTGGAAATGCGTCATTGATATTCTATCCCTCTTCTGCATTCTTCAAAGAAAGTGATAGAAAATGAAATTATTTAATCAATAGTCACACATATTTTAGATAATATATCACTGGGACAATGACTTTAGAATTGATTTATTATTGTCACATTTACAGAGATGCAGTGAAAAGCCTTTCTTCATACAGATGTGATCATTACTCAGTGCATTGAGGTAGAACTAGGTAAAACAATAACAATGCAGAATAAAGCGTGACAGCTACGGAGAAAGTGCATGGAAAGTGTAAGATCATAACGAGATAGATTGTGAAGTCAAGAGTCCAATTTATTGTACTAGGGAACTATTTAATACTCTTATAACAGTGAGGTAGAAGTTGTCCTTGAGCCTGGTGGTACATACATTCAGGTTTCTGTATCTTCTGCCCAGTGGGAGAGGGAAGAAGATGTCCAGGGTGGGTGGGATCTTTGATTATGCTGGCTGCTTTACCGAGGTGGTGAGATGTATAGACAGAACCCACTGAGTGGAGGCTCGGTTCTGTGATGTGCTGAGTTATGTCCACAGCTTCTGCGGTTTTTTTTTGCAATCATGTGCAGAGCCATTGCTATACCAAGCCATTATGCATCCAGATAGGATCCTTCCTATGGGGCATCGATAAAAATTGGGAAGCATGCAAGAACAGAAATTGATATGTATTGTATGCAAGAACAGAAGTAAAAATACAAAGACAAAGAAATGAAAATGAAACACGGTTCAATGAAGTATCTCAACATTGTAGACATGAGAAAGAGAAATGTGCAACTGAATCACAAATCTAAAATTGAATGCAACAAATAGGAGATCAGAATGAGTCAAACCTGAGGTAAATCAGGCTATTCCCTTGATTCCCATGATTCAGGATATTTACAAAGACAGGTGTGAAAAAAGGGTCCAAAGGATCATTGGGGACCCGAGTCACCTCAACTACAATCTATCCAGCTGCTACCACCTGGGAAATGGTACCACAGCATAAAAGCCAGGACCAACAGGCTCCGGGACAATTTCTTCCACCAGGCCGTCAGACTGATTCACTCCCGCTGATTTGAGTGTATTTCTATGTTACATTGACTGATCTACTTATCATAAATTATTATAAATTACTATGATTGCACATTACACGTTTAGACGGAGGCGTAACGTAAAGATTTTTACTCCTCATGTATGTGAAGGATGTAAGAAATAAAGTCAATTCAATTCAATTCTCCTTTAGAGTTATGCAACAATTTCCTGATGTCAAACATGCCTATCTTATTTAATCTTTTACCTTGAAGACAGTACAAAGACAGTGCTGTTCTTTAGCCTTTAAAACACTAAGTAATTGCTAACAGAGTGCTGCGCATTTGAAGTTATGTCATGGTGATAATTTTGGCACTGTTTCAGTTGTTATGCAATATGAAGAGACAATACACTGTTTTATTTGATTTCCAGCCTCTCCAAAATGGTTGTGGTAGCAGAATGATCAGCAATCAACCCTACCAAAAATTTCACAAAGTTTTCTTTCTCAGTTCCTATCATATCTGCTGGGTTCAAAAGGACTCCTGGGAGAGAAAGTGAAGGAGAGATGGAGTTAAGAATAAGCCCACTTAATACATTCAGTATTACAAATTCTATTTGGTTTCATATTTACAGAATCATCATTCTGTCTCCACTGCTGAGAATGCCCTGGCCCTCTGCCTTGGCAAACCATTCTATTGACTTCCCTAAAATGATTAACCAAAACGGGAGAAAAAAAAAAGAGAGCAGATTTGGGTCTCTGTTGGGAATGATGGATGATATTTATAAAATTTTCTACATTTTATGATGTTGCTTCATTTTTGACGAGGAAATGGTACTTAACATGGTTGTGCCTTCCCTAACTGGCAATAGCTGTATATTCTGTTTAAATATAAGTGTACATGATGGTGATTCCTCGGCCAATAACTACACCCAATATCATCACAGATAGTTGAATCACAATATTTATCAGTCTATTCTGAAGCAGTGATTTGCTTTCAACAAAGATCTCAGTGGAATGTTCATATTTCTCTGCCCAGTTTCACTGTCATAAACAGTATTACCTTGTAGTGTGAGATAATTGGACAATTTTAGCAAATAAACCAAAAAAAAGTGGTAATTTATGTTGCCTTTGCTCATTCTTGCTACCAAAATTATTTCCCACACATGTCTATACTAAATTAGTGTTTGTTCAATTCATCAGTATTCTTATGTTTGTTGTTATTTTAACATACTTACTGAAATTTTCAAGCTTTATGCCATCTTAAAATGTTGATATTATATCCTGAAGAGAATGGAGTTAAGAGGGATAATAAATCAGGAATGAATGAATAGCAGACCAGACTTGACGAACCGAATGGCCTAATTCTGCTCCTAGAAATTATGGTCTTATGTTCTAATACAGAGAGAGCAGTAGTGCTCCTTGTACATATTCCACTCTGAAAAATACTCATTTGCCATCATTGTCTGCTCTCTGTCCCTAATCCAGTTTGAAATCCACTCTTCATTTAATTGCCCAGGGCATTAATTTGGTTAACTTCCATCATGTGGTACTTTGGAAGGGAATCCACATACATACATAAATTATATGAGCCCCATTAGCTCTTTCCATTGCTCCATCAAAGGACTTGATACATTAATCAAAAAACTAGTTTTTAGCAATTTTGTACTGCCTGCATATTTTTTAAAGTGACGTTTAATTTTGCTTCTGGTTGTTGTCTGACAGTGGTGTAAGTTGGTGCAGCAGTAGGTGAAGATGCCTCACAGCACAGTTCCTTCAACACTGTTTCAGCAGAGTTTGCATTTCTCGTACTGCGGGTTTCTTCTGTATCAGAGAGAATGTTAACACATCTGAAAGAACATAATTGGAGGCTAAGCAAGTTACCAAGAAATACAAATCAGTTTTGGGAATCTGGAATTAACTTCCATTAGGATTAATTAAAGTGTATAATACAGATGTATTTAAAGAAGAGACAGTATGGCCATTGGCTAATTGGACTGAAAGTTGTGTTTCTGTGTTCTGTGCAATTCATCCTATGTAATTGTATGTAGTGAAGGCAGATGGAAAGTATTAACCTCTGCTTTCAGTAGCAGATGTTTGTTTTGGCCCTTTTTGCCCACTCCCTTTCCCACCCTTCATTCATTAGCCACTTAGCAACAAAGTGCCCAATATTATAGCGAGACTTTTTTCTCGAATTACAACAGTGTTATATCTTTTAGCACAGTGTCCTTAATTACCATATATTACCATGGGCACTGTACCAGACATGTTCTGTACTGTACAAAAGTCTTAGGCACATATATATAGCTAGGATGCCTGAGATTTTGCACAGTGCTATTGCAAAGTGTTATTTAGTAACTTGTCTTTCAAGCTACGAAGTAATACTTAATATTAAGCTAATCTACACTTATTTCTGTTTCCCAACCACCTTCCTATTTTAACCAATATGCAATACTGTGCAAATATCTTCAGGACCCTAGCTATATACAGTGACATGCAAATGTTTGGGCACCCCTGGTCATCGTTAGGAAAGGCCAGGTGATGCAAATTTCAAAGCTTTATAAATAACCTGACTCCTTACACCTTGTCCCAACAATCAGTAGCCATGGGCTCCTCTAAGCAGCTGCCTAGCACTCTGAAAATTAAAATAAATGATGTCCACAAAGCAGGAGAAGGCTATAAGAAGATAGCAAAGCGTTTTCAGGTAGCCGTTTCCTCAGTTCGTAATGTAATTAAGAAATGGCAGTTAACAGGAATGGTGGAGGTCAAGTTGAGGTCTGGAAGACCAAGAAAACTTTCCCAGAGAACTGCTCGAAGGATTTCTAGAAAGGCAAATCAAAACCCCTGCTTGACTGCAAAAGACCTTCAGGAAGATTTAGCAGACTCTGGAGTGGCGGTGCGCTGTTCTGCTATGCAGTGACACCTGCACAAATATGACCTTCATCGAAGAGTCATCAGAAGAAAAGCTTTCCTGCATTCTCACCACAAAATTCAATATCAGAAATTTGCAAAGGAACATCTAAACAAGCCTGATGCATTTTGGAAACAAGTCCCGTGGACTGATGAAGTTAAAGTAGAACTTTTTGGCTGCAATGAGCAATGTTTGGAGAAAAAAGGGTGCAGAATTTCATGAAAAGAACACCTCTCCAACTGTTAAGCACGGGGGTGGATCGATCATGCTTTGGCCTTGTGTTGCAGCCAGTGGCACGGGGAACATTTCACTGGTAGAGGGAAGAATGAATTCAATTAAATACCAGCAAAATCTGGAAACAAACATCACACTGTCTGTAAAAAAGCTGAAGATGAAAAGAGGATGGCTTCTACAACAGGATAATGATCCTAAACACACCTCAAAATCCACAATGGACTACCATAAGAGGCACAAGTTGAAGGTTTTGCCATTGTCATAACAAGGGGAGTTGAGTATAGGAGCAAAGAGGTCCTTTTGCAGCTGTACAGGGCACTTGCAAGACCACACCTGGAGTATTGTGTGCAGTTTTAGTCTCCAAATTTGAGGAAGGACATTCTTGCTATTGAGGGAGTGCAGCGTAGGTCCACGAGGTTAATTCCCAGGATGGCGAGACTGTCATATGTTGAAAGATTGGAGCGACTGGGCTTGTATACACTGGAATTTAGAAGGATGAGAGGGGATCTGATTGAAACATATAAGATTATTAAGGGATTGGACAAGCTAGAGGCAGGAAACATGTTCCCGATGTTGGGGGAGTCCAGAACCAGAGGCCACAGTTTAAGAATAAGGGGTAGTCCATTTAGAACGGAGTTGAGGAAAAACTTTTTCACCCAGAGAATTGTGGATCTGTGGAATGCTCTGCCTCAGAAGGCAGTGGAGGCCAATTCTCTGGATGCTTTCAAGAAAGAGTTAGATAAAGCTCTTAAAGATAGTGGAGTCAATGGATATGGGGAGAAGGCAGGAACGGGGTACTGATTGTGTATGATCAGCCATGATCACAGTGAATGGCGGCCCTGGCTTAAAGGGCCGAATGGCCTACTCCTGCACCTATTGTCTATTGGCCCTCACAGTCCCCCGACCTAAACATCATCAAAAATCTGTGGATAGACCTCAAAAGAGCAATGCATGCAAGACGGCCCAAAAATCTCACAGAACTAGAAGCCTTTTGCAAGGAAGAATGGGCAAAAACCCCCAAACAAGAATTGAAAGACTCTTAGCTGGCTATAGAACGTGTTTACAAGCTGTGATACTTGCCAAAGGGGGTGCTACTAAGTACTGACCATGCAGGGTGCCCAAACTTTTGCTTTGGGCCCTTTTCCTTTTTTGTTATTTTGAAACTGTAAAGGATGGAAATGAAAAAGTAATCTTGCTTAAAATATTAAAGAAATGTGTCATCTTTAACTTTATGCCTTTTGGAAATCAGGTCGTCTTTTACTTGCTTAGCTATTCACAGTAACAGAAATTTTGACCAGGGGTGCCCAAACTTTTGCATGCTACTGTATATGTACCTAAGACTTGCACAGTACTGTATATCTAGACTCAAGACCAAGAACAGCCGTGAGACTAAATTACCCACCAATTATTAAATGGAAAAGAGATGGTTGGCCCTTTTTGATTCACATTGATTGTCTTTGTTCTTCTTCTCCATTCTCTTTTATGTAATCTTCTTGATTTTGAATTGAATGATAACATTTATCATTAGCAGTTCAATAGTGGACATCTCTAAGGCATGGTTCCCTTTCTATCTGATACTTAATTCAACTTGCCTGAAGCGGTTGCAAGGAGAGGTCAGATGTGATCTTACTATATATTTTTGTTTAATTCCCCAAAGACTTGCCACTGCTGTCTAAACAAAATTAAGAGTGTGATTAAATATTCTGTACTTACAGGAAGAAGCTGTTTTTAAGGGAAGAAACTGTTCTATAAAATTTTTATTGTGGATCTTCAGCCTCCTCCAACTCCTTCCCAAAGATAGCATCCAGGAAGATCTTTATTGATGGATACACTTTCTTGAGGCAGTCACTGCCTCTTGAAGATCCCCTCAATGGAGGGGAGGACTGTGCCTGTGATAGCAATATGGCCATCTGTCACCTCTTGTGATCCTGTACATTGGGGCTGCCGTACCAGGCTGTGATGCAACCAGTCTGAATGCTCTCTGTTATACATCTGTAGAAATCTGCAAGAATCTGCTCAAACTGCTAATGAAGTGTAGCCACTGGCATGGCTTCTTCATGATTGAATCAGTGTTTTGGGCCATGGATAGAACCTCTGAGATGTTGATGCCCTGTAACTTGAAACTGCTCACTCTTTCCACCTAAGCAACTACTAACTAGGGCTTCTTCAGGTGTAAATCCCAAGCCCATAACAATTGCAACCCAGAAGGATCAAGGATAATAGGAACCCAGCAACACTGTCACCTACAAATTCATACATCCTACCAATTGCCTACTTGTTCAGAAGGTCTGAATTGTGGAACTCCTTACCGAATAGAGTTGAGGGATTATCTTCACTACAAGGATTGTCCCATTCAAAAAGGCAACTGGCCATCACATTTTAAAAACAGTTAGAAACATGCATAAACTGTTGACTTCGTCAGAGATGCCAAAATATCATGAATGAATAAATGCAATATCTACATCCTTCATCATGTTGGGAGAAGGTCTGCATTTGTATGCCCCTTCTTTCACTTGGAAAATTTTACAGTCCACGCCCTAAGCTATATCTTCTCTATGAATACCTCCTGTTTTTACTTGCATCAATGAATTATGCATTTAATGAGGAATTGGCCAAGAGAATTGCCACATATCTCTAGCCAATGAACTAAATTCATTTTCAATCCGCCCTTTAGTCTCCACAATGTGTACTGTTATTCATTCAGGAACTTATTTGCATGTGTGCTGAGTATTTGCTCTGCTCTGCACACATGCTTTGTAACTTGGTAATCATAAATAGCAGCAGAAGACAGAAATGCAGTACAAATATAAAATGAGGAATTTAAAGATGATTGGATGCCATGTTATTAATGATCCCACTTAATGTACAAGTCAGTTAGCTGTCATTTCTCATGGAGATATTATTCAGTGGAATTACCAATAATTTATTAGTCCATCCTGTAGGTGACTTTCACCATCTCCTAAGGAACAAGAATTTTAAAAAAATTAAAATTAGATCTTGCTACCTGATCACCTCAACTGTATGGCAAATAAAGTAGAATTATTGTCTTGAGGATTTTTAATAAAAGCTGTAGAAATCCATATACATATAAAATCCATATGGCATAATGGCAATAATTCCTCTGAAATCAATTTTCCAGAGTTACATACAGGTCTGGAGTTAATATTCTTTGTGGCATTAACAGAGTGTGAATGCATTAATAAGGATTTTACAGCTAGTCTCACATTTTCTTAACACAGTCTGTAATTGCACAGGCTTGAGTTGAATCTTACCATGACAGCTATGAAATTCAAATTTAATTAAATAAGATTTAGAATTGGAAAGTTATATCAATCATAGTCACTGTTAAACCACTTGATAATTTTATAAACCATATGATTTGTGAATGCAGTTGGCTGTTGTTAACTAAAGGTGACCCGAGAACCAAAGCAATATGGTTGACTCAACTACCATCTGAACCATCTTGGAAAGTTCAAGGGCAGTTAGGATATGTGCCAAATGCTAGTCCATTCCCCATTATAAATTATTTTTGATATTCTAGTTTATACTTATCAGATCATACATCATTGATTTTTTTGTGCTCATTTTCTCGGCTATTTCATTTCATCTGAGCTTTGAACACAACATCCAGCTTGGATATGATCATTAAAGTTCTTCAGAATCATCTGGTATTAGTTACCTTTCATGCGCTCATGCAATATCTAAAGAAATACTAAAGAAATATGGTTTAGCACATGTCATTTCAGATTTACATAGACTATAATGGCTATTGTTTCCTGTTTTGCAATGATCTTTCTTCAACATGATAAAGTCACAATGTTGACAATATTGTTATAGAATCTTTAGCAATCAGCAAATATGTTAGATTGCCATCATATATATTTATAAAGGAAAAGATATTACATGTTGCACTTATCTACAAAACTTATTTAGACTAAGTGTGTCTTACCTTGTGTAATTTTGTGAAAGTGAAATCTAACAGCATAAATGTCAGTCATGCTTCACTCTCGAATGAGTTCAATGTCTTTTATGCATGCTTTGGAAAGGAGAATAATACTACACAGTTGTGAATACCCACAGCATCTGGGGATCCTGTGTTCTCTGCTTCAGAGGCTGACGTCTGAACATTATCCAAGAAGGTGAATCCTTGGAAAGCTTCTGGCCCTGATGGTATTACCTAGCAGGGTATTGAAAAACTGTATCATCCAACTGGCTGGACTGTTCAAGGACATCTTCAAACTCTCACTACTACAGTCAGAGGTTCCCACCTGCTTCAAAAGGGCATCAATCATACCAGTGCCCAAGAACTGCAGGGTGAGCGGCCTCAATGATTTCTGCCCAGTAGCACCCACATCTACTCTACATCTACTGTGTGCTTTGACAGGTTCTTCCTGGCTAGAATTAACTTTGCCTGAGCAAAGTCCTGGACTCACCCACTGCAATTTTGTCTACCAATACAGCAGGACGTAATTCCCTGACCCTCCACTTGGCTTTGGGGCACCTGCACAATAACATTGCATGCTGCTTATGGATTACAGCTTGGCGTACAATACCATCTTCCCCTCACTATAAACCAATAAACTTCTGTACCTCCCTCTGCAACTGGATCCTTGACCACCTCAACAGGAATCCACAGTCAGTGCAGATCGGTGATAACATCTCTTTTCTGTCAGTCAACACAGGCACACCTCAAGGATGTGTGCTCATTCCACTGCTCTGTTCTCTCTACACTCATGACTGTGTGGCTAGGCACAGTTCAATTGCCATTAATAAATATGCCAGTGTTGTTGGCAGAATCTCAGATGGCAACAAGGTGGGGTACAGGAGTGAGGTAAATTGGCTGGTTGAATTGTGCCACAGCAACAACCTCACATCCAATGTCAGCGAGACCACAGAATTGATTGTGGACTTCAGGAAGGAGAAGTTGGGAGAACACACCCCAGTCCTCATTGAGGAGTCAGTAGTGCGAAGGATGAGCAACTTCAAGTTGCTGGGGGTCAGCATCTCAGAGGATTTATCCTGGATCAAACACGTTGATGCAATCACTGGTAGATTCCTAGCATGTTGAGTTGTCATACTTGAGGAAATTAAACAGATCGTGTCTAGATTCTTCTGAATGAAGAAGAAAGAGGGGTGATGTCACTGAAGTGTAAAAAAACAAATCTTGAAGGCCTTGACAGGATAGGTTTGGAGTTACAAACTGCTGGACAAGCAGCAAGGAATTGTCAACATTTTGGGTTGAAGTCTACATCAGAGTTTGGAGTTGAGGTTTTACTTGGCTATGGTGTCTAGAAGCAGGGACTACATCTCAAAATCAGGCATTCCAAACAGGGATGAAAAGAGGTTTCTTCATACATAGATGATCTATCCTGGAGCCAACATATCGATGCACTCACGAAGAAGGCATGCCAGTGGCCACACTTCATTAGGTGTTTATGGAAATGCAAAATGTCACCAAAGAATTTCTGCAGATGTATAGTGGTGAACTGTCTTACTGTTTGCATTACCCTTAGGCACTGAGACTCCAATGCTCAGATTCGCAAGACACTGCAAACAGGGGTACAGTGCTAGCCGGAGCGCACCAGAGCGCATCCGGCACCTTTTTAAGAAAAAAGCCAAAATAAACAAGCTAATTAATTAGGTGCCATCCAGGGTGATTTGAGTATCTCAGGAACTGCTGATCTCCTGGGATTTTTATGCACAACAGATTCTGGAGTTTACAAAGGAGGGTGCCGAGAACTAAAAAACATCCAGCGAGCGGATTTAACAAGATGCTTTCGCTCACAGAAGAGCCACTCGCTGGATTTTTTTTGTTTGTTTTTGGCACCATTCTTTGTAAACTCCAGAGTCTTGTGTGTAAAAATCCCATTAACGACCCCCACCACCTGGGATATCTTCTCTTCTCACTAGTGTCATTCCGGAGCCTGAAGACCCAAACACAATGTTTTCAGGAACAGCTTCTTCCCTTCTGTCAGCAGATTTCTGAACAGCCATGAACACAACCTTATTATTCCTCTTCTGTATAATTTTGTTTGTAGCATATAGTAATTTTTATGTCTCACTGCTGGCATAAGACAACAAATTTCATGAGATACTGCACATCAGTGATAAATAACCTGATTCTGATGCTGATTCATCTTGCTGCTCTATTCAATAGAAACAAATTCTGCCAATGATGAATATTTGAAGCAGATTATCTTAAATCAGCTGACTTTAGAACAAAGCAGACCTGGCCCTCAAAAACTGGTTAAAATCCTTTGGGTTTTGAATGCTGATTTGACAAAGATGGTTCAATACAAATAAATACTAAAAGAGGAAAAGTGGGCACAGTATAATATTTCTTTAAAGTAAATGGCTAAAAATTATTTGTAGCAATTCTCTTTCTATTTTGAATTTTACTTCATGATGTCTGGCAATTATGAAATTTTCTTTTCATAATATCTACACCTATTTGAAATTTAATCTATTTTCAGTAGCACTATAGTGAAAGAATAAGAGGCAAAATCAAGATAACACTGAACTCATCGGGAGAACAAACTGTTCATAATTATATTGAATTTCTGTATATTTTTGAAACATATGGAATTCTCACTTGACTTAACAGGGTGGATGGAGGGATGATGAGGCCCCTGCCAGCAGTGCATAGATAGTGTTCAACCCAGATAAGTGTTCATTTCGGTAGGTCAAATTTGAAGACAGAATGTAATATTAATGGTCAGACTCATGGCAGTGTGGAGGATCGGCGAAATTTTGGGGTCCGTGTCCATAGGACACTCAAAGCTGCTGCGCAGGTTGACAGTGTTGTTAAGAATGTGTATGGGGCGTTGGCATTCATCAACCATTGGATTGAGTTCAGGCGCCGTGAGGTAATGTTACAGCTATATCAGACTTTGGTCAGATCCCACTTGGAGTACTGTGTTCAGTTCTGGTCACCTCATTACAGGAAGGATGTGGATACTATAGAGAGAGTGCAGAGGAGATTTACAAGGATGTTGCTTGGATTGGAGAGCATGCCTTATGAGAATAGGTTGAGTGAACTTGGGCCTTTTCTCCTTGGAGCATCAGAGGATGAGAGCTGACCTGATACAGCGATATTAGATGATGCGAGGCATTGATTATGTGGATAGCCAGAGGCATTTACCCAAGTCTGAAATGGCTAACATGATGGGGCATAGTTTTAGGGTGCTTGGAGGTGGGTACAAGGGGATGTCAGAGGTAAGTTTTTCACACAGAGAGTGGTGGATGCATGGAATCCACTGCCAGTGACGGTGGTGGAAGCGGATACAATAGGGACTTTTAAGAGACTCTTGGATAGGTACATGGAGCTTAGAAAATAGAGGGCTATGTGGTAGGGAAATTCTAGGCAGTTTCAAGAGTAGATTATATTGTCGGCACAACATTGTGGGCTGAAGGGCCTGTAGATTTATATGTTCCATGTTCGAAGTAACCAGTGCTCGTTGGCTCAAACTAGGGAGGTGACCATACTGGACAGTAATGAGAAGAAATTTCTTCACCAGGTTAGAAGATCTTTAAAATTTTTGAACCAAGCTATGGCTAAGAGTATTCAAGACAGATATTTGTGGATTTTAGATATTAATAAGATTGGGGGGAATAAAAAGTTTGTTCAGGAAGATGACGGGTAAAACTTCAGCTGTAATAATACTGAACAGTCGAGCAGATAGGACATGGGATAGTGATGGTGGTGGTAAATGACTTTACATTGAGTCTTCTATTTCTTATATTGAGTCTTGAAAATAGGAGGGGAGAAGCTGAATGAATAACCGGATACCTTTTGTTTCATGTTACAAAGGGTTACAAAGAAGAACAATGTTGCAGTTGATATTCTATGCAAGGCAGCTCACAAACTCATGTAGCACAAAGAGAGCCTTCAATAGCTTTCCATTTAATACCTAATTGCTTTGAGGTATTTAATATCAAATATACTATTTCACTGATTGCTTTCACTTCATTCTTCTATTACATCTGACAGTTCCATTAAGTTATTTTTTCCCTCTGGCCTGAAGCTATGAGAATCTGTTTTACTGAGTTTGACCAGAAGGTAATGATTCACAAGGTAAAAGTAAAATACACAGAGGAAAACTGAAATAAAAATAGAGGATGCTGATAATGTACAGAAGGTCACCATCTAAAACCACAAGCCTGTTCAGTATGTGCAAATCAGCTCTTGGTTTGGTTCCTGAATATGCTAAATATTTCTCTGAGGCAGCGAGAAGTGCTGACAGAGTCAATCAAAAGGCGGTTAGTTGCATGATTGGCTGGACTGTGCTCACAACTCTGCAAATTCTTGCCTTCTTTCGCAAAAATAATGTTCAGTAATATTGAGTGATGCAAATCAAATTTTGAGATGTATTAAAAATCCCGATTGGGATATGTTGATCCGAACCAAAGAGGTAACATTATAGGTCACCAATAAAGATCATAAGACCATAAGATGTAAGAGCAGAATTAGGACATTTGGCCCATCGAGTTCTGCACCAAAATTTCATCATAGCTGATGCAGTTTTCCACTTAACTCCAATCTCCTGGCTTCTACCCGTATCCCTTCATGCCCTGACCAATCAAGAATTTATCAAGCTCTGCCTTAAATATACATAAAGATGGCCTCCTGTGGCAAAGAATTCCACAAATTTCTAAACCTTTATAAACCTTTGATTATCGTAGTACAGTTCTTTTATCATGAAGGAGGTACTGTATACTGTAACCACTGAAAGGATGCAGAGGAGAGAAACCAGAGTAACTGACAAGATGGATAAACCGGGCCCATTCTCGCAATAGGAAAGATTAAGTAGCAATATGCTTGCTGTTTTTGGAAAAGTTCCTTCGTTATATTCTGGCAAGTTATTTCACCTTATTTCGCTCTAGGACATATTATGTGGTGAGTACAGTATTTCAGAGAAACAGATCTTTTTTGACTTGTAGTTTGCTAACATCTCCATCAGTGAGAATTTCCACATGCTCTATCTGTTAAAATGGTTGATGGAGATTTGTTTCTGTTTTCTATGACTAGACAGGAACTTCATTATTCATGTTACAAAAAGGCTGGAAATACTCATGAGGTCAGGCAGTATCAATGGAAAAGGGGGAGAGGGGAGGGAACATCGACTCAGACCATGAGAGTTCTGTGTCGGGCATTTCATGCCTTACAAGGCACAGATTGGAAGTCTGTGTGGGGCGCCACTCCTCGCACAGGCCCTAGAGCAATGTGTGGTTTAGTGCCTTGCTGAAGGACACAAACACTCTGCCACAGCTGAGGCTCAAACTAGCAACCTTCAGATCACTAGATGAATGCCTTAACCACTTGGCCACGTGCCCATCAATGGAAAAAGATGGTGCTAACATTTCAGGTCTGGGACTTCTCAGTGGAACAGTCTTCTGTCCTATTCAAGTTGTGATGAACCATCCCAGCATTTGATGTTTGTTGTCAAAGTATTATGTGACCACCTAGAAAGCAGAAAGCAGAAAGCAAATTAGATGGACCTTCTTCTTAAGCCCATCACCTCTACTGGGGCATAGGCCACCAATATAGCACCTTGCCAGAGTCGTAGACCGAAATTCAATTCACTCTGTGGCTTCTGCTTTCACGACAGGACTTCATATATCTTCCAGGCAAAACTCCTTCCTCTCCCTGGGATGAGGTTTTTGTAGCTGCTGTTGATGCTTCTGAAGCTCTGGGTTTTTATTGCTAGTCCCATGCCCAACCTCCTTCTGTCATAGCTGGGATTGGGACCGTCCATGGCTGAGTTAGATGGATTTTGGTAAATTAAAATTGCTGGATATACTGAGCTGGTCAAGCAGTATATATGGAGAAGTAAAGAGTTAAACAATGTTTCAGGTTTCAATAGAAGTCGGAAAGGATATGAATAAACAAGTTATAAGAAACAGAAAGCGTGGGGCAAGAGGATGAAAAATCAAAGAGGAACATCTGTGATTTCAGGAGAAGTAAAGAGATCAAATAAATATTAATATCTGGTTGGAATAGAATAAGGAAATGGTGTTTTACAGTATGTAGATATTAGATGTTTTGTGGTCTAATGTTTCTTGTGTTAATATGGCACAATGCCTGATTATGATGCAATGCAGCAAGCACCTAACCTCCATGTACAATCTGACAGATTCTGACAAACACATTTATTTGCATTCAGTTTTCCCAACATGTTTCTTCATGCATTCATTAGACTTTGTTTATTTCTTTCCCATTCCAATTGCAGATGCTAGAGCTAACTCTTGATTCCAATCAGTTAATAAAGGATCTAGATATAACTCTTGCTTAATTTTAGTTGATACTTATGAGAAAAGTCTCTGGCAAAAACACCCATATAAGATCATAAAGAAGAGATATTCTGCAGATGCTGGAAATCCAAGTAACACACAAAATGCTGGAGGAATTCAGCAGGCCAGGCAGCATCTATGGAAAAAAGCACAGTCGACATTTTGTGCAGAGACCCTTCAGTGGGACTGGCGAAAAAAAGATGAGGAGTAGAGAGAAAAGGTGGGGGAAGGGGAGGGAGAAGCACAAGCTGATAGGTGAAACCTGGGGCGGGGGGGAGGGATGAAGTAAAGAGCTGGGAAGTTGATTGCTGAAAGAGGTTCAGGTATGGAGAAGGAGGAATCTAATTGGAGAGGACAGAAGGCCACGGAAGAAAGAAAAGGGTGGAGGAGCATTAACAGGAGGCGATGGGCAGGCAAGGAGGTAAGGGGAGAGAGGAAAAAGTGGATGGGGACTGGTGTGGGGGGGGGGAGGAATTACCAGAAGTTAGAGAAATCATTGTTAATTCCATTTCCCATTACCCATTCTGATATGTCTATCCATGACCTCCTCTTCTGTCGCAATGAGGCCACACTCAGGTTGGAGGAACAACATCTTATATTCCATCTGGCTAGACTCCAACCTGATGGCATGAACATTGATTTGTCAAACTTCCGATAGCGCCCCCCCCCCACCACTCCCCAAGTCCATGAATGTTGCAGCAGTCTTCAGTCAAATACAGTAAAGGTTGTGTTCTGCTGAGCAAACACCAGAGGGGAGCACCAGTGCCAGCATGGACGCCACGTCACACTGCCTCTGGCACTGAATGCAATGCCTTTCTCCTGGATGGCTGCAAAAAAGCGACACCATGGCTTGAGGTCTAGTACCTGCTACAGCCAAGGCCAGAAAGCTCCCCCACATCTGTAGTGCCAATCAGCCAGTGAATTGGTTTTGCCACATTACCGGTATCCAACTGGGTCTTGTGATCATAAGAAAAACAAATAGTCAGCATGGCTTTGTGAAAGGCTTCGTGCCTTAGGAGCCTGATTGAATGCTTTGAGAATGTGACTAAGCACATTAATGAAGGTAGAGCAGTAGATGTAGTGTATATGGATTTCAGCAAGGCATTTGATAAGGAACCCCATGCAAGGCTTATTGAGAAAGTAAGAAGGCATGGGATCCAAGGGGACATTGCTTTGTGGATCCAGAACTGGCTTGCCCACAGAAGACGAAGAGTGGTTGTAGATGGGTCATATTCTGCATGGAGGTCAGTCACCAGTGGAGTGCTCAGGGATCTGTTTTGGGACCTCTACTCTCCATGATTTTTTATAAATGACCTGGATGAGGAAGTGGAGGGATGGGTTAGCAAATTTTCTGACGACACAAAGGTTGGAGGTGTTGTGGATAGTGTGGAGCGCTGTCAAAGATTTATATTGGGACATTGATAGGATGCAAAACTGGGCTGAGAAGTTGTAGATGGAGTTCAACCCAGATAAGTGTGAGGTGGTTCATTTTGGTAGGTCAAATATGATGACAGAATATAGTATTAATAGTAAGACTCTTGGCAGTGTGGAGGATCAGAGGGATCTTGGGGTTCAAGTCCATAGGACACTCAAAGCTGCCGCGCACATTGACTCTTGACTTCGTGGTTAAGAAGGCATATGGTGCATTGGCCTTCATCAATCATGGGATTGAGCTTAGGAGTCAAGAGGTAATGTTGCAGCTATATAGGACCCTGGTCAGACCCCACTTGGAGTACTGTTCTAAGTTCTGGTCGCCTCACTACAGGAAGGATGTGGAAACCATAGAAAGAGTGCGGAGGAGATTTACAAGGATATTGCCTGGATTGGGGAGCATACCTTATGAGAATAGGTTGAGTGAACTCGGCCTTTTTTCCTTGGAGTGACAGAGGATAGAGATGTATAAGATGATGAGAGGCATTGATCGTGTGGATAGTCAGAGGCTTTTTCCCAGGGCTGAAATGGCTGGCATGAGGGGGCACAGTTTTAAGGTGCTTGGGAGTAGGTACAGAGGAGATGTCAGGGGTAAGTTTTTTACACAGAGAGTGGTGAGTGCGTGGAATGGGCTGCCAGCGATGGTGGTGGAGGCTGATACGATTGGGTCTTTTAAGAGACTCCTGGACAGGTACATGAAGCTCAGAAAAATAGAGGGCTATTGGTAACCCAAAGTAATTTGTAAGTTAAGGACATGTTCGGCACAGCTTTGTGGGCCGTAGGGCCTGTATTGCGCTATTAAGTTTTCTATGACTAAGACAATTACTTGTTACTAGACTGCTCACTGCCTTCATGCACCAATTCTGGTGCCTCTCTCACAGGCAGCAACATGGTCTGCACCAAGTCCAGCTCCTTCAGTTTCTCAGCCAACGAGCAACTTGCTGATGGGATAGACCTGCAGTATTTTAAGTTCTTGATGTCCAGCAGGGTCTTGCAATCATAAAAAATAAGTTTAAAAAAGGCAATAGCACCTTTGATTGGTCCCACTATGTCCATGCTTGCCACCATTTTACCGTTGAGGATGTGATCAGATGTTGATATTATCGAGTCCTTTTAGGTTACAGTTTGTGTATCTGAAATGGGACTTAAATCCACCAGACCATCTCCCTGCATATCAAATTTCCCTTTGCCAATCCTTGCAATTTTTGCATCTCTGCATTGTACTAGGACGTGGCTTGTATGTATTATCTGCCATAGTTGTGGTTAACTGTTTGACCAAATGAGACATAGAGTTTAGCTTGATTCTATCATAACCCATTTTCTACATCTGGGAAATTGGCACAGTCGTCATCAGGTAAGCATCAAACCCACAAGTATCGGGTGGTTCCCCACCACTTGCTTCTAACAGCACCAAACCATTCTCTAAAGCTGTGAATTTAAGGCCCAATACCATATGTCTATTGTCACTTGTGATGGAGTCAGCTAATATGGAGCAGGTAAGAATATCTCTATCTACAAAACACTATTTACACCAGACTTCAAATTTTCTCAAAAAGGACTTTTTAAATTTCAATCTAAGACTTTTAGAGCTATTATTGCTTAATCGAATGCAGAATACAAGTGACCCATGTGTTATGGCCTTTTAGGTAATGAAAATCACAACCTAGGAATTTGAGATGTGGGATAAAAAATTGCTCTCACAAAATTTATGCGGGAAAAGAAAGTAAATAAATAAACACGAAATGTTTTCTTTTCAGCTCAAATTCCTTGACTCATGCACAGATGATATTGCTTCATTTTCATTGAACAAATAGACTATTTTTGAGGAATGTGACACCCTCCCACCCCTTCCAATACTGTAATATAGAGGTTACCTGTAACAGATTTCACTGTCACAAGACATCAGTGTGGCACTACCTTCAATATTCTCTTTGAGGGGGATTAGCAGTTCATTTTGTAAGGTTTGTTGCTGATTGCAAACAAAATTTAGTTCCTTAATTTTTCACATGAACTCAGAAAAATATGTCATTGTATAATCGCAAACAACAGGAATTCTGCAGATGCTGGAAATTCAAGCAACACACATCAAAGTTGCTGGTGAACGCAGCAGGCCAGGCAGCATCTCTAGGAAGAGGTACAGTCGACGTTTCGGGCCGAGACCCTTCGTCAGGACTAAGTGACAATAGACATATGATAGTCCTGACGAAGGGTCTCGGCCTGAAACGTCGACTGCACCTCTTCCTAGAGATGCTGCCTGGCCTGCTGCGTTCACCAGCAACTTTGATGTGTGTTGCTTGTCATTGTATAATGTCAGCTTTATGTTCATCAAGTATTTAAGCATTGATGCTGTAACTGAATAAAACTTTTTCTGGCTGTACTAACAGCAATATCACAACAGAATCCATAACACTGGAGCTACAACTGGATGGCAAGTGAAGCAATTTAAAGTATAGTAATGAATTCAGGCTTAACAGAGTAACAATGCGTTGGTACCATTGGCATTGAACAAATTTCTATTTCACTTAGATAGTGCCCATTAAATTGTAATGACTGATGAGCAATAAAGATGCTGCACACCAATTGTATCTAAAAGAAATGCATTCCAGCCACTAAAAATTCCACTCAACATTTGGCAGATGTTGGATTCTGAAAATTGTGTTGATTTATCAAAACCTCTAAACTGAGTTCAACAGTCTGCAACACAATTAGACACAATTGATTCTGTGCCTAAAATGCCACTGTTATATGTTTGATTGACAAGGTGTGCAAATAAATGGAAAGGTATTTGAAGTAAGTGAGTAAATAAGCAACATTTCAATTAGCAACATCACTATTACTAGAGGAATACCACAATCAAATCCTATTACAATTGATAACTGCTGTACCAAGAGCAATGTTTTCAGTAAACATCTGGTCACAGTTTGAGTGAGCCTTAGAGTTATTAGAATCGTTTCTGTGTTCTTGCATCCACCTCGTATTCCACTGCTACAGATCAGTTTTCACCTGGAATACTACCAAGTAAGTGCCTATATGAGGTAGGTTTTCAAGTTCTGATAGACTCCAATGGTTTTCCCTTGCAGGACAGAAACTTTTGTCAGCTTGATTTCCCATCTTTGATTTGTTTTGGAGCCTAAATTTTAAGCACTTCCAAACAAGAGCCAAGTATCTGTAAAACTCTATCTGAGAAAGATTCAAGTAAAACTGTTCTATTACGAAATTGTTAGAAAATCATTTTTAGATGCCCAGATTTTGCTAACGTGACTGGCAGCAAAACATGCATTTGCAAGAACTTGTACATTAAGAATTTTGACTTATCAACTCACGTTATTTATGTTGTGATTTAGATAAGCCATCAAGCATAGAAATGCATGTTAACATAGTGCTTTATTGGTGCTAATGCCAGTTTTATCCAGAGCCGCGAATGATTTCATGCTCACATCATCTGTAAAGTGTTGAGTTTGCAAAGAAACATGATTCATAGTTTACCAGATATTGTACTAAGAGTCATGGAAAATCACTGAAACATATTCTCAACTTCTCACTATGGTTGATTATGTTAAAGCAGAATTTCTCATTGAGAAACTGCATTACAAGTGTTGAAACAGATTTGGTTAATCCATTGGTGAGGGTGGCAGAATCAACACAGTAATTGATGGACTACTTCATCCAATTATGCTTGGATGTTGTGATAGTGGAGGTGAATACTGGATGATTTTTTTTGTTTTTTGCAGCATTCTCTGGGTAAATTCTAGACAGTTCTGCGTGAAAATCCTTGGAGACCAGCAGTTTCTGAAATACTCAAACCACTCTGTCTGGCACCAACAATCATTCCACAGTCAAAGTCACTTTCTTCCCCATTCTGATGTTTGTTCTGAACAACAACTGAACCCCTTGAGCATGTCTGTGTGCTTTTATGCATTGAGTTGCTGCCACAAGATTGGCTGTTTAGATATTTACATTAATGAGTAGGTGTACCTAATAAAGTGGCTACTGAGTGTGTAATACAAATATGGAGGTGTCAATCTCATTTAGCAGTTGCATATACATTTCAATGCATTTGCTTAGTCATATCAAAATCCACTACATATTTGAATGTCTGGGGTGTACATTCACACACAGGGTGGACATGATTTGTGTGTTTAATGTTCAGAGAAAGTAGGAAGCAAATGAGTTCAAAATGACTTGACAAGGATTTTACCCACTTATTTCATATGAGACCCTGGCTAATACTATGCAGTGATATTGAATTATCTGACATTTTTAAAACAAAACTGCTACCTTTTTAGGAACTGATGCTATATTGGGGCAGTTTACAGTCATTCTGTAGTGCTATATCTTTGAAGTGATGACTGCACTTACATGCAGAAGTTGAAGTAAGAACAAGTAAGGTCAAAAGATTTTGTTTCCTGACTTCACAGCAGTGGGGGGCGGGTAGCAGGGTTGGAATTGCTAATCAGGGATATACTTTTATCATTTTGGATCTCCCCCTCCCCCTCCCACTTTCAAATCTCTAGTAGCTCTTCTTTCAGTTAGTCCTGAGGAAGGGTCTTGGCCCGAAACGTCGACTGTACCTCTTACTATACATGCTGCCTGGCCTGCTGCGTTCACCAGCAACTTTGATGTTTGTTGCAGGGATACACTTTGGAGTGTTGTGTTCTCTTCTGGTGCCTCACTGACGAGAAGTGTTAAATGGATCTTGGTGTAGGTGCCTGGACTGTGCTGTACCATGATCTATATGCATATGTAATGTGACCTAGATATATGAGTTGTGACAGCTGCCAAGGTTAGCTAATACAGTATATAAAAAGCTGTTGGATCTGAAAACATAGTGTATAGAACATTACGTCAAATACGGGCCCTTCAGCCACCATGTTGTGCCAACCTTTTAACCTGCTCTAAAATCAATCTAACGCTTCCTTCCTACATAGCCCACCACTTTCCTATCATTCATGTGCCTATCTAAGAATTTTCTAACTGCCCCTGATGTATCTGTCTCTACTACAAAAAGTTAAGGTGTTTGAATTTTTGAGGTGGAAAAATGATTTCCTTGGGGTTTTGATTTCACCATTTTGCTTGCCATTTCAAAATTGTATCCTCTACCCGATGGATACTTAACCTTGCTTATAACCTTTTTCCTGGAAGGATATGGAGCGCCTAGGGATATGGTGTCAGGACACAACCTTTCTTTCAATGTCATCAAAACAAGTGGAGATGTCTGAGAGCTTCATGTTCCTGCATGTAAACATTACCAATAGTTTGTCGTGGTCCAACCACATGGATGCAGTGGCCAAGTTAGCTCAGCAATGCCTCTAATTCCTTAGAAGGCTACGGAAGTTTAGCATGTCTTCATTAACTCTCACCAATTTTAAACAATGCACCACAGGAAGCATTCTATATGAATGCATCACAGCTTGGTATGGCAACTGTGCTGCCCAAAACTGAAAGAAATTGCAGAGAGCTGTGCACACACTCAGTCCATTATGAATACCAGCCTCTCTCCATGGTCTCTGTCTACATTTCTTTCTGCCTCAGTAGAGCAACCAGCATTATCAAAGACCCCTTCTGTCAGAGTAATCTGCTGCCCTTCCATCGGGTAGAGGATGCAATCTTGAAAACATGCATTGTCAAAGCTCAGGGCACTTCAAATCTGAAATACTGCCAGACTGGGAGTAAATACGTATCACCAGTTTCAAGGGTGATGAGAGAACAGGATGGTAGTGAGTCAGGATATGGACAGCAGAGTCTTGGATGACCTCAAGATCTTGGACACCGGAAGACAGGAAAACAATCAGTGTTCTACTGCACTGCTGAGTGTTGAAGTTAAATCAAACTGTTCTGATGATGGTCCTGGTTATGCGACCACTGACACCAGGCACACAATCTCTGAAGAGTATTGGTAATGGCTGGGGTCACCCGTCTTCTAAAGACACTGCCCAAAAGAAGGCAATGACAAGCCACTTCTGTAGAAAAATTTACCAAGAGCAATCATGGTCACGGAAAGCCCATGACTGCCTACGTCATATGACATGGTACATAATGAACCGACGACGACGACGGTGAAGGTGGGAGAAAGGCAGTAGATCTTGGAGTCAACTAAGATGCTAAAGTTGTGAAATGCTTACTTACCCATTATAAAGTTTGAGAGTTCTTGACCTTCCTTTTAAACTGTTCCTTATTTTAATTTAATAATTTTCTCTGAATAACAATCCAATCCTTTTTGCATTTTTCTTGCTTCCTGCTGCATAAGTGAGTGATCTGGGACCTGAATGTGGATAAAATTGTGGAAACCAAGCTTCTATGTCTGATAATATTACTGCCGTGGCAATAAAAATCAGAGTTTGTAGAATTATCCTTTCTTAATGACAAATATAGCAAAATATTTTTTATCTTCTGTGAAAAATGCTGCGGCATCCTTTAAAGTTGTGACATTGGCTTGTGTGAACTTAAAGTTGAGATACAAATTTTACATTTGTGTTTTCTTCAAAAACAGCTATTTCATCTTATTTTAATTACTCCTTATAGATAGTTTACTGATTAGTTTATTGTTCAATCTTTCAGTCAACATTCAAAACCTAGGAGGATTAAAAGTATTGTTAAATAAAATAATAAGGGTTATTCACATATTTTTAGCCTTTGAAGTTTTGATCGCCCCTCCTTTGTAAATACTGCTCTTCATTTTTCTCAAGTACAACAGTGTCTCATCTATAGGACTAGGAATACTGTGGACCGGCATTAATTGGACATTCATAACTACACTCTCATAACCCTGAACTTCTTCTAAAACCTACACACCCACTTTCAAAGATTCTTTCCAACTCATTTTCTCAGTGTTATGTATCTGCACAATTTGTTTTCTTTTGCACATTGGTTATTTGTCATTCATTGTTTATGTACAGTTTCTCTTAACTTCTATTGCATTTCTCTATTTTCCTGTAAATGCCGGCAAAAATAAATCTCAGTGTAGTATATGGTAGCATATTACATACTAATAAATCTGACTTTGACTTTGATAATGATAACATTGGTTGGCACCTCTATCTGCAGATTTTTGTATCTGTTCGTCTGATCCCATTTTAGAAGAAGACAGTCATGAGTGAACTGTTTCACTGTTTTAAATTTTTCATTGGTGGGGCCGAGGCGGAGATGAAGGAACGAGGTAGTGGGACAAAACCTACGAGGGGTGATTGATAAGTTCGTGGCCTAGGGTAGAAGGAGTCAATTTCAGAAAACCTAGCACACTTATTTTTCAACATAGTCCCCTCCTACATTTACACACTTAGTCCAGCGGTTATGGATCATACGGATCTTGGACCTCCAGAAAGTGTCCACAGCAGGGGTGATTGATAAGTTCGAGACCTGAGGTAGAAGGAGATGACTTATACAGCTCTCGTTACATGCACATGCAGTTCAACTCTTTGAGTGATTATACAGAAAGTTTGAAGTTAATAACTCATTAGCGGTGATTGGTAAGTTTGTGGCCTAAGAGAGAAGGACATGTTATTAACTTCAAGCTTTCTGCATAATCTCATATACCAACAAATGAAGTGGAGCCTTTTCCAATACAGGTCTGCCTCAGGTTATGAATGTAAGTCTGTGCGTACAAACATGTATTAGGAGAACTGGGAGGATGAATTTGCCAGCAGCTGAATAGTTGCAGACATCTTTTGCTACCAGGGAATTCAGTTTAAAAGAGCATAGGGCGTAGAACCATCAGCACAGTACAGGCCCGATAGCCCATGATATTGTAACAAACTCCAACATCAATCAAGTCCTTCCCTCCCACATAGCTCTCCAATTTTCTTTCATCCATGTGTCCAACTAAGAGTCTCTTAAATGTTCTGAATAAATCTGTCTCAACCACCAGCCCTGTCAGCATGTTCCAAGCACCCACCACTCTCTGTGCAAAAAAAACTACCTCCAACATTCCCCCTGTACTTTGCTCCAATCATGCTAAAATTATGCCCTCTCATATTAGCCATTTCCACCTTGCAAAAAGTTTATGGTTGTCCACTCTACCAATACATCTTATGCAATTTTATTAAGTCACCTCTCATACTCCTTCATTCCAAAGATAAAAGCCCTGGCTTGCTCAAAGCGGCATGTTCTCAAATCCAGACAGCATCCTGGTAAGTCGTTTCCATATCCTCACTAAGGTTTCCATTTTCTTCCTATAATAAGATGATTAGAACTGAAGTACTCCAAGTACTTCAAATATTCTAGCCGGTTTATAAGCATGTTTTCAACTTACAGGTACACTTGAGACCCGAAACATTGCTCATTTCCCTCCATACATGCTGCCCGACCTGCCGAGTTCTGCTTTTTGCGAATTGCTCATGGGAACAGAATCCCATTGTAACTTGGAGAGGAACCTGTAGTGTACAAGCCACTCAGTATGATTTGAGAGAACATTGAAATCAAGCAGTACAGAACCAGGAGCCGGTCGTTAAGGCTACAGAGTTCTGCACTGTTCACCCAGACATAAATTGAATCCTATCATGGCAGCTGTAGAAGTTAAATTCAAGTAATTAACTAAAACCAGATTTTTAAAAACAAAATAGTTTGTTAATTATAGCCTTGAAACTTCACAACTGTCACAAAAATCTTTTACACTAGTGACATTCAGGAAAGGAAACGTTCAATTCTTATCTTTTTGGCCTACATGTGACTGCAGACCAACTGGTATGGTTGACTTTAGCTTTCATAGTTCAAGGGCATTTAAGAGTGAACAATGAATGTTAGTATTGCCATTACTGTGAACAAACAACTTTTAAAAATCACCATTCACCAATCCCTCTCATTAATCTAATTAAACTTGAATTTGAACTTAATTGTTTGCAACAGGTTAATTGAAAGAATCTCCAAGAATTAACTTCTCTCAATAACACGTATCAGCTTTGATAACGTGCTTAAATCCCGAAGTGAGGCTTGGCTTGGATTGCTTTGCCTGATGAAGAGCCATATTAGTACTTAACAAATATTTATAGAACAATCATCATTTGTATTAAAGAGGTTAATATCTATCAGAATAAAGTGGGGCTGTGTTATTCATAGTAATGCTGTTTGTGCAATTATTTCATGCCATTAAAGTCTTATGATGCAAAGCCTAATCTGTAAGAGAAGAGAATTTAGCGGGCCTTAATACTTACTATACATACATGCAATTGGCAGCTCAATAATGAGAGCTTTTGTCATTATTAAATTCTATCAGTAAAGAATTTTTTTGAAAGCAGTTATCATGGAGATGAATATTTTGGCTTCATGGAAATCGCAAAACGGATTGGCTTCTTTTGAAGGTATTGCTTATGTAACCAACATGTAAATAATATATTAACCTGGATTTCTGGCATAACAATCAAATGTGATATTCTCCACTACCTTTGAAGCTAACTACACACAAAACTATTTTCATTTATTCTGGTACATGGCCTTTTTATGTCTATTGTTGGTTATCTTGTTTAGTGTCCCAACCAGAAGTGTCATGGAGGAGCGCCTTGTGGGTGTAGGGTGCACCTTCATTACAACAATGTTTCTCCATTTCATGCTTTCAATACCTCATGGTGGCTCATCTGAAAAATACTGGCAACAAAGGGAGATAGTTGGGTAAGAAATAGGACAGGTGATTAAATGGTTTATCTGAAAATCTAAAGAAGCACTTTCAGTGTCAAGACAGGTATGGGGGACACAAAATGTTCAAAGAAAAGGCTTACAAGATGAAATACTAAATGATTGAAGACACAACCATCACTTGTTGGGCAAAGACTCTGGTAGACACCTGAGTGACAGGAAGGAGGCGTCTAGGAAGTTGTAAAACTAAAGACTTGATAGATGGTAAGAGACCAGATTATAAAAGGATAGTTAATTTTATCCTGCATTTCTGTTAGTCCAATGTAGTGAGCTGATCATTTGCAAAAATATAATCACTGTGATAGGAGTCACACAAGGCTTTAAATTACGTTTTTCCAGAGGCAGCAAATTATTCACTTGAAGCTATTGCTGTGTTGCTTGGCAGCTGTCTTTGTTGCCAGGTGATTATCATATTCTGCATGAGTCACTGGTAGAAATTAGCACTTCCTTTTTGAATTATGGAGTGTTTTTGAGCATTCAATTACTCTATGCAGCATTGAGAATCTTGGGAGTTCTGAATCTCCTTTCCAGAATAAAATACAATGATGCTTGGATCAAGTATGTATGAGTGTCTTCCTTTCAAATGGCTATATTTATTTTCTATGCTATTTAAGCATACTGAAACTTCATCATTAGGGAAGATAGCTTCGTGCTTTCTCACTGAAATGCTGAAAATGTTTCAGAAGTAGTTAACAATGGTAATGAAGAAAATGAAGCATCTGTTTTGCACATAGAAAAGAATTCAACAATTACAAAATGAATGGCCATTCAGTTAAAACCAAGGATCCTGCAGATGTTTGAAATCTGAAATAAAAACAGGAATGTTAGATGACCTGCTAAGTAGTTCCAGCACTTTTAAGTTTGATTTTTATTTCAAATGGCCACTTAGTGTGTTTTTTGGCAGAGGGACAACTGCTGGAAAAAATATTGGGATAATGACTGTAATAGCAACTTAAACGTGCAGATAGAACTTCCATTTCAAAGTCTGGCACTTCACAGAATTTAACTCAGTGCTGCTCTAATGTTTTATTATCTCTCTACTGAAAATAAAATATTTCTCTGCAGTAACATTATGCAGGTACTGTTTCAATTTATGCATGTTTCAGAATGAATTAAGAATTGCAGTTGGCAAACTGCAAGCAAAACTTCAATTTAATCCAGTTTTGTCAGGAGCAGAGGGAAGCTGCTGTAATGGCTGCATAGAAGAGTATAATGGCAGAATATTAACTGAGCAGTGCAATTCTTTATTTATTTTGCATCTTGATAAAGAATGTGCATAATGTTTTTTGTTTTGTAGATTTTGAAATGGATAATATGCCATGAAGTTATATCAGATTCCTCTTGAACATTTTAGTAAAGTGAAAAATGGGATGAACTCAGTTAGGGACCAGAAAGATATCTGGTTAGTGGTCTGTCTGAGATAAGTGCAATGCTAATGTTGCAGTAAATGTGAAAGCAGAAATGCAACGTGATGTTAAGGTGGAGAAGGTTCTTAATAATTGGAATTTCTCAAAATAGGAAAGTTGTCTTTTGCAGGTTTAAAGAATGCTAGATTACTGATAGGAAGTAAGAATGAAAAACCTGGAGGCTGTTGCTGTAATCTTCCAATCCTCCAGTGATGAGCTGATGACAGAAGACTGGATGATTACAGGTGTTTATTCATTCTTTGTAAAAAGGGGATGGGAGAAATTTACCAAAGGTAGACCAGACCGTACATAAGTAGTATTGAAAAAGTTAGAAATAGTAATTTAAAAATAAATTAGAAAATACAGGAAACACTCAGCAGATGAAGCAATACATATGGAGAGAGTAACAGAGTGAACATGTTGAGGTCAGAATCGGAATCAAGTTCGTTATACTGACTTATATGACCTCCTCTCCAATAGTAGTAATGAAAAGAGGGCATGTCCCGGGTGGTGAGGGTCTTTAGTGATGCAGGCTGCTTTCTTGAGGCACTACTTCTTGAAGATGTCTTTGATAGTGGGTAGGATAATGCCCATGATGGAACTTGCTGAACCTATGATCCTCTGTATTGGAGCCTGCACATCAGGCTGTATGCAACCAGTCAGAATGCTGTCCAGGAACTTGGACATAATTTAAAGAGAAAACTGAAACAAATAAGGAAAGACAATGGGGTGGCTTTATATCAGTCTCACCCACTGCTCACACTCATCAATCCCCATCCTCCACTATGCACATTAGCCCCATGGTGGCACAAAACTAACCAGTAGCTTTGAATATGTGACTGTCAGATAAGGGGAGCGGAGCAAGAGTGAAAACCAGGCTATTGGCTTGATATCCATAGAGTTCACTGCAAGACTATTTTTAAATGTCCTGGTATTTGGATATGTTTTGTAAGTAAGTAGTTAAAATTATAAGTAATTTAACTGTTCGTAAACTGTAAGCAGCTTGTTAATTAAAAACAATAATATAAGGTAGAATATTAGCTAAACTTACTTTTTCAGTTTAGATCAAATGAACAGGGCTGTACCAGATCTTCTGAGATAGTCTCTTGGAATCAAGTATGACTTGCTTCCACACAAGTCTTGTAGATTCTAAGGTGATTTATTAATTCAATTTGGGAACAATAGATTTTTCTATAGTTGGTGTAGGAGGTAGTTGAGAGGGGAATTAGGCTGGTAGTTTGCCAGTTAGTGCAATTTTTTGCTGTTTATGCATGGCTTCTCTATATTCTGAACATAGACTTAAGATTCTCTGTAGCAGTCATGGACCAGGGATTGTGAGGAGTTAATGAAGATATTTCAGTTGTCCAGGAGGCTTGGAGCACACCCTTAAACCTACTCCTCCATGTACACAATAGCCCCTTCCTGCTCTGGAGCTCGGAAAAGGGCATCTGTTTCAGGACATTGACAAGGTACCACACGTGAGGTTGCTGAGCAAGATAGACATCCATGATATCAGAGGAAAGGTACTAGCATGGATAGAAGATTGACTAATTAATAGAGGGCAAAGAGTGGGAATAAACGGAACCTTTTCTGGTTGGCTGCTTGTGACCAGTGGTATTCTGCAGGAGTCTGTATTGAATCCACTACTTTTCACGTGATATGTTAATGATCTGGATTATTGAATTGATGACTTTGTGGCAAGTTTTCAAATGATACAAAGGTAGATGAGGGGGAAGGTAGTTTGTTGGAGTCTGCAGGAGGACTTCAACAGGTTTGGAGAATGGGCAAATAACTGGCAGATGCAATACAGCATGGGATAGTGTATGGTTATGCAATGTGGTAGAAAGAATGAAGGTGTTGTAGCGGTGTGCTACACACAGCGCTAGAATAACCACATGGAGTCGGTGAGTTGGAGTTGCGATAAAGAGATATATTCAAACTTCGCGGCCTGCTTTAAAGCCTTCCCGTTCCCGCCCTCCCTGGGCAGGACTGCTGTGGGGAATGCATATTCCCAGACCCTTTCCGTGCACGGGATTTTCCCCCTGCTGGTGAAGGTGGCCTGGCGCCCTTTTTGGGGGCCGGCCCTCTGCCTGCACGCGCTGTTTCGTGAGCCGGTTCGTGGGTGCTAGAAAATGGGTTGCTACAGTGTAGACTATTTTCAAAATGGGGAGCAAATCCAGAATTGGGAGGTGCAAGGAGACTTGGGGACCCTAGTGCAGGATCTCTAAAAGTTAACTTGCAGGTTGAGTTGGTTGTAGGACTGCAAATCCAATGTGAGCATTCATTTCTAGTGCACTTGAAAACAAAATGAAAATATAACGCTGAGGCTTTATAAGGCATAGATGATAGAGTCATTGAATCATAGGGAAGCACAGTACAGAAACAGGCCCTTTGGACCATCTAGTCCATGTCAAAAAACAAGCTGCATGCTCCCAACGACCTGCATTAAGATGATAGTCCTCCATATCCAAACTTCTCGTAAATGTTGAGATCACGCTCTCCCAGACCACTATGTTGACAGCTCATTCCACACTCTCATGACGTTCTGACTGAAGAGGTTTCCCTTCATGTTCCACTTAAACTTCTCATCCTACAGCCATGACCTCTGTTTGTAGTCTCACACAACCTCAGCGGAAAAAGCCTGTTTGCATTTCCTCTATCTATATCCCTCACAATATGATATACCTCAATCAAATCTCCTCTCAATCTTCAGCATTCTGAAGAATACAGTCCTAACCTATTCAATCTTTCCTTATGACACAGGTCCTCTAGATGCAGCAACATCCTTGTAATTTTTTTTCTGTACTCCTTCAACCTCGTTTACATCTTTCCTGTAGGTAGGTGACCAAAACTGCACACAATACTCCAAATTAAGCTTCACCGACATCTTATACAACTTTAACAGGACATCCCATCTTCTGTGCTCTGTACTCTGATTTATGAAGGCTAATGTGCCAGAAGCTTTTTCATGACCCAATCTACCTGTGACCCCACTTTCAATAAATTATGGACCCGTATTCTCAGATCCCTTTGTTCTACCACACTCCTCAGTACCCTTCTATTTACTAGGTAAGAACTATCCTGGTTGGTCCTACTGAAGTGCAAAACCTCGCACTTGTCTGCATTAAATTCCATCTGCATTTTTGAACCCACATTTGGAGTATTGTGAGCAGTTTAGTGCCCCTTATCAATGGAAGGATGTGTTAGTGTTGGGGAAGGTTCAGATAAAGTTTACAAGAACAATACTGGGGATGAAAGAGGTAAAGTGAGGAGCATTTGCTGGCTCTGGGCCTTCACTCACTGGAGTTCAGAAGGAGGGTCTCAACCTGAAACAGTCATCCATCCCTTTCCCTCCAGTAATGCTGCCTGACCCACTGAGTTGCCACTGGAATATGTCCAATAATGAATACAGTGTTGTAACGTAGCTCCCAATCTCATTCCTCCTGGAAAATGTTGCTTTCACCTGCATTGGTGTATCTCTGATTGCTGCTGGTGGGGCGGCCATTTCAGGTTTGCTATTTTTGTTTAGCATGATGTGAGATTGGACAAATTGACAAAGGATATTAAGTGCTGTTACTCATTAATGAACAACAATTAACAGTTACATTTATTGAGCAGTTTGAAATAATCTCAGAACACTGTTGTATTCTAATGAAAAAATATACTTTCATACAATTGCTTTTGTTCCTAAATTGCTTTTTTCAAAGCCCTATAATTCAGCAGTACGTGTAAAAATAGATAAATTATGTACTAACTGCAAACAACTTCCACTTATAAAGTGAGTCTGATGTAGCTAAAATCCTTTAAGGCAATTCACAAACCATTATCAAACAAACAAATGAAATTAAAAGCCAATCATAGACAGAGAACCTGAAAGCCTTGGTCAATGATGCTGCAAATCCACCATTGCTGGTAGGGAGCTGACTAAAGTTGAGCTATATTTGGTGGAATACAGTCCTCTTGTTAGGCAAAGGAGGGTGGGATGTTATAGACAGGAGCATGTTACATTGATAGGGTGGAAAGACACCATAAAATAAGATGGAAATTTAAAAAAAAAATTTTAAGCATTGCTTAACCAGGTCAGTAAACATTGTAGTAATCATTCAAAGTGGAGAAGGAGATTTTGGGACAACGGTGAAAATCTCACAAAGCCATGCGTCGGGAGCATATGGAAACCCTGTGTAAGTGGCTGAAGGAGAGGACCATTCACACTGTCAGCCAACACCATCTGTGGACGAGTCTGTGGTTTCCATATCAGTCTCGTCAGCTACATGAGAACCTACAAAACCTGAGAGACTACCTGACAAGAAATGATGATGGATGAATGGGACTAATTGTAAGAACACAGTGTAGAATTTTGAATTTTGGATGATTTCAAGTTTATTGAAACTTAAAACAAGAGAAGTCGGCCAGGTGGTCATTATACGGGTAACGTTGTGGGCATGAAAGGTATGGATGTACACTATAGTGGCTTTCAGTAGCTGAGGCAAGGCCAGAGTCAAATGATGTTAAAGCTGTTCTTTGAAGTCCTATCACTTCTTGCAACAGTCTGCAGTTAATTGTATTCTTTATGTTCAGATTCTGAAATTCTTTCCATTGTAATCACATTTCTTGGTCAAGTGTGCTATCAGTTTAAGTTGAAAATTCAAATGAAATTTATTATCAAAGTACGTCTGTGTCATCATATGCTACCTTGAGATTAATTTTCTTGCAGGCATTCACAGTAGAATGGAGAAGTACAATAGAATCAATGAAAAAATACACATAAATAAAGAATAATGAACAACCAATGTGAAAAAGAAGACAAATTGTGCAAATAATAAATATATATATATGTAATCACATACATAAATAATTAAAGCTACAACCATGAGTTGCAGAGTCCTTGAAAATGAGTCCATAGGTTGTGGAATCAGTTCAGAGTTGAGGTGAGTGAAGTTATCCACGCTAGTTCAAGAGACTGATGGTTAAAGGGGAATAACTGTTCCTGAACCTGGTGGTGTGGGACCCAAGGCTCATGTACTTCCTTTCTGATTGAGGCAATGACAAGAGAGCATGGCCTGGTCAATGGAAGTCCTTGATGATGGAAGCTGTTTTCTTGGGCCCTACTCCTTATAGATGTGCTTCTGTTCAGTTTCAGAGAGTTACAATGGAATTACGTTGGAGATGTAGTTCATGACAGAGTCTAAACACAATTGATATAATCTTCCGAATATTGTACAAGGTTTTTACTGACCTGGTAATTATTGATGGACATTTTAAATTCCACCACATCTTTCCCTTCCTTTCCGTTTTAATATTTCGCCTCAACTTCCATCTGTCTATGTTGCAGTTTTCTGGGTTTTGTATTAAATTCTACAACTTCAGGTAATTTAGTATCCCTGGCTATTCAGCAATTACCACTAATACTGTAAGTTAATGCTCTCACAAATAAGCTCAGTTTTTCTAATTTCTTTAGCAACATTTTATGGTCCTTCATTCGTATTGTCATTCTGTAACTATTGAATGATAAACGCAAGAAAGTCTGCAGATTCTGGAAGTCCAAAGCAACACACACAAAATGCTGGAGGAATTCAGCGGGTCAGGCAGCATCTATGGAAATGAATAAACAGTTGACGTTTTGGAGTAAGACCCTTCTTCAGGACTGGAAAGGAAACGGGAAGATGCCAGAGCAAAAAGGTGGGGCAGGGGGGGAAGGAGGATAGCTAGAAGGTGATTGGTGAAGCTGGGTGGGTGGGAGAGATAGAGGGCTGGAGAGGAAGGAATCTGAGGGGAGAGTAGACCATTAGAGAAAGGGAAGGAGGAGGCTCCCAGGGGGAGGTGATTCGCAGGTGAGAAGAGATAAGAGGCCAGACTGGGGAAGAGAAGAAGAGGGGAGGGCAAAGGGATTTTTTTCCCCCCGGAAAGAGTAAATTGATTTCATTCTTTCAGTTTGGAGGCTACCCAGACGGAATCAAAATCCTGGGGGTTACCATTGACCGGAAACTGAACTGGTCTAGTCACATAAACACTGTGGCTACCACAGCAGCTCCAAGACCAGGAATCCTACAGCATGTAACTCACCTCCTGACTCCCCAAAGCCTGTCCACCTTCTACAAGGCTCAGGTCAGGAGTGTAATGGAATATTCACCACTCGCCTGGATGAGTGCAGCTCCGTCGACACCTCAAGAAGCTCGACACCATCCAGTACAAGGCAGCCCACTTGTTGGTACCCCTTCCACAAGCATCCAATCCCTCCACCATCAATGAACAGTTGCAGCAGTGGGTACTATCTACAAGATGCACTGCAACAACACACCAAAGTTCCTAAGGCAGCACCTTCCAGACCCACAAACACTGCCATCTAGAAAGATGAGAACAGCAGATACCTGGGAACACCACCACTTGGAAATCTCCTCCGAGTCACTCACCATCCTGACTTGAAAACATATCGCCATTCCTTCATTGTCGCAGAGTCAAGATCATGGAATTCCCTCCCTAACAGCACTGTGGGTGTACCTACACCTCAGGGACTGTAGCGGTTCAAGAAGGCAGTTCGTCACCACCTTCTCAAGGGCAACTAGGGATGAACAATAAATGCTGGCTTAGCTGGTCACACCCACATCCTGTAAATGAATTTTAAAAATTTGAGGTGTTGTTACTCCATCCTGAAAGTGGCCATGGACCGACGTGTCAGAATGGGAATGGGGATGGGAATTAAATGATTGGTCACCAGGTAGTTCAGTTTTTGGCAGATGGAGCAGAGGTGCTCAACAAAATGGTCCCCCAGTGGGCTTCACCAATATAAAGGAGGCCACATCGGGAGCGCCGGACACAATAGACGACCCCAGCAGATTTGATGAAGTGTTGCCTCATCTGGGCCCTGAATGGAAGTGAGGGAGGAGGTGACTGGGCTTGTATAGCACTTTGGCAGCTTTCAGGATTAAGTGCTGGAAGAGAGATTAGCAGGGATGGATGGATGGACAAGGGAATCATGAAGGAGGTGATCCCTGCAGAAAGCTGGGGAGGGGGTTGCGGGGGAGGTAAAGATATGTTTGGTTCTAGGATCCCTATGAAGATGGCAGAAGTTGTGGAGAATGATATGTTTGATGTGGAGGCTCATGAGGTGGTAGGTAAGGACAAGAAGAACTCTATCACTGTTAAGGCAGCGGGAAGATGAGGTGAGATGGGGTTGATGATGACCTTTGCAATATATCTCCATGACATCCTTGTCCTCTCCCATCACAAATACTTTTTTCCATATTCCCCCCCCCCCCCACTTTCGTAAATACTCGGCAATGTAAAACTAACTTGATTTTTTTCCCCTCAGAAATCAGTTCTTCGACCTGATGAATTAACTATATTTCTGTTTTCAGAGATACTGCCTGACCTGCTGTTTTCAAGATTTTGGATATTTTTCTACCATCTATAGGATTTTTGATTTTGTTTTAGATGGTTTTTGTTGATCTGTTCTAATCTCACTTTGTACAATTCAGTATCATTTTTTTTCATATAATGTCCCTGTGATGTGACTTGGTATGCTCTCCTCACAGTGTATAAATATAGTTTGTTGGTGAGGTAAAAGTTTTAGCAAAGAAAACAAATTACACTGCTGGGATTAATTTCAAATTTGAGGGAACAATTCTTGCTGCAGGTAAACATTGCCACTCTACTTTCATTTACTTAAAATTAATCGAAAATTAATCATAAACCTGAGAAAATCTGCAGATGCTGGAAATCCAAAGCAACACACACGAAATGCTGGAGGAACTCAGTAGGTCAGGCAGCATCTATGGAACTGAATAAACAGCCAATGTTTTGGGCCAAAAAGGACTGGAAAAGAAGGGGAGAAGTCACTCATAGCTGTTTTGAATGATAGATTGACAATATATCCTAAAATAGCACTGAATTGTAGCGTGGAATTGCAAAATATCTAGCTTTGCTTTGGGAAGGTATATCCTCAAAATTGATCATTTTGAAATTTACTGTTGGCCCTTCTGCAGTTCATATCTCCATTCCTTCATTGTCACTCCATTGCTACACTGTCCACCCCCACCAACCAAACGTCCCACCCATTTACCTTCAGTTCAAATTTCGTGGTGTTGGGTATTATAATGGATGAAGTCATGAGAAGTCTGTGACCCACACTCTTTTCAATGGAACCACTCATTTTAGTAGAAATGTGGAGGATTTTCTGATCAGCTTTAAATGTTTATCTGCAGTATGTTTCATTGACATATATCAATAGTTATGTACAGAAGCAGATTATAAAAAAGTGGAAGTTATTTGAAGCAGGCACAAGGGAAGATCCGAATGGAATGGTTAATGTAACATACTGCAGATTGAGACACAACCTGAGGATTAGATTGCTGCTTTTGAACCAACAAAAAGCACTGTAAACTATTATCGGGTTAGTAACATTTTTTTTGGTCCAATTTTGAACAGCTGTTGATGGGAGCAATTCCTGATCCATCTCATTTTTATTTGTGAATGAAGGATTGAAGACTGTCGTCTTTGCTGAAAGCCATATGAAAAACTGTTTGGCAGCAGTATACTGGGATATCTATGACAGACAAAATATTTTTTAAAAAGGACACAATTTTTGTATATAATAAGCCGAAATTTTCAGGAGTCTATCAGTATCAGACACTGTGTGTCAGAATTGAAAGCTTATTCATATAATATGAGGTGTCAAGAGCTAATGTAGAAACAAATTGTTGGAATTTGATTATGTAATTTGACCCAGTGCTCTCAGATTCACACAGCATAATAGATCAGTGAAACCTCTCTCTCTCATTGCTAAATTGCTTTAATCCTCCAGAGGATATGTCCTTTATTCTCCTTTGTAGACTTCTGTTCCTCCTCCTTGTAGGGACAGACACAAAGTAGGGGGATGGTGTGGGAAGGCACAAAGAATGACATGGGCTTATATAGGTATTTTAAATCCTCTGGCCTCCTGTTTCTGTGCTAATTTGGTCCATGGTGCTATTCAGAACATTGCCTGTGAATTGCTAAATTAGTGCTGAGTGTAATTCACTATCCATAAAAATTATTCAGAGAGTAATTCAGAAATCAGTCAAATCATTAGAGTGTATTTGCATTGTATTTCTATATACATAGTCTCTTCATAATATAGAAATTTATTTAGTAGATCATTGCCTACACTTCAAAACTGAAAAGAAAGCAAAGACTACTTTTTGAATTCAGCTGTGTGTGGACAGTTGGAGCAATGTGAAACTAAGACAGGCAAGATTGTTTTTGCAAGCGGGATACATAAGAGACTGTAGATTCTGGAACCTGGAACAACACACAAAAAGCTGGAAGAATTCTGCAGGTCAGGCAACATCTATGAAGAGAAAAGTACAATCAACTTTTTCATCTGGACTGGAAGATAGAGGGGAGAGAGCCAGTATAAGGGGAGGGAAGGGGTGGAAGCAGTGGGGGTGAGATGTTGGAGAAGCGAGCATGCAAACGGCATCAGAAGCTGGAAGGCAATAGATGTAAGTGACAAACGACTGAAGATCATGGAGTCTGATAGGAAAGGAAAGTGGACCATGGGATAAAGGGAGAGGAAACAGTGCAATCATATGTTGGATGCCTAGGTTAATGAGGACCAAGGGAACTCTATCCATGTTCTCCCTGGAGGTTTGGGGGATGGGTTAGGGGTAGAAGTGAGAGAAACAGAGGAGGTTCAGGTGATGGCCTGTTTGTCGAAATTTGTGATGTCTTGGAGTGGAAGGTCTCATCTCAAGAGCAGATACAAAGGAGACAGAGGAAGTGAGGAATAGGAAGGCGTCCTTGCTAGTGACAGGGTGGGAGGAGATGTAGGCAAGATAGCTATGGGAATCAATGGGTTTGTAGTGGATATCAGTTGATAGTCTGTCTCCTGAGATGTTGACAGAGAGATCAATAAAGGGGAGAGAAATGTTGGAAATGAGTCAAGTGAATGTATGGGCAGTGTGGAAATTAATAGCAAAGTTGATAAAATTGAGAGCTCTGCATGAGGGCATGGAGCAGTACCAATACAGTAATCAATGCAGCAGAACAAGAGTTGGGGAGGGGTGCCAGAGTCGTTTTGGAACACAGATAGTTCCACGTTTCTACAGGTTCCTTTATCAAGAGGAAAATGGGAAAAAAATTAATTTGAGTAATTCTGGTTGTTCAATTAGTTTAATTGCTAGTTGTTAATTACTAGTTGTTGCTGAAACACATTTTTCTATGTTGCATTTGCTGGAATTCATAACAAAAAAACTCCAGTTTACAATGTTACCAAACCAAGCAAGTAGTGGAAAAGTGGAGGTAAGCAGACCAGACTCGATGGGCTGAATGGCCTAATTCTGCTCCTGTGTCTTATGGTCTAAGATTCTGAGTTAGAGTCATAAAGTCATACAGCATGGAGTAGAGCCTTCTACTCAACGAGTCCATGTTACTCAGGTGTCCATCAAATCTAGTCCCATTTGCCCAAGTTCAAGTTCAAAATCAATTGTCATTCACCCATATACATGCATACATCCAAAGAAATAGCATTTGGTCCATATCCCTGTAAGTCCTTCTTGTACATGTACCTGTTCAAATGTATTTTAAATATTGTTAACGCACCTCAACCATTTCTGCTGTGCCTTATTTCACATATGGACCAGCCTCTGGGTGAACAGGTTGTCTGTCCCCCAGGTTCCTCTCCCCTTCACCTTGAGGGTCCAATCTAATTCTTCATTCTTTGACTATGGGGGGAAAAAGACACAAAGATTATGCAGTTGCTGGAAATCCTGAGGAAAACACAAAATGCTGGAGGAACTCAGCAGGTCAGGCAGCAACTGTGGAAATGAATGAACAATCAGAATGAATAAACAGATCCGATATAGGCCTGACCTTATGATGTTGCCTGATCTTCTATGCCCCTCATGATTTTAAACAATGAGTTGACTCCTCATTCTCCAACCTTGTAATGAATAAAGTCCTAGTCTGTGCAACCTCTCTCTAGAAATCAGTCCCTTGAGTCTTTTCTGAAATTTCCAGTTTAATAGCATCATTTCCAGTTTAATGTCATTAGTTAGACAATAGACAATAGGTGCAGGAGTAGGCCATTCAGCCCTTCGAGCCAGCACCACCATTCACTTTGATCATGGCTGATCATCCACTATCAGTATCCGGTTCCTGCCTTATCCCCATAACCTTTGATTCCGCTATCTTTAAGAGCTCTATCCACCTCTTTTTTGAAAGCATCCTGAGACTTTACTTTAGTTCTTCTTTACTTCTTTCTGTTATTTTAGTTGAAAATGTTGAACTTTAAAATTTGATATACTGAGCTTTGAGCCTAAGCTTTGCTATCCAAAATAAGAAAGTAAACTCTCTGAATATCGTTCTGAAGACAATGGAGATACGTAGCAACACACATCAAAGTTGCTGGTGAACGCAGCAGGCCAGGCAGCATCTCTAGGAAGAGGTGCAGTCGACGTTTCAGGCCGAGACCCTTCGTCAGGACTGGAAGGGTCTCGGCCTGAAACGTCGACTGCACCTCTTCCTAGAGAGGCTGCCTGGCCTGCTGCGTTCACCAGCAATTTTGATGTGTGTTGCTTGAATTTCCAGCATCTGCAGAATTCCTGTTGTTTGCGGAGATACGTAGCAATGCCTTCTGTTATGGTACTGATTCTATTCTCGTTAGTTTTTTCAAGCATGAACATTTAGATCTGCTCTTAGCAATGCTGTCAATGGACATGTATTGAAATGTCAACTTCCAGAAAAGCCTTTGAAAATTTTCAAATTAACTAATGAATAAAGATGGGTCAGGGAAATATATTGTCACTAGAAATTAGTGGCCATAGATCTGTTAAATCTCATTCGTAAAATCAGTTAGAGATAAAGAAACCTAATATTCTTATAACGATCATCAGTGGTTCTGATTGGCACTATTGTCACTGTTTTTGATTAATTTATGTTAATTTCTCATTGCACAATATGAGTGGTCCCTGAATTGGTTGAGCTGAAATAGTCTGCCGCACTGTGGTGAAAAAAGTAATTACAATATATAATGATCAGTTACTTTTTCAAAGTTATAACGCAAGAATAGGAGGCCTATTTGCCATAATAGCTTGTACAAGTATTGATTTTCAAGAGCTAAATAAGTTTGTGTGCTTTGTACTGTGGAGCACCCAGGTGTTAAAGCTTCTTTTCAAAATCTTAGGTGGAATGAAAGCAAAATTGTTAAATTCAGTTTCACTTCACTGCTGCCTTAATCATCCAGTTATATATATAGTGCATTTTTCATCAGCACAAAGCAGTTAGACTGTCAGAATTGTGCAGCATATTTTATACTATAAGATGTCTACCTGCCTTGTAGGCAAAAGGCTTCTGCTTGACTTTATAAACATCTTTTTGATGTTTATAAGGAAGTTTATTGTTTTATTGAAACCATACATGTGTCTACCTGTAGATGTCAATAAAAATGTTCTTCTTTCCTTTCCAAGAAAGATATGGGCATGATTGTGCAATTCTGGTTGGTTGGTTCACCTTTTCATGAACAGTTGATTTTCATAAATCTATGGAATGTTATTATCTACTTGAGGGATATACCAAATATGAGTAACGCACACAAACTCTGGAGGTCCTCGCAAGTCGGGCAGTATCTATGGAGGGAAGAAACAATCAATGTTTCGGGCTGAGCCCCTTCTTCAGGATTAGAAAGGAAGGGGGCAGAAGCCAGAATCAGAAGCTGGGGAGAAGGGAAGGAGTTCATACTGGAAAGGCCTTGG
This sequence comes from Mobula birostris, assembly GCF_030028105.1. Classification (NCBI taxonomy): domain Eukaryota; kingdom Metazoa; phylum Chordata; class Chondrichthyes; order Myliobatiformes; family Myliobatidae; genus Mobula; species Mobula birostris. Next base: position 35,174,776 of record NC_092377.1, read on the forward strand.
CCTAAAACATTGACCATTTATTCCCCTCTATAGATGCTGCCTGACTTCCTGAGTTCCTCCAATATTTTGAGTGTGTTGCTCCAGTATTCCAGCATCTGCAGAATCTCTTGTGCTTATTCCAAAGAAGACCATGAGATATCGGAGCAGAACTCGGCCATTTATCCCATTAACTCTGCTGCGCCATTTCATCATGGCTGATCCATTTCCCTCTCAACTCCATTCTCCTGCCTTCTCCCCGTAACCTTAACACGAGCTTGCAAATTGCACCATGTTGGCGCATTGTTGTTGGTCTACAAAATTATGTTTGTGAAGTCACGTGAGGTGTGAGAACTTCACTTACAAGGTTCACAGAACAGCGTTATTGTGTTTTCCACCTTAACATGGCACTGACAGTTGACATCTGTCAATTTCAAGATAGCATTTCCTGTTGATATGTTGCAACTTCATACAGATGTTGGTGTGCAGTCCAGCAAAAGCAATCACGACAAATACCGCAATGCAGGCAACACCTTTTATATCAAAGTTCAAAGTAAAATTTCATGTCACCACATACCCTGAGATTTTTTTTCCTGCAGGCATACTTAGCAAATCTAGAGAGCAGTAGTTGCAAACAGGATCTGTAAACTGTGCAAATGCGGATAATAAATAAATAGCAATAAACAATGAGCATGAAATAACAATGTAACAGAGTCCTTAAATGAGTGTAGTTATTCCCTGTTGGTCAAGATCCTAATGGTTGCGGGGTAGTAACTGTTCTTGAGCCCGGTGATGTAATTGCATTGCGGTACCTTCTACCTGATGCCAGCAGCAAAAAAAGTGCATGACCTGGGGGTGAGGATCTTTGATGACGGATACTGCTTTTCTATGGCAGTGTTTCATGTAGATGTGTTCAGTGGATGGGAGCATTTTACCTGTGATGCACTGGGCCAAATCCACTACCTATTATAGGAGTTTCCACTCAAAAGGCATTGGTGTTTCCATACCAGGCCATAGTACAGCCAGTCAGCGCACTTTACACTACACGTCGATAGAAGTTTGCCAAGATTTTTGATGACATGCTGAAACTCCACAGACTGGAGGATGGGGCAGCGTGATTTGTTCTTGTCTTTCCTATTGTATGCTTTGTTTCATTTGCAAGATGTAGTTTCACTTTGCTACTGCAGTTTGTCATGTGTGTCAAAAATGTGGAATCACTAGTGCCACGCTTCTTGCAGCTTAGATGGCATTATTTCAGTTTAGTAGCTCCTGTTTCAAATAATTGCATTGGTCGGTGGATTATAGTCTTTTAATAAAACCCAATTTGGTGTGTGAGTATGCCTGTGATTGTATATGTGGATGATGTATAGTCTTAAAATAGTTTGTGTTTATGTTGTGCATGTGCAGGCTATCTTTTGGAATGATAATGTAAAAACTATGCCTCTTCAAAATCATCTCCAACCAATCCAATCCATAGAATGTCTTTTTATGTTTGATTTTTCCAGTACAATCCTGACTTCAGTTGCTAATAAACAGTGATTACAGTTTACGTGAAGAATACCTATCTGACAAAGCTTCAGACAAGAGCATGTGCCATTGCTTTAAAATTAAATCAGCTCTAAGTAAAACAATCAGTTTGGCTGATTTTAAAAGTATATAATTAGAAACAGAACCAATCCTCCCTCATGGACCTTGGCAAAAATTATTACAGTAAAAGTGTTTGCAGTAAATGGAACCCAAATCTGTTCCCGAAAGATTGCTACAGTAATTATACACTTACTGAAAATGCTGCTGAGCTAGGGGACATATTTGTATTAATCATTTTGTCTATATAAATCCTCCTTATAGGTCATAGTGCCCTAGAGTCAAGAATGACTCATATTCACACAAGTTCTATGGCTTCTAATGGAGAATCCCCAAGTACTGTAGGTTGTGCTCTTCAGCTGCTAAAGAGTTTATGGAGTATTTAGGAGTTGGTATATTCCTGCCCTTTTCCTGGGCTTCCACAGATCCAATGAAGACATATCTGAAATACTTTTCCATTTTGAGCAGCCATGGGATTATCACAATTGCACACAATGCTCAAAAGATGTTCTTAAAACCTACTTCTTAAAAATTCAATGTTCTCTCTAATATTAGTTGCCTCATTACAGGAAGGATGTGGATACTTTGGAAAAGATGCAGAAGAGGTTTACCAGGATGCTGCCAGTATTAGAGGATATGGAATATAACGAGAGAGATTGGATAATCTTAGGTTGTTTGGTCTGGAGTGTCAGAGGTTGAGGGGAGATCTGAAAGAATTTATGAGAGGCATAGATGAGGTAGACAGTCTGATTCTTTTACCCAGGATAGAAAAGGCAAGTACTAAGGGATGTGTATTTAAGGTGAGAGGGGGAAGTTGAAAAGTGTGTGGTTCATGTTTTTTACACAGAGGTACCTGGCACAGGCTGTCACGGGGAATAGTGGAAGCGACATACAATAATGGTGTTTAGGAGGCTGTTAGATACATAAATAAGCAGGGAATGGTGAGATATGGAACATATACAGCCAGAATTTGGTATTATGTTCAGCACAGACATTGTACACCGAAGGACTTGTTCCTGTGCTGTACTGTTCTATGTTGTATGTTCCAAGTGTTTTTTCAGTCCTGATGGTAATCACTGTCTGGTATGGGGGGGGGGGGGGGGCTACTGCACAGGACTGAAAGAAGCTGCAGAATGTTGTAAATCTAATCTGCTCCATCTTGGGTACTAGCCTACAAAGTACCCAGGACATCTTCAGGGCGAGGTGTCTCAGGAAGACAGTGTCCATTATTAAGGACCTCCAGCACCCAGGGCATGCCCTTTTCTCACTGTTACCATCAGGTAGGAGATACAGAAGCCTGAAGGCACACATTCAGCAATTCAGGAACAGCTTCTTCCCCTCTGCCATCCGATCCCTAAATGGACGTTGAATCTTTGGACACTACCTCACTTTTTTTTAATGTACAGTATTTCTGTTTTTGCACGATTTTTGAAATCTATTCAATAGACGTAATTGAGTTACTTGTTTATTTATTATTATTTTTTATTTTATTTATTATTATTTTTTTCTCTGCTAGATTATGTATTGCATTGAACTGCTGCTGCTAGGTTAACAAATTTCACGTCACATGCCGCTGATAATAAGCCTGCTTCTGATTCTGATTAAATTTGCAGAGACAGTATTGGTAATAAAGTTTACAAGAAGTTGGTTGGGGGTTCATTATTATCCTGTAGCTCTATGTTTGAGGTCTTGATATTTGAAGATTCCTTTCTTGCCCAATTGTGAAGGGTTGTGCTGGTGACTTAGAGGTGGGTCTGAATTTTGTTATTGCCTGTGTTCTCTGAACTGCAACAATCTGGTGCCCTTTTAATCCACGTCAATCACATTTCTTATGTTCTTGAATAATCATGTCATGAAGGCTGGATAGTTCGGTCCAGTTGTAAGCCTTATGTCAATGTAATATTAATATATGAATAAGATTCAAAATTATTGTCATGTACCAAGACACAGTGAAAAGCTTGACTTTCTCACTGTTCATACAGATCAAATCATTATACAGTGCTCTGATGTGGAACAAGGTAAAACAATAACAATGAAGAATAAAGTTTAACAGCTACAGCGAAAGTGCAGCGCAGGTAAACAATAAAGTGAAAGATCATAACCAGAAAGATTGTGAGATCAAGGGCTTATCTTATTGTACTAGGGAATCCTTTAATATTCTAATTACTGTGGGGTAGAAGCTGTTTTTGAATCTGGTGGTATTGCTTTCGTGGTTTTGTATCTTCTGCCCAAAGGAAAAGGGGAGAAGAAAGAATGTCAATGGAGGATGGAGGCTTTGATTATGCTGGGTCATTAGTGAGAAGTGTAAACAGGGTCAATGGAGAGGAGGCTGTTTTCTGTGGTGCACTGAGCTGTGTAAACACCCCCCTGTAGTTTCTTATAGTCTCATGCAGAGCAGGTAAAGTCTTCAGGGCTGTCATGGGCTACCGATCGGGATTGCTCAATAGTGTAATTGTTTTACATTGCTAAGACTACTTTGACCCCTCTCCATGATGTCACACTTAACATGAGAGCACTATAAAATTGCAGTTTGCCTATTTGATGGATAACAGTTTCAAACTGTAACTTTGTAGTGTATTTGAGAGATATTACCGAATTAAAAACCAGAGCCACTGCCTTTGGCTTTTATATTCATGGCATTTTAAGTAATGGAGTCTCATCTAATTGCAATTACTTGAAGATAATGTCTTACTTTATGGTGCATTCTGTCTTTATTCTCAAGTGACTGAGTCACATGATATGTCAGCAAGCTTCTTGGGCAGATAATGCCTTTTTTCATTTTTTTAGTCATGAGTCAATCATGCTTCATTTGTTGATACACTGAGCCAAGTTTTTCTCCCAGAATAACCTTGTGGCTGATAGCACTCATCATTATTTACATATAATTGGCATAGCAGTTTTTCACAAGGAGCAGATGCACCACAGTCAGAAAATACAGTCCAGTTTGTTCTGCCCTACTAAACAGGAAGGTGTATCAAATGGCATGAATTTGCAGTCCCAGCAGAGGTGATAAAATTAAATTTTCACATAATGATAAAAAAAAACTCATTTGTATGTGCTGCTTGTGCTAAAAATGAATTACTCTAATAAGTTACAAGTATGGAGTCTCTTTCCTTCATGTTCCTGTCCAGGTTAGATTGTAAAAATGCTCCGATCTTTTTCTGCTGGAGAAAATATGCAACTCTTTCAATTTTCAATCTGAACCTCCTTAATCGGATCCTGCAGAGCCAATTACAATTTATCCTAAGCAACACACATAACATGCTGGAGGAACACCAGCAGGCCAGGCAGCATCTATGGAAGTGCATAGATAGTCAACGTTTTGGGCCAAGACCCTTCCTCAGGACTGAGAAGGAAGGGGGAAGATGCCAGAATAAGCAGGAGAAAGTATGCAGTTGCTGGAAATTCAAAGCAACACACAGACAATGCACAGGTGTAATAAGGTTAATTGTGTTTGCCCCTCCATTGTGGGCAATGATAGGACTACCAGGCAGTACGGTTTGGTATATTTAGTTTCCAGACCAACAGTTGAAATTTGCATTCTGTTACTTTTTCTTTCTCTTTTAATCTGATTGATCCCATTTTACAGTGCCACTGTAATTTCCTTTGGGATCAATAAAGTACCAATCTATCTATCTATTTCAGTATTGCATACCAGAAAACTGTTCTTACTCTGAAATATGTTTTCTGAATCATTTCTCACACTCCATAATCTTGAATGGGTACTTTGGAAACCCTAGATGGGACTTCTTATCTCCATGGTAGTCCATGCTATTTTCCTTTAGCCAGAGAGTCATAGAACACTGCAGCACTGAAGCAGACACTTCAGGCCATCTAGTCCATGCTGAACCATTTATCTACCTAGTCCCATCAACTTGCACCTAGACTATAGCCCTCCATACCCCTCCCACCATGTCCCTATTCAAAATTCTCTTAAATGTTGATATCAAACCCGCATCCACCACTTGGACTAGCAGCTTGTTTCACACTCTCACCACTAGCTCAGTGAAGAAGTTGCCTCTCATGTTCCCCTAAATGATTCACCTTTCACCCATGATCTCTAGATTCCAACCTCAGTTGAAAAAGCTTGCTTGGCATCCCCACTGCTCTAAATGTGCAATAAGAAAGAAAGAAAGAATAAATACTGAGAACATAATCTACCTATGACCTAAACCTCTCCTCACTGAAGCCTCAAAGAGCCATGGCCTCAAGTCCCCACTCTAACACTGACCCACTCACACAATGGCCGCTCTGCTTAAACCTAACTTCTTTTTTTTGATCCTTTCCAAGAGCCTAATTAGGCATAATCCAATGTCTCCTCAGCAATTGTGGTGTGCAAAATGAAAGCATTAGAGAAGGAAAACCTTGTCTAGGACTGCTTTAGGTGCCACACCAGGCACATGGACTTCCCGATGCACTGCTGAACTAGAGTGCATTTCTACCACCTACTCCTTAACCATGAACCCCTCTGATACCTGTCACTACCTGATTCTTGTTTCAACCCACACCCAGTCCCTGATCTGTCCTCTCCTCAATACACATTCACCTGCACTGAAAATTCAACTCTCCTAAATTTCATTCCCTACATCCTTAATCTGGGCCTCCATCTTTCACCTCCAAATCTATCCTCCCACCTTTGGACTAAGTATGTTTCAATACTGCGCTTCTGTTCACATAAAGACGTCATTACAGCTATTGTGATTCTCTGCGGTTATAGCTTCCGATATGAATGTTTGTCAGCACATTTTCATGAAATTGGGCCTCTAAAGCGACTGAAGATCTCAGCAGGCTAATAGCTTTTTGTCATCCCATGGCTGTGTCCACCCTTTAGAGTGTAGTGGAGGTCCTAATACTCATCAGTGGCTTCTTTGTTCATGAAAACAGAGTTTGCATTTCAGGTCAAAGCCTATTCGAACTGGAGAAAAAGAGATACCAAGCTTAATTTTAAGTTGCAGAGAACGTAGTGGGGGTGATGGATAGGACACAGAAAATAGATGTGATAGGGTAACACCCACTTTAATGGATTAATGGGGTAGTTCAAGGGTGATTGTGTTTTATGTCTGTGTTATGTGTTGCTAATAGCAGGTCTTTGAGATATACCTGGTATATATCAGACTATACCAACAGAAAAGGCAAACTGAATCCGAATTACAGATGGACAGCTTATAGCAGAGGGTAGCCTGTTCTAATACAAATGGCCAGAACTGACAGAAAGAGAAAAAGTGAGTTACTTCAAATTGTAGTATTTGATTTTGAGTCTAAAAGGCTGCAAAGAGCTCAGGCTGAAGATGAAGTGCAATTCCTCCTACACAGTATAATTATAATAAATTATGTTTCAATTGTGATATAGATTCTTATTTCCATATCTGGATCCTTTTAGACTTTGAATATATTTATTTGTGGTGTTTTAGTCATTGATCAGGAATTCTTCCTGTCCTTATGTCACACACTTTCATGATGCTACGTGAAGTAAGCAGAACAGTCTCACATTTTAACCAGTGCATTCCTCAGTATGTCTTTCACTTTGCACAGGAAAAGAGAGTTGACCTAGGTTGGACATGTGGCCCAAAGCTGATGAGTTTCAGGCCAGGGAAACAACCTAATTCCTTCCACTCAGAGATTCCTAAAGTTGTGGAAATAATGTATTTGCTTTGGAACATCAGCCCTTCCGGCCCTTTAAGCAGCACCGCCCAGCAGGTCCTGACATCCCCGATTTTACACTAACCTAATCATGGGACAATTTACAAAGACCAATTAACCTACCTGGTATGTCCTTGGACTGAGGGAGGAGACTGGAGTGTTACATGAGGCAGATAGGCAAGGAACACAGTTTATAATGGGTGCTTATCCCTATCTTTCCATGCATATGAGGTGTTCTTCTGTTGATCAAGGGAACTTTAGATGGGGCTTGATCCTGGACTCAGCAGTATTGTTACCCAATGAGTAATTATGTTGAGGGTCCATTGTTCAATGCTGGTTGTAATCTGTGGTCAGACTATATTTCAGTAAATGCCAACAGATAGATAGATACTTTGTTGATCCCAAAGGAAATTACAGTGTCACAGTAGCATTGCAAGTGCACAGATATGCAAATATTAGAAGAGAAGTAAGAAAGAATTTTTTAAAAAGTTGCCTCAAACAGTCTAACAGGAGGGAATCATTACTTCTCTGGCTGTAGGTTAACTCATTGTAGAGCCTAATATAATTATAAGATAATTATAAGAATGACCTCCTATAGCGATCTTTTGAGCTGCTCAGTTATCTTAGTCTCTGACTAGAAGTGCTTCTCTGTTCAGCCGAGGTGGCATGCAGAGGGTGAGAAACATTGTCAAGAATTGACAGGATTTTCTGTAGGGTCCTTTTTCCCTATAACAGTTTGATTCCTATAACAGAGCCAGCCTTTCTAATCAGATTAGATTAGATTATGAGGACAAGCAGTCCTCTTTTATTGTCATTTAGTAATGCATGTTGCTCCAGAATGATATCACGGAAACACAAGACAAACCAACTGAAAAACTGACAAAAACCACATAATTATAACATATAGTTACAACAGTGCAAAGCAATACCATAATTTGATGAAGAACAGACCATGGGCACGGTAAAAAAAAAAGTCTCAAAGTCTGTCAGAAGTCCCATCATCTCACACAGACGGTAGAAAGAAGAGAAAAAAAACTCTTCCTGCCATGAGCTTTCAACGCCACAAACTTGCCAATGCAGCATCCTGGAAGCACCCGACCACAGCCGACTCTCGAGTCCGTCCGAAAACTTCAAACCTCCAGCCAGCCCTCCGACAGCGAGCACCAAGCACCATCTCTGCCGAGCACTTCGACCCCGGCCCCGGCAACAGGCAATAGGCAAAGCCGGGGATTTGGGGCCTTCCCCCTGGAGATTCTCGATCACACAGTAGCAGCGGCAGCGAAGCAGGCATTTCAGAAGTTTCTCCAGGTGTTCCTCCGTGCGTCTCACGTCCGTCTCCATCAAATCAGGACTGTACATGGCACCTAGTTAACACATATGATATCATTTCGGAGTGGCCGCACGCGCTGCGTCGCGCCACCATCTTTTCCTCCCCGTCATAAGTTTATTGAGCCTATTGGCATCATCTGTGTTGATGCCATTGCCCCAGCACACCACCGCATAGAAGATGGTACTGGCTACAACAGACTGGTAGAACATGTGAAGAAGAGGCCTGCATACTCCAAAGTACTTCTGTCTCCTCAGGAAGTAGAGGCAATTCTGGCCTTTCTTGTACACAGCCTCTGTGCTGGTGCTCCACTCAAGTTTGTCATTCAGGTGCACCCCGGGTACCTGTAGGTCCTCACCACATGCACGTCCTCACCATCACGAGTAACAGGGAGCAGTGCAGGCTTCGTCTTTCAAAAGTCCATCACCATTTTCATTGTCTTCCTGATGTTGAGCTGCAGATGATTCAGTTTGCATAATTTGACGAAGTTCTCCACCAGGGCTCTGTATTCATCCTCCCATCCTCCCTTTATACACCCAACTATTACTGAGTTACCAGAGAATTTCTACAGATGACCTGACTCAGTGTTGTATCTGAGGTGTATCTGAGGTGTACAGGGTAAACAGGAAGGGAATCATTACAGTCCCCTCTGGGGCCCCATTGCTGCTTATAGCCATATCTGATACACAGCTCTGAAGCCACACTATTCAGGTCTGCCATTCAGGTAGTCCATTATCCAGGATACAGTGGAAGTGCCAACCTGCACTAACCTGCAATAGTATCCAAAGGGATTTTTTTTTTAACTTCCACACTCCTAATATAGTTTTCCCTGCTGTTTATCTTCAGAACTTTCTGCATTTTCTCAGAATTTTGGCAATTTAACATCAGCTGAGCTCTCAGTCTATTTTGAGCACGTTTGCAGATCTTATCCATTGAACGAGTGCCTTTTCTAAGTTCTAATGCCACTCATCTGCTGGGATACTGAGAAAGCAACTAACCACAATCTTGTTGGGCTATGCTTCGGGTGAATATGAGACTGTAGTGGGATTAATCTTGTCAGGGTTTCGGCCTCAGTGACAAGGACATCCAGTTAGTTGATTTGCTTTGTTTCAATCTTATGGGTGGCATCGCAATCAACAAAGGGATGGAAATTGTCATAGCCATACAGACAATTTTAATGCCCTGAGGATTTACTGACAGTCAACAACAATCCCTGTTACAACTAAATGCAAACCGGTCACATGCAAGATTACCATAGTCACATACAGCACGTTGATTAAGTACTACCGGTTACATGTTAAGGGCACTTGATCAGTACCAGTCTAAGAACAAAAAATCCTATGTCTAAAATTGAAATTTTTCTGTGGTAAGTAATATCAAAAGCATGCAATGAATATATCTTTTTTCAAATTCTGATGTGCTGGTCAGCTTTCAAATCATTCTTGTCGACATCATCTGGCCATTTCTCCCTGATTAATTGATGACTCTGGAGATCTAATAACAATGTAGTCAAACAGAAGATGGCATACACAGAGGTTTGTTGTCACTTTCCCGCATAATCCCTCAGGGTTGGGGATAACTTTTTCCTCAAAGCTGATGCCAGCAAGTTGTGTGTGTGTGTGTGTGTGTGTGTGTGTGTGTGTGTGTGTGTGTGTGTGTGATTGTGTATTTATGGACAAGTGAGATCTCTCTCTCTCTCACACACACACACACACACACACACACACACACATGCACACACATGATTGTCCACATCCATTTCCTCAGTCTATATGTTGATCCTGACATAGTTTCTGTGTACCTTCTATCTTAACTGTCTCCTTCAATCCTCCCCTTTCATCTCAGCTCTCTGTCCCTTCACTCACTTCCCCCTGAGTCCATTTCCCCTTCAGTTCTCTCTCAAATTGCTGCTGGAATCCAACAAGAAACCACTACATACCCAGGACAGAGAGTGCAGTGATTTTTGTTTGGAATAATCCATCCTGTGTATGATCTTCTCATGCTTGTATTTGTCATCTCCATTCTGCCTGTACTCACAAACCAACTCATGATGATTTTGAACAAGCAAGCTTTCTTTGAACATTGTTTCAAAACTTAGACAAAAATTAATTTGTTCAGGAAATGTAAAGTGCAAAATGCTATCGAAGTGTTTAAAAATGCTGCAAGTGTTTAAAAATACTGCAATGTGACCATTTAATTGTATACACTGAAAGCAGTTTTCATCTTCACTCAAGGTTCTGACTCTTCCAAGATGAAACAATTTCAGGGTCTCAAGTCTCAAGACTGGCTGCAACACAGCTGGTATGGAAAGACCAATGCCCTTGAATAGAAAACCCTACAGAAAGTAGTGGATACGGCCCAGTTCACCATGGGTAAAGCCATCTATACAGGGTGTGGCACAGGATAGCAAAATTCATCACAAGGAGCCCCCACCACCGAGGTCATGCTCCCTTCTTGCTGCTGCCATCAGGAAGAACGTACAGGAGCCTCAGGACTGACAGCACCAGATTCAGGAACAGATGTTACTCCTCAACCATCAGGCTCTTGAACCAAAAGTGACAACTTCACTCAGCTCCACTTGCCCCATCATCGAAATGTTCCTCCAACCTATGGACTTCATTTTAAGAACTCTTCGTCTTATGGTCTCAATACTTGTTTCTAATTTATTTATACACCTGTCCGTCCGTCTGTCTGTCTGTACGTCCGTCCATCCATCCATTTATTATTTCTTTTTGTATTTGCAGTTTATTGTCTTGTGCACTCTGGTTGAATACCCAGGTTGGTCCGGTCTTTCATTGACTCTATTATAGTTATCATTCTATTATGGATTTATAGAGTACAGTATACCTTCAAGAAAATGAGTCTCAGGCTTGTATATGATGACATATACAATATGTATTTTGATAATAAACTTACTCCAAGCTATGATTGGGACTTGACAGTGACACTGATTTTTGTCTTCGCTGAATATGACCTTCACAAATGAAATCTGATCATATCAAGCATGACCTTGGCGCAGCCACTACCTGCTGAAAACCAAAAGCACTAAACAAACACATTTATTCTCTCTGAACCGGAACAGTAAGGTAATTAACTTGAACTTTACTAACATCCTTGTTTAAATGAATAAAGGAAAGAGGTTCAGAGAGGGAAATCTGTGATCCCTGTACTTCAACCATGTTATGAATTGAACATGCCAAGTCGTTGTGCTTCCTCTGCAGTCAATTAATTTCATTATTTCAGCAAAGTAAACAATTAAGTATTAAAACTTTCATGAAAATGTATCTGGTTTACCATGACAACCTGATAAAATAAATGTCATACCCTCTTATCTCACCTTTTAATAATTTAGAAATACATCACTTCAGTAAAATGTATACCTGTGCACTGAAAGTTGTTACCCTGTTATGAAAGCTTAACATGTACTTCATTTCAATATAATCCAGATACTATTAGGTTTTTCATTATAATTCTTCAAGTGGTAATTGGTTAATATTCCAGGACAGGAGCCCAAATATCAATAGGCATGTCCTAAGAGTGAGGGGTTTAGATAGGGTGGAGTTTGGTAGGTGTATTCAAGAAGGTTTCTTGACACAATATATAGATAAGCCTACGAGAGGAGAGGCTGTACTTAATCTGGTATTGGGAAATGAAGCTAATCAGGTGTCACATCTGTCAGTGGGAGAGCATTTTGGAGATAGTGATCACAATTCTATCTCTTTTACCATAGCATTGGAGAGGGATAGGAACAGACAAGTTAGGAAAGCATTTAATTGGAGTAAGGGGAAATATGAGGCTATCAGGCAGGAACTTGGAAGCATAAATTGGGAAGAGATGTTCTCAGGGCAGTGTACAGAAGAAATGTGGCAAATGTTCAGGGGATATTTGCATGGAGTTCTGCAAAGTTACGTTCCAATCAGACAGAGAAAGGATGGTAGGGTACAGGAACTGTGGTGTACAAAGGCTGTTGTAAATCTAGTCAAAAAGAAAAGAAGAGCTTACGAAAGGTTCAAAATACTAGGTAATGATAGAGATCTAGAAGATTATAAGGCTAGCAGGAAGGAGCTTAAGAAAGAAATTAGGAAAGCCAGAATGGGCCATGAGAAGGCCTTAGTGGACAGGATTAAGGAAAACCCCAAGGCATTCTACAAGTATGTGAAGAGCAAGAGGATAAGATGTGAGAGAATAGGACCAACCAAGTGTGACAGTGGAAAAGTGTGCATGGAACCGGAGGAGATAGCAGAGGTATTTAATGAATATTTTGCTTCGGTATTCACTACGGAAAAGGATCTTGGCAATTGTAGGGATAACTTACAGCGGACAGAAAAGCTTGAGCACATAGGTATGAAGAAAGAGGATGTGCTGGAGCTTTTGGAAAGCATCAAGTTGGATAAGTCACCGGGACTGAACGAAATGTACTCCAGGCTACTGTGGGAGGCAAGGGAGGAAATTGCTGAGCCTCTGGCGGTGATCTTTGCATCATCAATGGGGATGGGAGAGGTTCCAGAGGATTGGAGGGTTGCGGATGTTGTTCCATTATTCAAGAGAGGGAGTAGAGATAGCCCAGGAAATTATAGAACAGTGAGACTTACCTCAGTGGTTGGAGAAGATCCTGAGAGGCAGGATTTATGAATATTTGGAGAGGCATAATATATTAGGAATAGTCATCATGACTTTGTGAAAGGCAGGTTGTGCCTTACGAGCCTGATTGAATTTTTTGAGGATGTGACTAAACACACTGATGAAGGTAGAGCAGTAGACGTAGTGTATATGGATGTCAGCCAAGGCATTTGACAAGGTACCCCATGCAAGTCTTATTGAGAAAGTAAAGGAGCATGGGATCCAAGGGGACCTTGCTTTGTGGATCCAGAACTGGCTTGCCCACAGAAGGCAAAGAGTGGTTGTAGACAGGAAATATTCTGCATGGAGGTCAGTCATCAGTGGTGTGTCTCAGAAATCTGTTCTGGGACCCCTTCACTTCGTGATTTTTTATAAATGACCTGGATGAAGAAGTGGAGGGATGGGTTAGTAAATCTGCTGATGACACAAAGGTTGGGGGTGTTGTGGATAGTATGGAGGGCTGTCAGAGGTTACAGCAGGACATTGATAGGATGCAAAACTGGGCTGAGAAGTGGCAGATGGAGTTCAACTCTGATAAGTGTGAGGTGGTTCGTTTTGGTAGGTCAAATATGATGGCAGAATATAGTATTAATGGTAAGACTCTTGGCAGTGTGGAGGATCAGAGGGATCTTGGGGACCGAGTCCATAGGACACTCAAAGCTGCTGTGCAGGTTGACTCTGTGGCTAAGGAAGCATACAGTGCAGTGGCCTTCATCAATCGTGGGATTGAGTTTAGGAGCCGAGAGGTAATGTTGCAGCTATTTTGGACCCCTGGTCAGACCCCACTTGGAGTACTGTGCTCAGTCCTGGTCGCCTCACTACAGGAAGGATGTGGAAACCATAGAAAGGGTGTAGAGGAGATTTACAAGGATGTTGCCTGGATTGGGAAGCATGCCTTATAAGAATAGGTTGAGTGAACTCGGCCTTTTCTCCTTGGAACGATGGAGGATGAGAGGTGACCTGATAGAGGTGTATAAGATAATGAGAGGCATTGATCGTGTGGATAGTCAGAGGCTTTTTCACAGGGCTGAAGTGGCTAGCATGAGAGGGCACAGTTTTAAGGTATTTAGAAGTAGGTACAGACAGGGTGTCAGGGATAAGTTTTTTATACAGAGAATGATGAGTGCGTGGAATGGGCTGTCGGCGATGGTGGTGGAGTCAGATACGATAGGGTCTTTTAAAAGACTCCTGGACAGGTGCATAGAGCTAAGCAATGTAGAGGACTGGGGGAACCCTAGGTAATTTCTAAGTTAAGGACATGTTCGGCACAGCTATGTGGGCCAAAGGGCCTGTATTGTGCTGTAGGTTCCCTATGTTTCTATATTTCTAAGTTCTAGCACTGCTGGCAATATCATCAAAGTTGCTCCCTGTGGAAAGAAGCATCTAAAATGAGAATAACTAAATGCTTGAATGCACAAGACACAAGAGATTTTGCAGATGTGGGAAATCTTGAGCAACACACACAAAATGCAGGGGAACTCAGAAAGTCAGGCAGCATCTGTGGAGGGAAATCAGGATTGATGAAGGGTCTCGGCCCAAAATGTTGACTGTTCATTTCCTTCCATAGATGCTGCACAACATGCTGAGATCCCCCAGCATTTGTGTTTGTTTTGCACAGTTATGATTCTGTTGTATTTTATGCTAGCCGTGGGAGATTTTAATATGCAGGTAGATTGGGAAAATCAGGTTGGCAATGGATCTTAAGAGAGTTAACTTGTTGAATACCTACAAGAAGGGTTTTAGAGCAGTTTGACGTTGAGCCTACCAGGGGATCAGGTATACTGGATTGGGTGTTTTGTAATGAATCAGAGGTGATTAGGGAGTTTAAAGCAAAGGAACCCTTAGAGGCATTGATCACAGTATAATTGACTTCAGCTTGAAATTTGATAGAAAGTAAAGTCTGACGTAGCAGTATTTCAGCGGAGTAAAGGAAATTACAGTGGTATGAGAGAGGAGTTGGCCAAAGTAATTGGAAGGAGATGCTGGCAGGGATGACAGCAGAGCAGCAATGGCATGAGTTTCTTGAAAAAAATGAGGAACGTGCAGGATAGATGTATTCCAAAAGTGAAGAAACACAAATGACAAAATAGTACAACCGTGGCTGATAAGGGAAGTCAAAGCTAATGTAAAAGCAAAAGAGAGAACACACAACAAAGCAAAAGTTGGTGGGAAGCTTGAAGATTGGGAAGCTTTTAAAACCTACAGAGAGCAACTAAAAAAATCATTAGAAGGGAAAAGATGAAATATGAAAGCAACCTAGCAATCAAGGTGGATGGAAAGGGTGCAGGGGAGATTTACAAGGATGTTGCCTGGATTGGGGAGCATGCCTTATGATAAGAGGTTGAGTAAACTCGGCCTTTTCTGCTTGGAGTGACAGAGGACGAGAGGTGACCTGATAGAAGTGCATAAGATGATGAGAGGCATTGATCGTGTGGATAGTCCGAGGCTTCTTCCCAGGGCTAAAATGGCTGCCACAAAAGGGCACAGGTTTAAGGTGCTTGGGAGTAGGTACAGAGGAGATGTCACGGGTAGGTTTTTTACGCAGAGTGGTGAGTGCGTGGAATGGGCTGCCAGCAATGGTAGTGGAGGTGGATACGATAGGGTCTTTTGGATAGGTACATGGAGCTAAGGAAAATTGAGGGCTATGGGTAACCCTAGTAATTTCTCAGGTAGGGACATGTTCGGCACAACTTTGTGGGCCGAAGAGCCTGTATTGTGCTGTAGGCTTTCTATGTTTCTATGGATAGAAAAAGTTTTTTCAAGTATATAACAAAGAAAAGAGAGATAAGAGTGGATATAGGGCTGTTAGAAAAGAAGCTGGAGAAATAATAACAGGGTCAAAGACATGGCAGATAAACTAAATGAGTATTTTGCATCAGTCTTCACTGTGGAAGGTATGAAGGAAGAGAAATGAGAGCAGTTACTGTTACAAGGGAGAAGGTGCTCAAAAAGCTGAAAGATCTAAAGGTACATAAGTCAACTAGACCAAATGACTTGCCTCCTACGGTTCTGAAAGAGTTTTGGATAGATATTGTGGATGTATTAGTAATGATCTTTCAAGAATCATTGGACCCTGGCACAGTTCCAGAGAACTGGAAAATTACAAATGTCACTCCACTCTTTTAGAAAGGAGGGAGGCAGCAGAAGGGAAATTATAGACCAGTTAGCTTGACCTCAGTGGTTGGGAAGATGTTGTAGTCAAATGTTAAGGATGAGGTTATGGAGTACTTGGTTTCATAGGACAAGATAGGATAAAATCAGCATGGTTTCCTTAGGGGAAAATGTTGCTTGACGAACCTGTTGGAAATCTTTGAGGAGACTACATGTCGGAAAGATAAAGGGTATGTTGTATATTTGGACTTTCAGAAGACCTTTGACAAGGTGCCACACATGAAGCTGCTTACTAAGCTAAGAGCCTGTGGCATTATCGGAAAGTTACTAGCAAAGTTATAGCATTGGCTGATTTGTAGGAGGTAGTGAATAGGAATAAAAGGATCCTTTTCTGGTTAGCTGCCAGTGACTATTAGTGTTCCGCAGGGGTTGGTCTTCGGACCACTTCTTTTTGTGCTGTATATCATTGATTTAGATGATGGAATAGATGACTTTTTTGCCAAGTTTGCAGATGATATGAAGATTGGTGGAGGGGCAGGTAGTGTTGAGGAAACAGGAAGGCTGAAGAAGGACTTAGAAGATTAGGAGAATGGGCAAGAAAGTGGCAAATGAAATACAGTGTTGCAAAATGCATGGTCAAGCACTTTGATGGAAGAAATAAACGTGCAGACTCTTTTCTCAACAGGGAGAAATTCCAAAAATCTGAGATGCAAAGGGATTTGGGAGTCCTTTTGCAGAATACCCTATAGGTTAACTTGCAGGTTGAGTCAGTGGTGAAGAAGGCAAATGGAATGTTAGCATCCATTTCAAGAGGTCTAGAATATAGAACAGGGATGTGATGTTGAGACTTTGTAAGGCACTTGTGTGGCCTCACCTTGAGTATTGTGAACAGTTTTGGGCTCCTCATCTTAGAAGAGATGTGCTGGCTTTAGAGAGAGTTCAGAGGAGGTTCACAAGGATGATTCCAGGTATGAAAGGGTTATCATATGAGGAATGTTTGATGGCTCTGGATCTGAACTCACTGGAATTTAGAAGGGGGGAATCTGATTGAAACCTTTTGAATGTTGAAAGGCCTGGACAGCATAGATGTGGAAAGGATGTTTCCCATGGTGGGAGAGTCTAAGACAAGAGGGCACAGCCTCAGGATAGAGGGGCATCCATTTAACACAGAGATGTGGAGAAATTTCTTTAGCCAGAGGGTGGTGAATTTTGTGGAATTGCTTACCACGGGTAGCTGTGGAGACCAGGTCGTTGGGTGTATTTAAGGTGGAGATTGATAGCTTCTTGATTGGCTACAACATCAAAGGTTACAGGGAGGCCAATGAGTGGGTCTGAAAAGTGAAAAAATAAGGATCAGCCATAATTGAATGGTGGAGCTGAGTCGATGGGCCAAATAGCCTAATTCTGCTCCTATGTCTTATGGTCTTATTGTGGTCCAATAAGTGCACGAAATGTTAAATTTAAAAAAAAAATCAATGTCAGAACACATGAAGCTGCTGAGCATCGTGTTTTTTTTTGTTGGGGAAAAAAGGTGCTATCATTATTTTGTTTCTATGCCTTAAATGAATCGTCATGCATGTGAAATTGTGTATCAAAGCTTGGCAATGAACTCTTGCCTTAAACATATCCTGTGATGGAATTTTGATCATTCTGAAGGATGACTATTCAATGTATTTCCAGTTTTTAACACTTTTATGATCTGCATTTTGCTTTAAATTCTCATTTTCAATATTGTTTATTGATACCTTAACAACTCAACGTACAACTGACTCACACCCTTTGAACAAGTAAACTCTTGTTTTCTGATGATCCAAAGACTAGCACCTAATTTTCAAAGCAAGTATCTGAAGGAAAATTACATTCATCTTGAAGTCCTATGACTCCTTCAGGTTATTCCTGTCTGTTTCTTTGCAGTTATACACAGACATAGCATCACTTTCTCAGAGGTCTCGATTATCTTGTATAGAGAACCAATAAGCATTACAGTTTTCCATGTTATTCCTGTGATATAAGATTCCTTCAAGATGTTTTCATTTTTTACCTAAATTATTCTCTGAGTAAACGACAGCTCATTTCCAGAGGGCCATGGATATTTACTTTGTAGCTGCCATTGAACAGAGATGTGGAGAAATTACTTTAGTCAGAGGGTGGTAACTCTGTGGAATTTGTTGCCACGAGTGGCTGTAGAGGCCAAGTCATTGGGTGCATTTAAGGCAAAGATAGATAGGTTCTTGATTAGCCAGCGCATCAAAGGGTGTGGGTGAAGGCAGGGGAATGGGGAGAGAACATAGAATAGTACAGCACATTACAAGCCCTTTGGCCCACAATGTTGAGCCGACCCTCAAACCCTGCCTCCCATATAACCCCCACCTTAAATTCCTCCATATACCTGTCTAGTAGTCTCTTAAACTTCATGAGTGTATCTGCCTCCACCACTGATTCAGGCAGTGCATTCCATGCACCAACCACTCTCTGAGTAAAAAACCTTCCTCTAATATCCCCCTTGAACTTCCCACCCCTTACCTTAAAGCCATGTCCTCTTGTATTGAGAAGTGGTGCCCTGGGGAAGAGGCGCCTGCTATTCACTCTATCTATTCCTCTTATTATCTTGTACACCTCTATCATGTCTCCTCTCATCCTCCTTCTCTCCAAAGAGTAAAGTCCTAGCTCCCTTAATCTCTAATCATAATGCATACTCTCTAAACCAGGCAGCATCCTGGTAAGTCACCTCTGTACCCTTTCCAATGCTTCCACATCCTTCCTATAGTGAGGCGACCAGAACTGGACACAGTACTCCAAATATGGCCTAACCAGAGTTTTACAGAGCTGCATCATTACATCACGACTCTTAAACTCTATCCCTCGACTTATGAAAGCTAACACCCCATAAGTTTTCTTAACTACCCTATCTACCTGTGAGGCAACTCTCAGGGATCTGTGGACCTGTACCCCCAGATCCCTCTGCTCCTCCACACTACCAAGTATCCTGCCATTCACTTTGAACTCTGCCTTGGAGTTTGTCCTTCCAAAGGGATGACGGGAAGAATTGGATCAGCCCATGACTGAATGGCGGAGCAGACTGAATGGGCTGAATGGCCTACTTCTGCAACTATATCTTGTGGTCTTATGGTCATTGCTTGTACTCCAAAATTAGATGTCATCAGTAATCAGAGTCAAAATGACCCCTTGTATTTGTATTGGTTTAAAATAGTCATCAAAATACTGTAAAAGCCTGTCATGCATATTGTTTATACAGATCAAATCATTACACAGTGCAATGAGCTAGAACAAGGCAAAACAATAACAATGCAGAATGAAGTGTAAAAGCTACAGAGCAAATACAGTTCAGGTAAACAATAAAATGCATGATTATAATGAGGTAGATTGTGAGATCAAAGGTCAATCTTATCAAACAAGAAGTTTGTTCAATTCTCTAACAGTGAGATAGAAGCTTGTTAAGCTAGTGCCTATAATCTATCTATACTTCTTTATTCAAAAACATAGATGAAATCCAGTTGAATTGTAGTATTAATGTCAATGAATTATGATTATTGCCCTTAGAATTAAAATGTGTATCCTTGTGTTTGGAAGTCAAGCACTTTCTAATAATTATCATGGTGTTCACACTGATTTTGCTTTGATCATTTGAGTGCTAAAGTGTGAAATTCCTGGATAATGGTGTATTATTAACATAGAAGTATTCCATAAAGTAACAGGTTAAAGAACAAACGATGTAAGACTTGTTTGTAATCAAGCAAACAGATTGATCACCATAGTAAATGTGGATCAGTGAATATATTAGATTTTTAAATGTTATAGAAAGTTCAAATATATTTAGTTAAATGAATAACAGGGACCCCACCACTTCTAATAATAAAGTGAATCTTTATTTTAAAGGTCGGTGGAATTTAAGTTCCCTCAATTTATAAGTTCTTCTGTTTGTTTTGAAGAGCTATTGCTGAAAAATAGATCTGCTCACTTTGAATATGGAATAATGCAATTATTCACAAGCAAATAATATATTTTATTGTCATTTTAAAGAGGGTCATTACTTAGTTTATAATAGTGTTATATATTGTAGCAACCACATACAAAGGTTTCAAAGGTACAATTTAATGTCAGAAAAATGTATATATCCTGAAATGCTTTTTCTTCGCAACCATCCACGAAAACAGAGGAGTGCCCCAAAGAATGAACGACAATCAAATGTTAGAACCACAAAGTACCCCCCAGCTCCCCCCTCCCGCATGTAAGCAGCAGCAAGCAATGATCCCCCCTCCCCCCACCGGCAAAAATAAAGCATTGGCACCCGCCACCAAGCACTCAAGTGTGAGCAAAGCAACAGTAAAGACAGACTTGCAGTTACCCAAGGACATTGTTCAGCTGGCAATCGACATACCACAGGCTCTCTCTCTCTCTCTCTCTCCCTAATAAGGGAGGAAGAGGTGTCTCCATTTTCACAGCAGGTGGTTAAGAGAAGGGAAAAATGATGCCAGTAAGAGATTTTTTTAACAAGATATATTACATTTGTAGATTCATCATTTAATATTCCATTCCTCCCTTTGATTTATCAAATGGGTGTCCTAGTACATTATCCAAAATAACTTGCAAGAATATTAAAATGAAGGCAAAATCGGAATGATTTCTGTGTAAATGATGGAATGAACTGGGAGGAGGTGAATAGGTAGGTCTAGTACTTCTCTACTCACCTTGGTTCCCTTGTCCATTCATCCTTCCCCACTAATCTCCCTCCTGGCACATATCCCTGCCAATATGGCCAAAATGCTACACGCTTCCAGTCACCTCCTCCCTCACCTCCATTCAGAGCCGCAAACAGACCTTACTGGCGAAACAACACTTCAGGTGTAATTCTGTTGGGGTCATCTCTTGTATCCAGTGCTCCCAATGCAGCCTCCTGTACGTTGCTGAGACCTATCGGAAATTGGTGACCACCTTGTTGAGCACCCATCCGTCAAAAGTGGAATTTCCTAGTGTCCAGCAGTTTTAATCCCTATTCCCTTTCCTGTTCCGACTTGTCTGTCCAAGGCCTCCTCAAGTGCCATGATGAGACCACTCTCTGAGTGGAGGACGAATATCTCATGTTCCATCGATGGCATGAATGTTGATTTCTCCTTCTGGTAAAAAAAAATTCTCTCCCTCTTAACGCTTCTCACCTGCCTTCATCTTCCCTGGTGCCCCTCCTTCTTTCCTTTCCCCCATGGTCCACTCTCTTCTCCTATCAGATTCCTTCTTCTCCAGCCTTTTACCTTTCCGACCCACCTGGCTTCACCTATCACCTTTTCACTGCCCCTTCTTTCCATTCCCCTACCTTTTTATTCTGGTGTCTTCCCCTTTCCTTTCCAGCCCTAAAGAAGGGTCTCAGTCTGAAACGTCCCTGTCCTTGTAATGCCATGCAGCTGCCATGGAGCAGGTGAGTTGGTAGTGAAATTGAGCTCGGTATCATTTGTGTGTAACTATTTTGAGGTGACAATGCCAAAAAGAAGCAAGTAAATGAGAAATAGAAGTGGGGGGGGGACAACAAAGATAAGTCAGTCAGAAACAAGAGAGATAATGCTGCTGAAATGGGAAGCTAAACCACTACAGGTGATACAACTGGGTAGATAAAATGAAAGCAATTGCACACAATGGATGGACCATGTCATATCTGCTCACCTTGTGAGGAAATACTTTTTCACATCAACCAGACGCAATCTGTGATGTGATTGCGAACCTGTCTGGAAATGGGGAAGAGGTGCAAGTCTGATTTTGGGGGGTGGTGTAGGGTGGGGTGGGGAAAGAGCATTCAAAAAAAATAAGGGCTGGGAAACTGGAGGGTGGATTTCTGAGTTAAATGTACATTACCTAGAGAGGAATAGGAGATTGGAGATGGTTCAGCTAGTTGTTGGCAAAGCCAGAGAGACTAAATGTTGGTGTCTCAGGAATTTTGTGATGATACCTGATTAATATTCTGCACATGCTGTATCTCTGTGCCCTAGCCTATATTTACCACAAGGAATAGTTTACTGTTGATGTATCTCTATTTCAACAGAAGTTTCTAATAGAAATTTCGAGAGGCATTGTAAATGAAGACCCATGTGTTCTTTGGATGAGAATATTTTTGGGTCAAACTGTGTCAGGTGCTTCTCTAATTAAACCAAAAAAGTCTTCAGGAAGTTGGTGGCAGCTTTGTGATCCACAAAAGACATCCAGTATATTAGCAAGAGAATGTTTGGTACTTTCCAGGTGACTCCTGACCGTACAACAAGCCATTAGTTTTCAGTAACCAAGTTTTGCTACTTTATCAAGCTGTCATATTTGCCACAAATAATGCTTAATTTATATTTCTTGTTCTCTTAATTTATTCCTTCCCAAATTCCTGGTCTCTTTATCATTCTTTCTTTATTTATAGTCTCTGCTGTTATTACGGATTGAGGTCATTGTCTATGGCACAGTCAGCTGAGAATGTTAACTTGACAAGGCAGTTCAAGCTATGCTGAGCAAAGAATGTTTTTTTATGACTGTGCCTGTCATATTGCAGTACAATTGGAGAGAGCACTACTTCCTAAACGTTAGGTCAATAAATTATTATTCTGACCACCTTAGGAGAAGTAGGGTGCCTATTTGTGAGACCTCTACTTCATTGTTGAAATGGAGTAAGATTTTGATTTTTAATGGTTTGCTGAAAGCATGGTTCTGCCACTAGTAATTGCAATTAGCCATCTGGCTTCCTTAATAGAAGGGAAACATTGGGTAGATTATATTAATCTACAGATGATATTAAAAATTCCATCTTCTCGGCTCAATAAATTAAGTGTTAAGTTACAATACGTTCAGTGATTTCTGGTCACTTGGAAGTGTGCTCCTGTTGAAAATGGGCATACCATACTGCAGGTCCTTGTACATATACCCAATGCCCTTTCACACCTAAAAGTAAATTTTTTTAAAAAATAGTAGATTTTAACCAAACTTCACAAGTGGATTCCTCTCATCAGGCACTGGTTTCTTTTTGGAAATGGGTATTTTGGGAACTGCTTCTCAATCTGGTCACCAAATATGAGGTAGGGTATCTTGTGTCAAAAGGCACAAACATTTAAAATTGTATTCACATCACATAAAAAAGAAAGTCAGCAGATGCTAGAAATCCGAGCAACATACACAAAATGTTGGAGGAACTCAGCATGCCAGGCAGCATCTATGGAAATATTGTACAGTTGATGTTCAGGCCGAAACCCTTTGGCAGGGCTGAAGTAAAAAAGCTGAGGAGTAGATTTGAAAGGTGGGGGGAGGGGAGGGAGAAACGCCAGGTGACAAAATTGTAAATCTCTTTTGTGATTATTGGGCTGAAGAACTAATGTCTTATTTAACATCTTAATAATATTTCCACTTAGTGCTTCCAAGCTCCATTGAAACACCTTTCTTATCGTCCCTTTCAACTTTCTTCTTATTATTCCTCAAGTTCATATTGACTGGTAGCAAAGAGCACAGGTGAGTACTGAAATCTGAGAGGCGGTAATAACGTGGTCTAATTTCTCTCTTATCTTTTCCATTAATACTGTTTAGTCCTGTTGTGCTCCCATTGCATTTGATATTCAGACTTCCCACAAACAAATTGATTTATTGGTTTGGAAAATGTCCATGAAATTGTGTATTTGATTACTACTTCAAGGCATATTCATTGCAGTGCTTAATTACTAAGGTTAATGTCTGCCCCTGCTTTGGCGCAGTGATAAAGATTCAAGTGTGCGGCCTTCCTCAGTCAGGATTGACCATGGATGTTTCGGCCTAGCGGTCTGGATACGCCAGCCTGGGCAGTACAATATGGAGGGCAAGTCCTGATGAGGGGTCTCGGCCTGAAATGTCAACTATGCTCTTTTCCATCGATGCTGCCTGGCCTGCTGGGTTCCTCCAGCATTTTGTGCGTGTTACTTGGATTTCCAGTATCTGCAGGTTTTCTCTTGTTTCTGTTGCGCATATAGCCAGCTCCCCCTCTCCGTGCATCTGATGAACCCAAAGGAACGGCAGAGACCGTTACAGTTTGGTATCAACAGCATCTCAGGAGTTGCTAGTCAGCATTGAACTCAATGTAGGACTGCCTTAGGGAGTCCAGATCCTGATATGTCCCTTGGGGTTAACTCGTGAAGCCTTCCCCATGAGTGGGTATAGCCACAGGCAACAGGGGTTTGAGATCAGAGTTTTCCTTCTCCTAGATGATCTGGCGACCACGGCTGACGAGCCCCGTCTTCGTGAAGCGACTGGTTTTATGGTGCTTGTAGCCCGTCTTGCTCCTTCTCCTGTCAGTAGAAACAGTTCTGCCATGCTTAGTACCTAAGCCACGCATGAAGACCAGGAGCTAGACTTGGTTGTCAGAGGTCTTTTGAGTCGCATGCCATTGGGAGCATTTAATAGTAGTGGGAGCTTGTCTGTATTACCACCCCCGGCTACAACCTTAAGGAACCAAAGGTACAAGTGTAACCCAATGGAAATAAATTCTCTCTCAGCTGTTGCCAGTAATGCCTTCCTACAATAAAAAAACAAATAGCAACGAGGCCAATAAATCAGTTTTCAAAGTCATGAAATTGAAGCCAATGATGAGAAGTTCTCATTCCAATCCAAAATTGATACCAGAGTGATTGTTTTCATGAGGATTTTAATTGTGCACCTATAGACCATCATACTTTATTTGTCTTTCAACTTTTATCTGTGTCACTGCAAATCAATATCCCTCTATTCAACATCCCTTCATTCCAGAGCACCAAAAGTCGGCAGAGTTAAATTTTAAAAAACCTGAAATATCCATGTGAATTCTAGGATATTTCTGTGGCATTAACATTAAATGGTTAATATTGTTACATGGAGTCCTTTTATGCATACATAGCTCTGTGTGATACTGAAATGATACATCTGCCACCCAAAAGGATGTTGCACGAGCTGCAGCTGCATTCAAGTTTAAAAAAAATTGACCCAAGTTTAACTTGAATCAGTTGATAACATAAATTCTGTTATGCTTTTTAAATGTATTTCTACTACTGGGTTGCTTTTAGTTTTTTTACTCCTGGACACACATTTACATTTATGACAGTTAATTTTTAACCAATTAGAGGTGCCAGCAGAAAATTGTTTGTGTTTGTTTTTCTTTGAAGAAGCAGTTGAAATGGCAACAGATAGTAACTTCCACAAAATTTTGCCTTCATTTGCTTGGATATTGTCAGAACTAAATTATAACTCACTACATATCCAAATTCTTGTTCATTTGTGCAAATTTTATGGCACACATTTATAAAATTCTTCTTACGACATGACTTGAGAGTCATATCTTTTACTTAATTTAAGTTCCCTTCCTTATAAGTGTGTGACTCCTGAGCAGTTTTAACAAAATTTAAACATCCGGTGGTCAAATGTCACCCATTCTACCTGCCAGAGGAGATTTCCACTGTCACCATAGTTGCAGTGTACTTTTCACCCCTGCCCAACGTCAGGCTGGCCCTGGAGGAGCAGAGTAGCATGATCAGCAGTCACGAAACAGCACACCCTGATGATGTCCCGTTCAATTTAAACGCCAGTCCAGATAAACTGGAAAGGCATTGTGTGGAGGGTTGGACTGATTTGGCTCACTCTCCCACAATGCTCACTCCTCTCTCCGCGGCACTGAGGATGTGAGTCTGCCCCTGGCCTCTGTGCTCCGTGTCTGCAAACTTTACGACAATTTGTCCCTCTAATATGACGAACAGATACCGAGGCTTTGGGCCTACTTTGGGTTGCTTGGGATTTGGATTTAAGGACTCAGTTTGGTTTAGAATGCTGTTGTTGTTTCTTGCTTCTAATGTTTGTGTGATTTGTGTTTTTTTCTCTCTTTCTCTGTGAATTGGGGGTTATTTTTCATATTTTTAAAATTGGGTTCTTTTGAGTTTCTTGCATTGTGGCTGCCTGTGCACAGACAAATCTCAAGGTTATATAATTTATACATTCCTTGATAATAAATGTACTTTGAATTTTTGAGTAATGTCAACCAGGCCATCTTGAAGAATTCTCTGACCAACTACCACTAACATATTACCTGTGGACCCAGATGAGCCTAACATCTGACCACTGTTAACCATCAAGAATGTTTACTGTGCAATCCCACGCTGGCACTTTGGAAAGTCTGATCAGCGGGCTGTAGCTCTACCCCAGCCTACAGGCAGGGACTGGCGGAGGTGCACTTATGGGACTGCTTTGAATTGGTTGACTGGACCACATGCAGGGATTCATCTCTGGATCTGAGTGAACATGTCACGATGGCCACCTTTGTGAATCCCTGCAGCACCTGGTGGTCCTGTGATATCAGCGACAGGCCTTGATGGTGTACTTGGCCGGGCATTGACAACCTGTGCCAACCAA
This sequence comes from Mobula birostris, assembly GCF_030028105.1. Lineage (NCBI taxonomy): Eukaryota > Metazoa > Chordata > Chondrichthyes > Myliobatiformes > Myliobatidae > Mobula > Mobula birostris. The sequence goes on from NC_092377.1 coordinate 35,201,411, forward strand.
CTGGCTGGAGTGTTCAAAGACAAATTCAGTCTCTCACTGCTGCAGCTGGAGGTTCACACCTGCTTCAAAAAAGGGCATCATACAGATGCCCATGAAGGGCAGGGTGAGTTGCCTCAAAGACTATCGCACTGTGATGAACTGCTTTGAGAGGCTGGACATGGCTTAAATTAACTCCTGTCTAAGCAAGGATCTAGGCCTGCTATTGGTACAATAGGTTTAGAATGGATGCAATTTCACTGGCTCTCCACTTGGCCTTGAATCACCTGGACAACAGTAATACCTAAGTGAGGCAGGTGTTTATTGATTACAGCTCGGTGTTGAACACCATAAACCCACTATTACTAATCAATAAGCTTCAAAATCTTGACCTCTGTATCTCCCTCTGCAACTGGATATTTGACTTCCTCACCAGACCACAGCCAGTACCACCTGGAAATAGGTGCACGTCAGGTATGCGTGCTTAGCTTGATGCTGTACTTTCTGTATACTCATGACTGTGTGACTAGGCATAGCTCAAACAGCATCTATATGTTCGCCAATGACACCCTGTTGTTGCAATTATAAAGAAGGCATGCCAGCGGCTATATTTTATTAGGAATTTGAAGAAAGTTGGTATGTCACCAAAGACATGAGCAAGTTTCTTTAAATGTACAGTGGAGAGCATTCTAACAGTCTAATATGAGGAGGCCAATGCACAGGATCAGAAGAAGCTGCAGATGGTTGTAAACTTAGACAGCTCCATCATGGGCAATAGCATCACCAGTACTGAGAGCATCTTCTAAAGGTAATGCTTCAGAAAGTGGCATCCATCATTAAGGACCTCCATCACCCAAAGCGTGCAATCTTCTTATCACGGACGAGGTACAAGGGTCCTTGCTTCTTCCATCATCATCCCGCCAACATTTCTGAAGAGTCTATGAACACTAGCTCACTATTTTGCACTAATTTATTTATTTTTACATTTCTTATAGTAATGTTTATACGTATTGTGTTGTACTACTGCCGCAAATCAACAGATTTCATGATATACAGTATGTCAGTGATAATTCTGATTCTGCTTCTTAAAGTTAAGATCACCACATTGGTGCAGTATCTGATTTATTCTAACAGTTAATTTATACCTGAAGTCACGCTGTGTTCTAAGTGGTGCAACAATGATCTAAGCAGAGAGAAGAGCAATTTAAAATTGATATATTTCCATGTTCTACTTCTTTGTTTTGTGGAAAAAGGCTGTTTTGTTGATTTTTGTCAATCTTCATAAATCAAAATATTAGGGAGACAGAATTTGAGGCTGCAGTTTTACAACTAAATTTAAAATTAAGACATTTGCATTTTCTTGTGGATTCTCTACCTGATTGGTTCTTGTACAGAGCAGCACAGCTTCCAGAGACCGTGTAGAATTGTAAGAGAACTGATTAAGTAGAACTACAAGAATCCAAATCTCTAAAAGTAAAGCTCAGAAATGTGGTATCTTCTGAAAATTCTATAAGTAAGGTTTGTTAATTACTAGTGCTTCAAATGTTACAGTGTTTGTACACACTTGAGAGAAATTAGTATCTGATCATCAGCATTAAACATGAACATATCATCCAATAGGTGTATTTGTCTCGTGTGTTGAATTTTGCTGACATAAAGGGGTCTTAATATGCTGAGATGAAGATACTGGATAACTGATAAGCACATACTGGGTTCTGCACTTTTGCATTTATGAAGTGAACCAAAAAGCTTCAATATGCTAGTCGCAAACATTGTTTCCATACTACTATTTCAATCATGTAACTCTGATAAAAAATCAATTCCTGTAATTTTTTTCCCCATCTGATCATATATTGAATTAAGGGCTATGAGGAAAAGGCAGGTAGGTGGAGATGAGCCCATGTTCAGATCAGCCATGATCTTATTGAATGACGGAGCAGGCTGGACGGGCCGGATGGCCTACTCCTGTTCCTATGTCATATGTACTAATGTTCTTATGACATGTAAATGTATGAGCTGCATTATTTTGTTCTTCGTCTTTGTTGTGATGTTAATTCCATTGATCCTTCCGGAATATTTTGCAGTATGACCTCTTCCATCTTTTAGTGGATGTTCTGAGCAAAATTGGGTAATTGAAATTCTTTGCCAGTATACCTTTAGAATCAATGTTTGCTCAAGTTAGCCTGGTGTTAACTTGCACCCTTTCTTTGTTTGTAGGGGTTGCCTATCCTATAAGCTCTTATCTTGGAATTTGTATGAGGAACATCAGTATCTGAGGAATCATGAGTACATTGCCACAGTGTGGCACTAGAAAAACAATATCTCAATAGGAAGTTTGGATCAGTGAAGAATATTTTAAACAAATATTTGGTTCAGGAACTTCAGTGTGTTTTGTCATAATTGCAAAGGAATTAAGCGTACCCTGAGGTCATGGTCAGATTTGACAATGGTTATGGAATTAGTAAAGGAAAGTGACATTGAGGAGAAATATCTGACACAGTCATATTGTATGAAACAGGATGTGCCAGACTTGAAATGGACTTGCTTCTAATTTATATGTTCAAATATTCCATTAATTTGAAGTGGTTAGGTATCTTACTGGCGGGCACTGATCACAGATGAAAAGCAATGATTCAGCATCTTTGTGGAGCTAACTTGGTGACCATGTAGATTGATGGGGAGGGTAGTGAGGAATAGGAGGGGTATCCATGAACATGCCAGCTCTAGACCACAGTGTTTTATCTATGGCCTCAATAATAAACCATAATATTTTCTCTGGTCCCCATCTGTAACAGCCTCTAGTCAAGCTGGTCAGTATCTGCTGCAATTAAACAATTTCACATTTAGGTTCCTGCCACTGTTATAGCACTCTAAATACATAAATAAGGAGACTAGTCGAACCTTCTGTGGACACGCTAGTCACTAAAAAGTACCCAAGCCAAAATAGTCTGAATATGGCATATATGTCTCAAGCAAGATTATATGAGAAAAATGTTGCATTGTTGTTAAATCTTTCAGTACTTTATTTCTTGATAATTCATGTTTGTATTCATTAAGTATTTCTTTGGTCTCTGCAGCACCAAAGGAGAATGAAGAACGTGTGTTTAGAGAACGAATGCGACCCAGGAAGAGACAAGGAGCTGTACGGCGGAGGGTCCATCAGGTCAATGGACACAAGTTTATGGCCACCTATCTCAGACAGCCAACATATTGTTCACATTGCCGTGACTTTATTTGGTAAGAGAGTTGTTAAAGTGCAAATACCAACTATGTAAATTTACTACATTTCCATAAGTGCAACTTTTTCCATCAGTGATTTGAACTATTTCTTCCCAATACGGTGAACATTCTTTGAGTGTGATTGTTATTTGAATGAAGACAATACATCTGAAAAATACAAAGTAACTTGCCGGGAAATTAAGATACTTGCTCTTGAATTAGACCCCTTCATCCCTATTGTGCAATAATGCATGAAAGATGTTTAATACATAAAGTCAGCAGATTGGGCCAATTTATGTGAGAACCAACAGCAATAACAAAATTGGCCAGATCACTTACCGGACTACAAACCCTTGTGCAAAAAAAAAATTATGACTTTGATTCAAGCAGCCAATGATATTATCCTTTAGTTTGTATCTACGTCTGTCTTTTCAGGCTATAATATCCTAAAGTGTGTTTTTTGGATGTGTGCAATACACCAATTTTATATTCACTCTCAGCTCAACTGTGAGTATATAATACTAGTTTGCAAATTTATTCAAGATTTAAAGGCTGAAATTCACAGCTGGTGTTTTCACTTTTGGATATTCATGGAATGGCACCATCAATTGTCACACCAATGGTAACTTTATTATTAGACAAGCAATAATGATCATTTTCCATGTAGAGTTGGCCAGGAAACACACCCATGTTCATTGAAGGAAACGTAATTCCTGCAGAGTCTTCAGAAGCACCAGATCCCATCAACATCTCTCTGAAGAACAACAATGCTTTCATAATCAAATGCTTTCGAAGTTAAACATGACAGAGTTACCTGACTTCTGTTTCCGTTGAGGTCAAGATCACCCGATTATCAACTTCATTGCTCAGGATCGGTCAAAGCATATCTACGTCAAGTCTCCCAATTTGCTGTGAGTTCTGAATCTGAGAGGGTACTGAAATTGGACATCACAGCAACTGCTTCACTCAAGTTCTGCAGTGAAGTAGAACTACCTGGCCACCTCTGTAAAACAGGGCCCATCTCCACACACCTGTGGCATTCATTAGCATTTCTAAGTTGAGTTAGGTGAACTGCAGAGTACTCTTCCTCTTCTCGGCAGCCTGTCTGTTTGCTCTTGCCACCATAATATGTGTTACTGCTATCTTTTTGGTGAGGAGTACCCCTTCAAGGGCTGACACGCTTGCGCAATTAATTGCAGCAAAGTGCCTGCAAATCCATGAGTTTTTTACCTTTTTAAATAGCTTGGATCCTGCTTTTTCATATAGTAACTTCTGGATGGGAAATGGTTGTTTTTCTTTATATGTTTTTGGTTTACTTCAATTTTTTTTGTAGAAGCAGCTTTGGGATTTGGCACTCTATTGCTTACTTAATGCAGCAAAAATGCCTGAAGTGAAATTTCTAGGCTTCTGTGTACCATATTAAGCATAAAGGATTTTGATTTTGTTCATTGATAAGAGAAATATGCAAAGTTTAATTACATCTTGGCTATAAAACATGTCTGCATATACATAATTTTGTATGTTTTTTAATATAACAACATTTCCAAAGTTAAGCAATCTTTACCAAAGCAAAATATTTATATTCCATACCTAAATTTCCAGTGAATCTGTGCTATTTACAACTAGAAAGCATTATAGCACACAATCCCATACTCAGACTCAAAACTGCTGCTAATGAACTGCCTCTGTTTTTTACCAGTTTGCCAGAAATTATGCTCAGAGTGGTCCATGGAACTAAATGTAATGTGTTATCTTGTGAATGCTCCCCTACATCACTCCTATGTAAAATTGGAATAATGTGCATGAAGTGCTTTAAAATAATCACTTTACCTCAGATTACCAGAATCAGGTTTATTTCTGGAAAAGATGGCGGCACGACAGCAGTGCGCGTGGCCTCTCCGGTGATGGATATCTGTTATCTGTCAAGTAGGGGACCGTGCACAATTCTGATTTGATGGAGACAGACGTGAGAGCACAGCGGAACATCTGGAAAACTTCTGAAATGTCTGCTTTGCTACCACTGCTGCCGTGTGGAAACCGGAATCTCTGGAGCTGAAGGCCTCGAAATCCTCGGCTTTGCATGTTTCAGCGGCCGGGGAGAGGTCGAAGGCACTCGGCAGAGGATGGCGCTCAGGAGGCTGTATTGGAGAGGCTGCTCGGAAGCTCGGAGTTTTCAGACGGATGGACTCAGGGTCAGCTGTGGTCGGCTGCTTCCAAGGTATCGGCAAGTTGACAGTGCCTGGAGGTTTATGGCAGGGAGTTTCTCCCTTTTGCCGCCACTATCGGGGACTCGGGAGTCAATCGACTCGGGGACTTTGAGACTATTTTTTTTACTGTGCCTATGGACTGGTCTTCATCAAATTATGGTATTGCTTTGCACTGCTGTAACTATATGTTATAATTATGTGGCTTTGTCAGTGTTAGTCTTTGGTCTGTCCTGTTTTCTGTGATATCACGCTGTGATATCATTTCTTAATGCATGTATGCATTTCTAAATGACAATAAAAGAGGACTGAGTGTTCTCATAATCTAATTATCATTGTCTCAGACTTAAACAACAAATTTCCTGTCAGATAAGACAGGGATAATAAACATGATTCTGATTCTGAAAAAGCCAAAGCCTGTCAGCTTATCAGAGTAAGTAAGCAGAAAAAAGTTTAATCACAAATCTTATTGTCAGGTGGCCTGGTATACCTCTTTCCAAACATTTTCTCACTGGAGCATCTGGCAGGAAGAGCAGAGAAAGATTTTGGAAGTAAGAAAAGTTGAAAATTTCCCTGGAAGTAAACCTTCAAATCTACTCAAATAGAGTGAATACCACAGAAATAGGATTAGAGGAAGGAACAATCTCGCCAACTGTCTTAGTCCCAGTACTACAAATCAACTGTGCAAAAAGATCTGAGAACTGATAGGGGCAGGATTGTGAACACATGAGCCATTCTGTTTTTCAATATTTGGGTAACATGGAGATCAACACATTTCTCATCCTCCATAGTTAGAAGGTTGAGAATTAAACATTTAAATCTATTAATAGGGAACATAGATGTCAGCATGACTATGACTCCTAACCAAATACTCAAGGATAATTCTAATGCTCCTCCTGATATACATCGTTGACAGACTTTGGTGAATACTTATGAATCCAGTTTAGTAAGGAAGCCAAGTACCAGAAGAGAGATGCTCTAGACAAGAGTATCTATTCTGATAGTTTGTGAGAGATGGTGAGTAGAAGGTCACAGTGCTTACAGCTGCACTCAGTCACTAAGAAGGGTCTCGGCCCAAAACGTTGACTATACTTTTTTCCATAGATGCTGCTTGGCCTGCTGAGTTCCTCCAGCAATTTGTGTGTATTCTATGGCTACATCCACACGACGCCAGATAATTTTGAATACGAAGCCTTTTCTCTTCGTTTTGACCCACTGTCCACACTAAAACGGCATTTTCATCCCCCGAAATCGGAGATTTTCAGGAACGGTCTCCAGAGTGTATAAATCTGAAAACGCCTAATATCCGTTGCAGTGTAGACATGGTAAACGGAGCTTTTTAAAACTGCTGTCATGATGTCCCGCAACAGATGGCGGAAGCACAGCATTTCACTGTTTTATTATTATTATTATTATTATTATTTTATTGTCACCAAACAATTGATACTAGGGCGTACAATCATCACAGCGATATTTGATTCTGCGCTTCGCAGAACCTAACAATTTCAGAACAGACGGCAATGAGACTGAAGCCAGAAGAGTTAGAAATTTACTCACCAAACACTTTGACCCATAGTTTACTGAATAAGTAAGTATACTCACTTTGCCCTGTTTTCTGTCCTTGCTTGTATGAAGGTAAGGACAGAAAACACCCTCCGCCATCTCCAGTTTAAACTTCAAGTGGAATATATTGGAGGATCAAGAACCAAGGTGGTTTACCTATTTATGCAAGTACTTCTCTGACAATAGATGTGTAACAGCCTAATGTAACATTGTATGGAAATACAAGATAACACTGATGCAAACATGTTTTATACGTTTGACAAGGTGCTTTATTAATGCAACAGAGTTAGTCAGTTCTTCAATGTTCGTCGTCAGCCGGGTCATACTGTCCGTGAACTCCCTGATGGTTGCCTCCATACACTCCAGTATTTGTTTTTTTCAGTTTTAAGTTCTCCTGTGCGAGAGCCAAGAGCAATTCCTTTTAAGTTTTTCTACTCCGTAACTGGACAAACGTGCAGCAAGTATACCGTTTTCTCTTCGCTTGTTTTCTGTGTGTCCTGCGCATGCCCAGTAGGAGGAGATTCACCCAAATATCCGTCTAATGTGGACAGAGATATTTTGAAAAACGCTTAGTGTGGACGCCTGTTGTTTTTACTCGAAACCGGCGTTTTCAAAATTATCCGGCGTAGTGTGGACGTAGCCTATGTATTTTAGTTTCAAGCATTCATTTGGACAGAATAAGAATGAGGAACACAAGAGAAGGAGGAGAAAGACTGATTAGGTGCAAAAGCCCTAAGTACTTACTCATGAATTATAAGGGTGATCATAATGACAATGTTTTATGGCAAGTCAGTTGAACCTAATATACTAAAAGTAAAGCACATTATAACTTTATAGCTTTCTTGTTGAATATATCATGAAAATTTAAAGAAATTCCGTATTCTTCATTTAAAGCAGAATTCATAGAAACATATTTGTGGCAATTTTCCTTTTGGAAAAAAGTGGGAAAGGTGGTTGGAAAGGTGATTCATGGAAAGTAGGAGGTGAAGGGTTAAGGGGTCTGAGGGAGAGGATTTGGGAATGAGGAAATTCAAGGGTGGGTAGGGTCTAAGGCAGAGGAGGGGGCCAGTGGGCAAGGGTGTACTTAGTGTTTTGCATCATTCTTCATGCTGGAGGACAGTAGAAGTATGGTGGAGCTTTCAATTGTCAGGCGTCATGAAGAGTGTGAAGTTACCATAACTAGAGAGAAGCTTCTTGGGAAACTGAAAGGTTTGAAGGTAGTTAAGTTACCAGAACCAGATGGTGTACACCTCAGAGTTCTGAAAGAGGCGGCTGAAGAGATTGTGCTAGCATTAGTAATGATCTTTCAAGAATCACTAGATTCTGGAATGGTTCCAGAGCGCTGGAAAATTGCACATGGGATTCCACTCTTCAAGAAGGAGGAGAGGAAACTATAGGCCAGTTAGTCTAACCTAAGTGGTTGGGAAGATGTTGGAGTCAATTGTTAAGGATGAGGTCTCAGGGTATTTGGAGGCACATGATAAAATAGGCCGTCGTCAGCATGGTTTGCTCAGGGGAAAATCTTGCCTGACAAATTCTGTCATGGATAAAGCAGAGGCTGATTGGCAGGAGGCAAAGAGTGGGAATAAAGGGAGCCTTTTCTGGTTGGCTGCCAGTAATTAGTGGTGTTCCACGGGGGTCTATGTTGGGACCTCTTCTTTTTACATTATATGTCAATGATTTGGATGATGAAATTGATGGTTTTGTTGCAAAGTTTGCAGAAGATATGAAGATAGGTGGAAGGGCAGGTAGTTTTGAACAACTAAAGAGCTGTGGAAGGACTTAGACAGATTAGAAGAATGGGCAAAGAAATAGCAGATGTAATACAGTGTCGGGAAGTGTATGGTCATGCACTTTGTTAGAAGAAATGAAAGGGTTGACTGTTTTCTAAATGGAGAGAAAATACAAAAAATTGAGGTGCAAAGGGACTTGGGAGTCCTTGTGCAGGATTCCCTAAATGTTAATTTGCAGGTTAAGTCCATGCAAATACAGTGTTATTATTCATTTCAAGAGAACTAGAATATAAAAGCAAGGATATAATTTTGAAACTTCATAAAACACTGGTGAGGCCTCACTTGGAGTATTGTGAACAGGTTTGGGCCCCTTATCTTAAAAAGGATGTGCTGAAACTGGAGAGGGTTCAAAGGAGGTTCACAAAAAATGATTCCAGGATTGAATAGCTTGTCATGTAAGGAGCATCTGATGGGTCTGGGCCTGTTTTCACTAGAGTTCAGAAGAATGACCGGTGACCTGATTTAAACCTATTGAACGGTGAAAGACCATGATAGAGTGGACGTGGAGAGGATGTTTCCTATGGTGGGGGAGCCTAAGAACAAAGGACACAAACTTAGAATGGGGGGTCCTTTTAGAATGGAGATGAGGAGGAATTTCTTTAGCGAGAGAGTGGTGAATCTATGGAATTCTTTGCCTTAGGCAGCTGTGGAGGCCAAGTCTTTATGTATATTTAAGACAGAAGTTGATAGATACTTGACTGATCAGGGCATGTAGGGATATCGGGAGAAGACAGCAGATTGGAGCTGAGAGGAAAATTGGAACAGCCATGATGAAATGGCAGAGCAGACTCAATGGACCAAATGGCATAATTCTGCTCCTATATCTTATGCTCTTATAGTCTTTCTTTTAGGAAATGTAGAAGACGCTTGACCCAAAAAGCAGGACAGTAATCTACAATTTTTGTAATAAATTGCAAAATAATAAGCCATAAGGGCCTCAAAAGAAGAGAAAACACCACAGGCAAAAAAGTAACTGAAGGATGGGAACAACTGGCTGAGGCTGGCTGGTTCGATGAGGGAACAAGAGCTGTGGCTGCGAGCTGGGTTTAAATAGGGTGCAGATGACAATTTGGAAATGGGTGGCTGGTGGTTTCTGTTGGCTGGGTGGAGACTGGAAAGTGCCTGGCTCTTCATGCCTGATACTTCAGAAATAAAGTTAATGTAACCTCAAAGAAACTAAACTTTTTTCTTCCAAACCAGAAACTTCTTTTATCAGTTACCTATAACCATTAAGGGGCTAGCTGGTGGCGTAGTGGGATCAGCGCTTGGACTGCGGGGCGGAGGTTCCAAGTTCAAACCCAGCTGGCTTCCCTGCACGCTTTCCATCTGTGTGGGGTTAAGAGCTGGTGATCTCTTTGGAAAAAAAAAATACTCACCCGGCAGAGGGCAATGGCAAACCACTGCTGTAACTTGCCTAGTACGCGATTTCCCACTACATCAGAGCGATGCGCGAGGAAGTCGTCCGCTACCCAAAAAAATTCCGGATGCGGCCTTCATTATTATTATAACCATGAAAAGACAGCAGTCATTGTATCTGTAGAAGTTTGAGGAAGCTATTGGTCCTGTATCTTTGTTAGCTCATAAAAACAAGAGAAATCAAAATCTTACCATCTCATGAGAGAATAATTTGTCCTAAATCAAAAAACAATTTAAAACATCCTGATAGAACTTCTCATTGTGAACATCATTTAAGACTGAAATCAGACATACCAGATCAGCTAAACTCAGTAATATGATTATGGATAACCTTTTTAAATGGAAATTAAAAGATCATTAATTTGATACTTTATATATCAGATTGTAATATCTACACATATCCTGCTTTTGGGGAAATTGACTTGTGGAAAACTCAGCTCATGGATGGTTCTTAGGATTGGAACTCTTATGTAACTGAGGAACTGTTTGTATATGCTCCAATGTAGGGATTCAACTCCAAATGTCAACAGTTCCTGTCCTCCCATAGAAGCTGCTTGACCTACTGAGTTACTTCAGAAGATTGTTTGTGGCCCCAGATTCCAGCATCTGCAGTCTTTTTTGTCTCCACTGCCAGCTGACCCAGAGATGAGTATAGGGCCAGGCAGATGGCATCCGCTGTAGACCTGTTTCAGCAGTAGTTGAATTGCAGTGGGTCAGTGTTGCTTGGGAGGCTAGAATTAATGACCTGATTGTCACTGTGCACAAATTCCAAGAAATATGCAGGGGACAGCATCAACCATTACATAAGTTGTCCCCAGGCTTCTGATGGTTTTTGGACTGTGCATAACCCAAACAGTTTACCTCAGAAGTGTGGCCATGATGGAAATTGCCAGCAGGCAGAAGATGCCTTCCAGCCCCACAGCAGTCATAAAGTCCATAACTTTACTCCAAGTGCTCATTTGTATGTATTGACTGTACGTATGTTGGGTGTTTGTAATCTGGGGGGTGAGGGGCTGCCTATACATGGCATTTTTTTACCTTGCAAAAGCATTAGACTTAATTTATTGAGGTGTTGTGAAAAATTTTTCTAAATTTTCTTCACTCAGAAAATAGTCTGCATTTTACATCTGCTGTGACAGTGAAAGAGGCAATCTATCTATCCTCTGTTTTCATAACCTGTCTGCAACCTTTAGTACAGCTGAAAAAACCATTCTACTCCAACACTTCTCTATTGACAATCAGCTATAATCAGGCATAATAACTTTACAAGGCTTCTCTGCACTAAAAGATAGAAGGGGCTGAATGAGTCAGGAACAATACCAAAATGCCAGATAAGTTAGCTTCTAGCCAACTATTGGACATACAGACAAGCTATGGTTAGATTTATCCCAGCTGTGATAACCTTGCTTCTGTTCTTTTGGCAGCTGTTATATTTTACATATTTGCGATGCTATCTCCAGTGACACATTGTTCTAACACCTGGCCTGAACAAAGAAATATATCCTGCAGAATAAATTAAGATACTGCTTTTGTTCCTGCAGGTAATCACCATTATAAAAATACAGTTGCGTGGTACTTCCTTTGAAAGTATGGCTTGGATTGTTTCCTAAGAAGGCATTTTAGCTGTGGTCGCACTACCGTACCTCTTAGCTATTCATTGACTGTCTCTGGCTCTGAAAATTTAATCCTGTCTTGATAAGTCAAACTGTTTTATTACTGAAGATTAGAGTTATCTTTTGCTAATGGAGTCATAATGAAGTTGGCTGAAGGTTTGTATTCCACCCCATTGCTCCTTTTACATTATACTGTTTTTAAATTTGTACATTTAAACTGACGGAAGTAGGCCACAACTGCCCTCTGGAATGGTGCAACAAAACACTCCCTTCAATAACACTGGAAAAAAAGTTTTTTCAAAGGTATTGATTCCTTAGAATTTCTTTTTGATTATGATAGACCACTTGAAACTGAACATAAATATAATTTCAGATAACTTGTATCACGTAGGAATTCGGAGAAACAAGAAATTAACTTCTATTCAATACGACACATTTAATTGCATACCGGTGCTGACATTTTGCAATAGCTCAACTAAACTAAAAATGTTTTGCTGATTTTCGTTTGTAGCTCAGTGTCTGAGGCTTCTCACTTCAGTGTCCAACAATAATCAGCCAGCATTGATGGATTCCAGTTGTCTAATACTGTTTCTCCATGACCGCAATGTCCTGGTGAAGCCTTTCACCATGTCCGTCACTGACAGCACCAGGATTTGCAGGGAAGATGTCTGAATGAGAATGCAGAAAATGAATCGTCAGTGACATGTTGCACTCCTTGGTTTCGTATACTTGAAGCATATTGTCAAGCAGCTGCACATAGTTTGGTGCTCTGTAGCTGACATGTAAACTTTCAGCAACATTCTTGAATGCCTTTGATGTCAATTTCTCCTGTCCTACTAGACTTACTTCGAATTGCCTGTTGTGGATGACCTGTTGGATTTGTGGACCTTAATCTTCGCAACAGTTATTCTGACTTGAATTATGAATTGAAATAACGAATGTAGGCAATATCAAAAAAATGGTGTGTGATAGGGAAATTTCATAATGACTTTCATTATCAGCAGCCTAAGTCCACAGAATTCAGGAAGCCAGATCTTTGTTGTCCAGTGTAATTGATGAAATGAAAGTCTTCCTAATGATATGCAAAACTCTTGAATGAATAGAGACAAACTTTAAGTGCCAGTGGTTTAATTAATTATATGCAGTAACCCGCTTTCCTTTGAATGATGTCATGCTTTAACTAACTCATTAACTTCCTCATTTCAAAACTTTCCTGTGCTACAGATTTCTTTCTTGAGAATTGTGTTGCAAAGATAGCACTATGAGTAGCTGTGAAAAGCAAATACAAATTATCTTTTGATTAATGTAACTGAGACTTAATCATGAAGAAAGCTTTCAAGGATAAGAGCACTATCACATAATATATTTTAACATTCCGATTAAAGGCACACCAAATGCCAGAGTAGAATGCCGCAGGGTTGTTCGACTATTGGTCTTCAATATCCAGTCTTTACTGGTAAGGAAGCTATCAAAACAGATCCAATTTCATCAACTCAGTTGGTTTATTAATAAATCATTGTGCAGCATGCCGAAGACTGCTTCATCGGTACTTGGATGTTTAATAGCACACAAGTCATTGAACTTGACCAAATTGAGGGTGCAGAGCGTGAGAGCACGCAGCCTTTTTCCAAGGAAAAGGGAACCAAAAGTTTAGAGGGCATGAGCTTAAGGTGAGAGGGGAAAGATTTAAAAGGGACCAGAGGAGTAACTTCTTCACATAGAAGGTGGTGCATATATGGAATGAGCTTCCAGACAAAGTAGTTAAAACAGGCACAATAATGACATCTAAAAGACAATTTGCGAATAAAATATTTAGGTAAGATTTCGAGAAATACAGCCGAAACATAGACAAATGGTATTATCTCAGATGGACACCTTGTTTGGCATTGATGTGTTGGTCCAAATGGTCTGTTTCCTTGATTTATAATTCTCTGACTCTAGTTGACGTTACCTTAGGAATAATTTTTTGTGAACTGTGCCACTGCAGATTATTCTGAGAAAAATAGGAAAATGGTTCAGCACAGAAGAGATGGGCCAAAAGGCTTGTTTCTGTGCTATGCTTTGCTATGGCTCTATGATTCCATGACTGTATCTGGGACCAGGTTTGTGGAATTGAAGGGAAAATGTGCCTAGGGATTAGGGAGAGGAACTTAAATTGAAGGACTTTGGAGAGTGGCACAAATGGTGGTGGAGCTTGCAATTGTTCAGAGGCAAAGTCAGAGTTCTGTGCATCTGAGATCACAGGTCAGGCCGAGCCCAGTAAATTGTAGCCTCAAATGCAGTGTGGAGGAAGTGACTGGATTAGGAGACATAAGTCACGGTTATGTAACAGACTGTATAAAATACCCAATCAAGTTATTAGAAACATAGAAAACATACAGCACAATACAGGCCCTTTGGCCCACAAAGCTGTGCCGAACATGTTGCTACCTTAGAACTACCTAGGCTTTACCCATAGCCCTCTATTTTTCTAAGCTCCATGTACCTGTCCAGGAATCTCTTAAAAGACCCTATCGTTCCCACCTCCACCACCGCCGCCGGCAGCCCATTCCAGGCACTCACCACTGTCTGCGTAAAAAACTTGCCCCTGACATCTTCTCTGTACCTACTTCCAAGCACCTTAAAACTATGCCCTCTCGTGCTAGCCATTTCAGCCCTGGGAAGAAGCCTCTGACTATCCACACAATCAATGCCTCTCATTATCTTGTACACCTCTATCAAGTCACCTTTCATCCTCCGTCACTCCAAGGAGAAAAGGCTGAGTTCACTCAACCTATTCTCATAAGGCATGCTCCCCAATCTAGGCAACATCCTTGTTAATCTGCTCTGCACCCTTTCTATGGTTTCCACGTCCTTCCTATAGTGAGGCGACCAGAATTGAGCACAGTACTCCAAATGGGATCTGACCAGGGTCCTATATAGCTGCAACATTACCTCACGTCTCTATAACTCAATCCCACGATTGATGAAGGCCAATGCACCATATGCCTTCTTAACCACAGAGCCAACCTGCGCAGCAGCTTTGAGTGTCCTATGGACTCGAACCCCAAGATCCCTCTGATCCTCCACACTGCCAAGAGTCTTACCATTAAGACTATATACTGCCATCATATTTGACCTACCAAAATTAACTACCTCACACTTATCTGGATTGAACTCCATCTGCCACTTCTCAGCCCAGTTTTGCATCCTATCAGTGTCCCGTTGTAACCTCTGACAGCCCTCCAGACTATCCACAACACCCCTAACCTTTGTGTCATGAGCAAATTTACCTACCCATCCCTCCACTTCCTCATCCAGGTCATTTATAAAAATCACAGAGAGTGGGGGGTCCCAGAATAGATCCCTGAGGCACACCACTGGTCACCAGCTTCCATACAGAATATGACCCGTCTACAACCACTCTTTGCCTTCTGTGGGCAAGCTAGTTCTGGATCAACAAAGCAATGTCCCCTTGGATCCCATGCCTCCTTACGTTCTCAATAAGCCTTGCATGGGGTACCTTATCAAATGCCTCGCTGAAATCCATATACACTACAATCCATATACACTACATTCGAGTGTTGTGTCTAAATCTAGGAGTTTTTATGAAGGGATATAACTTCATGTTGGTTGTTGAGAGGAGTGGAAAAAGACAACATTGTGTAACCTAGATATTTACTCCTTATAACTCTTTAATGGCATTTTGTGTGGTTAATATAACAACATTCCCATATCTAAAGAATGAAGATGTTGGTTTTGAAGAGGATTCAACATAGATAACTGTCTGAGTTTAAGAAGTGAATGCTAGATTTGAACCCTGTGTATTTGAAGACTTTGACACTGATGTTGAGACAATGGGACAGGGAGATAATGTTGACAGCAAGGAAGCAGAGAAAATGAAAAAGATGGGCACATTAAATCTGGCATTTCTGAAGATTATCCTGTCTATTTTTCACTGGAGAATGAGGGGATTATGTAGGCTCAATGTATGCAGTCATTTTCCCAGAGTCAGGGTATCAAGAATTAGAGGGTAAAGGTTTAAAGGTGAGAACAGAGAAATCTAATAGGAAATTGAAAGGTAATTTTTTTCTGAAAAATGCATGTACAATACAACTGTTAATATTCGTCTTCTCCAGGTAGCCATGAAATACAGAAAAACCACTGGATCCATAGAAAGAAAAGACATCACCCTCACCCTTCCCATGTGAAAGGGAAAATGAAGCAAACTTACAAACCCCAAACCCCCTCTCCAACAAAAAACTAAAAGATTGCCCACAGGGAAAATACAGCTGGAATACCAAACACTAACCACCCCCCTCCCCCCCCCCCACAACCCCTCCCTCACACTAAAACCAACAGAGCACCCATTTGGAAAAGGGCAACCAGAACATCAAAAACTGCAAACCTTCAAACCCTCACTCTCAAAAAGAACCTGACTTCTAACCCCCACCCCCTCCCCTGCAAAAAAGAACAGCACCAAACCCCCAACCCCCTCTCCCACACACAAAAGTCAATAGATCACCCAGACAGAAAAAAACAACAGGAACATCAGACTCCAAATCCCCAACCCCTCCCTCACACAAAAAACAATACATCACCCACCCGGAAAACCAATCGGCACCAAGAAAGAAAACAAAGAAGACTGAAGGAGACCTATATAAACTATAGTCCAATAATTTCATAAGTCTCAGAATTTCGACAATATCCCCCTACCAGAACCAAGGAGAGTGGCCGCTCGAACTCAGTCCTTCCAGGAAGAGCATCGGCCACGCAAACTGACCTGCATCCTTCCAAATGTAGCCAACCCAGTTACCAACTGCCAGCAACCCGTGGCCTCGTGGAGAGTGACTGCTGACCTCCTCCTCATTCACCCTGATCCTTCCTCGAGGCTTCGGAATGGAGTCGACCATGGCCCCGGTCTTCTGCTCAAGGCAGCCCATGCTCGCAGTTCTCTCCAGGGGCAGCAAAGTGCCAGAACTCTCAAACAAACTCCGATCTGCACATCACAGGTCCAACAGTCTCCAAACACAATCAGGACAAGAGAACAAGCAGAAGGCATTGAAGAAGTGAAATAATTGAAGACATTGGCCATCTGGAAGATGTTGCCCGAGGAATTGTTGTTCGCTGGCACCATCTTGACCAGAATTTGTTGGTTGTTATTGTGTTGTCTGTTATGGTATTGTCATGTGTTTTATGCTTGGCACCGAATCACGATCAATTCTGGTATGTTTCACGTACTGGCAATAAAGTGATTCTGATTCTGACTGGACTGAAGGACTTACGAGGAAAACATAAGGCAACAGTAGCCCGGTGGTTAGCACAAACACAAAGTGTGCTACGGTAGCATCACAGTCAGTGCAACACTATTACAGCTGCTGGCATCTGAGTTGGGAATCCAGTTCCTGACACTGGCTGGAGGAAGTTTGGGTGTCCTTTCTGTGAGTGTGTAGGTTTCCTCCGGGTGCACAGTCCAAACAAGTACTGATTGGTCAGTTAATTGGTTATTGTAAATTGCTCCATGATTAGTCTAGGGTTAAATAGGTGGATTTGCTGGGTGGAGCAGCTCAGTTGTTCTACGCTATATCTCTTGATAAATAAATAAGCCATTTTCATTTGAGAACGTTTGTATTCTTTTCTTAAATAGGAGGAGAACTGGCAAAGCACTGGAGTCAGAATTCATGGATTCACATGGCTTAGAATTCAATATCTCATCCCACTTCTTGTTGCTTTCAAAGTTTGCCTTTGTTTTTGATGCAGTATACTCAGGGAAAAGTCTATGCCAGCAATAAGACCCTTCAAATGGAAACATTTCAGCAGAAATTTCATGTATTCTGTAACTGGAAAATATGTTTTTCCTTAATATTATTAGAAACTTTATTTCACTAAAATTTAATGTGAGATGTGTATTTTTGTTAGTGTATTGGTGTAATATTACTATATTAATTATTAACTCATAACATTACTATATTTTATAAAGTATAAATTTTATTAGCTGCTACCAAAGTAACATCTGCTGGACTTTTGACACTGAGGTCTATATTCCCAAGTTTTACCCCACTAGTGAGCAGGTGAAACAAACAGCTTTTCTGGGAGGGAAGCTGACACCAATCAAAAGGCACTTTACCAAGTCTGGGAAGAGTTCATTAACAGCCTTGCTGGGTTCTTCAAGGATTCATGATGATAAATTTGCATAGTTAGCTGTGGGGGAGAGACCAGCAAGTTTCTCATATTTCATGTCATCTCTTGTGTATCTATCGCTCTTAATTGAAATGAGATTGTCACTCTCTGTGGAGATCTTTGCGGGCTTGAATTTGCAGCACAGAATGCAAATTATTTGATATTCGTTAGCATATAAAACCTGCAGAGCCAGTTACATCTAAGATCCTGTAATTTTCCAATTAATTCTTTGGAGCTACAATCAAATTGCTTCAATATGTAAACTTGGAGTGCTCAATTCAAAAAGGCCATGGCAACTTTTCTGTATTATTGTTCTCCAATCCAAACAAGCAAATTATTATTATGAATATCAGCTGTTGAAGGCATAAAAATATATAATTTTTTTAAACTATTAAACTACTTACTGCCCATTCTGCTGCTGGCATTTAACACAACAATGAAGGTCCTCCTTCATCATATCGGTAGCATCCTCTTCGTTTTCCCTACTCTCAGTCATGCAAGTGTCGGGTGGAGACTCAGGAATACCATGGTACTCAGATACAGAGAGAACCTTTCTTGCTGTTTCCGTAACAATTTTGTTTTACCGGCCAGGGTTGTTATCTCTGAACTGAACCCCCCAAACCTGGAGGATCGGTGGACCACTATTAGTCTGACCTCTACCCTTTGACCTGTTTGGCATGAGTGACCTTACCAGGAGCCAAAGCATAAAGCCCTGACTTCAGCCAACATAGCTCTTCAAGTTATTGAGGCACACAAGCCCTCAAACCCTACGACAAGGTTGTGGTCCTCTTTGAGGCTTTCAACTGTGTAAAGAGACATAATTTTAATTCACTATTTCAGAGTGATCTCAATCAACTTTGATATAAATCTATAGATCAACATGAGATATGTATAGGAATATGAAATTCTGAAAAAGATTTGTTTGTACACACAAAGAACTGTGTTTTCAAGAATGACCCTGTCATTAACAATGTTCCGATTATCTAACGTGTCATTTTGTTTATTTACAGGGGAGTAATAGGTAAACAAGGATACCAGTGCCAGGGTAAGAGATGGCTCTCAAATTCCTGTGCTATCAAGTACTCAATATTATTTGTGTGTGTGTATATATATTCAATATATGTACTCAATATATATTTCTTGGAGCGACAGAGGATGAGAGGTGACCTGATAGAGGTGTATAAGATAATGAGAGGCATTGATCGTGTGGATATTCCGAGGCTTTTTCCCGGGGCTGAAATGGTTGCCACAAGAGGACACAGGTTTAAGATGCTGGGGAGTAGGTACAGAGGAGATATTGAGGTAAATTTTTTACTCAGAGAGTGGTGAGTGCATGGAATGGGCTGCCGGCAACACTGGTGGAGGCGGATATGATAGGGTCTTTTAAGAGACTTCTAGGTAGGTACATGCAACATGCACAACACGCTGGAGGAACTCAGCAGGTCGGGCAGCATCCGTGGAAAAGATCGGTCGACGTTTCGGGCCGGAACCCTGATGAAGGGTGTTGTGAGTGTTGCTTTGACCCCAGCATCTGCAGATTATTTTGTGTTTAGTTAGGTACATGGAGCTTAGAAAAATAGAGGGATATGGGGAAGTCTAGTAATTTCTAAGGTAGGGACATGTTCAGCACAACTTTGTAGGCCAAAGGGCCTGTATTGTGCTGTAGGTTTTCTATGTTTCTATTATCATTGTTTTCGTTGACTATCCAATGGGATGTGTGCCAAAACAAAAGTGTAGACCAGTGTAGCTAGGTTTCAGGATGGTCAATATTGGATTTGTATTGTGACAGGAAATCATATAGGAAATGTTCTTATTAATATTGGAACAAATTGCTCCGATCTGAAAGTACCGGTAGAAGGAAATATTTACTTTGTCAATTGAACACTGGTTGAAGAGCTGTTATGAATGTGGCCGATGGTCATTTTTGCTTTCAGTCCAGTACCAGGAGAACTATGAAGAATCAACAAAAGGGGTTGAAAGATTTAATCATAAATGTTTCTACTTAACAGCATTATTGAATTCTATATTTCCTGAACCTTCCAGAACTTGCTAATGTAAATATCAGTGAATTGTTTACAGGAGAGTAAATATCACTGCAGGTAGGAAGGGAAGAGAATGAATAATCTCAAATTCTGGTATTTAACAGGTAAAAGGTAGGAAGATGTATCTTGTATCTGAGAAAACCCTTTACTATTTTGGAATGGTGAGTGTAAATGTTGAATAAAAAATAACTAGTTAAAGGAAATTACAGAGAGAGATTGTCATGAATGTGAGAGAGTATCCATATTCTTTCTCATGCTGGGTGAGATTCCTGGAGAATAAATGTAGGCCCACAATTTCTGAACAATTTTGAACCAAGCGTAATGTTATTGTCTTACTCGCTGCCACTGACCCCTCCCCACACCCCCACCCCCGGTGACTGCTCTGACCACCTTTCAGTGTCAGTCTTATCCAACTGTACTACTTAATTAATTTATTTTTTAATATACACTTATTGTAATTTAAAGATTTTTATTATTATGTTTTGCAATGTACTGCTACCACAAAACCTCAAATTTCATGACAAGAACCAGTGATACTAAACCTGATTCTGATTCTGATTCTGTGGCTACTGTCTGACACTATAATGACAGAAGTTGTATTCAGCTCTAGTTATGAACCAGTTAGTGTCTTGTACAGTTACAGAGGCAAGTATCCAGTATGGCTTATTTCCTTCTTACTCACAAACCCTGCAGCTGATAACAACACTGTCTGAGATTTCCCCAATTTTCTCCACATCTGCGTCCCCCAGCCATTGGAGTGCAGGCTATGGCCCACTTTGCAAAAGGGATTATTTGAATATTTTTATAAATGTAGGATCAATCAACTAATTTTCTATCCATACTCTTGTTAATATTTTAGATTAATTTTCTGTTGTAATGAAATATACCCAGGATTGATTTAATCACCTTTCAACCTTCCACTGTTCAGCTGCATTTATCCGATCCACAAATTGGATATTTTTTGAGAGAAAGAGCTCGCGGCATTTTACATTGAAACAAGAAATCCAAGTGGACTGTTTAACAAAAATGTTCTGGCAGACATAATTAAGAGTTTTTTTCCCCCTTTGTGCTTATAGTAGATGTTGAGAAATTGACCTTAAATCTGAGATAAATTGATAAAGTGTTGACCAGTGTTAATAAATCATTAATTTTACTGGCACCTTAATGAATTAAAATAGAAGCTGGTTTCTTTTTCCCAAACTGGCTGCCATTTAGATAATTGCAGCAACAAGAACATTGGACATAATTACAGCCCACAGTTCTTTCTGTGTATGCTATTGTTCCTTTGTAAAGAACAAAGCATCAGAAACAAATATTGTTCAGCTCATTTGTCTAAGATCAAGACTGCTTGATGAAATTTAGAATATTTTATTGAAACTGAATGAAGCTGCCCTTCCAGACACAGTGCCACACTTCGTTGGATTGATAAATTGATGGGTCGTAGTGGATAATCAAGGCCAATCTGAAAAGAAAAGAACAGTGAAGTAAATCAGGAATGATTAAGTGCAGCTAGAATAAATGTGGTTAATAAAACAGGGGAACTTAAAATATGTAGTTTGTACTACAATAATATTTTGATGCTCATTAATGATACTTTTCAAATTAGAACAGAAGGGATGAAAATGCCAAATTGTATTTGTGATGGGATGCAAAATTGTCAGTGCTTTTAACTATGTCAAGTTAAAACATTTTCCACATGCTTATAATGATCATCTTACATTTTATCATTTTATTTATTAAGGGAAAGAAAAGAAACTGCAAATTAAGCAAATGTAATAAAATCTTGATTGCTGACAATTCTGTTGATGGATTGAACTGTAATTGCTGGTGTGTGTTGTTTCAGTTGTGGTTTTCCCCCTTAACAGATACTCATTGAGGTTTAAAAGTATTATAAACCAAGGATTTTTCATTTGCATTTACAGTTTGCACTTGTGTGGTGCATAAGCGATGTCATGAACTTATCATAACCAAGTGTGCTGGCTTAAAGAAGCAAGAAACACAGGATGAGGTATATACTGTATTTTACATGATGTAATTATATATGATGGGATATTGCACAACCATGGTTGGGGGTGGGGGGAAGAGATGAAGAGAAATAATACAGAATGCTTTTCTGTCATATTGCTGCAGTAAATAGCATAATTACAGACTGGCATGACAGCTGTGCAGTCCTCTCTAAATTCATTTGACCTTAATAAAAAAAAGTGATTATATGTGGTTCCAAGTGATAAAACAACAATACTGAGTTGTAACCCTCTAGTAGACTTTCAAAAGGTAATAGAATGAAGAAAGGATGCATTAATGTCCCATGCAAGACTTATTGAGAAAATAAGGAGGCATGGGATCCAAGGGGATCTTGCTTTGTGGATCCAAAATTGGCTAGCCCAGTGAACGCAACGAGTGGTTCTAGGTGGGTCATATTCTGCATGGAGGTCGGTGACAGGTGGTGTGCCTCAGGAATCTGTTCTGGGACCCCGTCTCTTTGTGATTTTTATAAATGACCTGGATGAGGAAGTGGGAGGGATAGGTTAGTAAATTTGCTGACGACACAAAGGTTGGGGGTGTTGTGGATAGTCTGGAGGGCTGTCAGAGGTTACAGCGGGACATTGATAGGATGCAAAACTGGGCTGAGAAGTGGCAGATGGAGTTCAACCCAGATAAGTGTGAGGTGGTTCATTTTGGTAGGTCAAATATGATGGTAGAATATAGTATTAATGGTAAGACTCTTGGCAGTGTGGAGAATCAGAGGGATCTTGCAGTCCGATTCTATAGGACACTCAAAGCTGCTGTGCAGGTTGATCCTTTGGTTAAGAAGGTATACGGTGCATTGGCCTTTATCAACCATGGGATTGAGTTTAAGAACCAAGAGGTAATATTACAGCTATATAGAACCCAGGTCAGACCCCACTTGGAGTACTGTGCTCAGTTCTGCTCACCTCACCACAGTACAGGAAGGATGTGGAAACCACAGAAAGGGTGCAGAGGAAATTTACAAGGATGTTGTCTGGATTGGGGAGCATGCCTTAGAAGAATAAGTTGAGTGAGCTTGGCCTTTTCTCCTTGGAGTGACAGAGGATGAGTGGTGACCTAATGGAAGTGTATAAGATGATGAGAAGCATTGATCGTGTGGATAATCAGAGGCTTTCTCTCAGGGCTGAAATGGCTATCATAAGAGGGCACAGTTTTAAGGTGCTTGGAAGTAGGTACAGAGGAGATGTCGGGGTACGTTATTTTATGCAGAGTGGTGAGTGCGTGGAATGGGCTGCCAATGACAGTGGTGGAGGCGGATACGATAGGGTCTTTCAAAAGACTGCTGGATAGGTACATGGAGCTCAGAAAATAGAGGGCTATGGGTAACCCTAGGTAATTTCTAAAGTAAGTACATGTTTGGCACAGCATTGTGGACCGAAGGGCCTGTATTGTGCTGTGGGTTTTCTATGTTTCTATTTAGCCCTTGCGCTGGATAAGCGTGTAGCATAGTTACATTTCACGTTATGTTCTGCTGCTACCTAGAAGAGTTCTCTTGCCACAAGTCACATGATCGCTTATCATTTCCAGTTAGTCACCTTATCTACATACAATCAGGCTATGGGTATGTAAGTTAATTTTATGTATATACAGCCAAACTCAGTTATTTGTACATTGTGTTTTATAGGATTGCTTTTGTATTTATATTTATAGTTTTTATGCTTATTGTACTGTTTTTATGCTGCACTAGATCTAGAGTAACAATCATTTCATCCTTCTTTACAGCCACGTTCTGAACAATGGCAATAAACAATCGTAAATCTTGAATCTTGAATGTTTCCAACATCTTCCAACAACTGTTTGGAATAGAGTTTTCTGATGTCGGTTCAAAATCTTTAGCCAAAATGCACTACTTCTGTTTTGTTTCTGTGCAGGTGGGCTCTCAGCGCTTCAGTGTCAACATGCCTCATAAATTTAGCATTCACAATTTCAAAGTACCTACATTCTGCGATCACTGTGGTTCTTTGCTCTGGGGTTTCATGAAACAAGGATTACAATGCAAAGGTAAGAAATCTGGATTCAGTGTTATTTTAGCAAGCTATCTCATATTGCAAGGATATTGAAAGCACTAAAATAAAATAAACTGTCGGAAACATGCACCTTTCATGACTCTCTTCTGCTTCAGATCACTAATGTTAATCATCCATCAGTTATTTTCACATGATTACATTTTAATGAATAAGTACATACAGGATCATGATGGCTTTGGATAGATGAATGGCTCAAGGTGCAGGAATATTGATTGTAAAGTGACAGGCAGAAGATTTAAGGTAGATGTGAAGGAAAGCCTTTATACACAGGTCTGGTTGGTTGGGGGAGGGTTCTGATCTGAAACTTGTAACTCCTGTATGGCAGGAATGATCTCAGCTGTATATCTTAACAGAAAATGAATTATGTTTTCTTTGTGCTTTCTTTATTTGTACTTCACAGTGCTAAATGGCAATTTTTAAATCCTAACTTGCCTTATCATTTACCAGAATTACCCATATGGTGGACTCATTACATCATTCAAAACTAAACTGCAGATTCCTTCAGCACTATAACAGTCTCTTTAAAATCTGTCCATCCTCAACTCTGAAATGTCTTTAACGTCTCAGACAATTCTTCCAGTTGTCTTTGACTAACCTCCCCAAGCAAGGTATCCTAAATGAGAGGGCATGGGTTTAAGGTGATGGGTAAAGAACTGCAGACGTTCTGAGGAAGAACATTTTACTCTAGGGATGGTTGTAATCTAGGGTCATTACCCGAGAGGTTGGTGGAAGCAGGCATTCTCACAACACTTATGAATTACAACAGATTTGTCAGTCGAGATTTCCCTTCAGGAAACCATGCTATTTTATCATGCATTATTGTAAGCCAAATCGAAACCCATCTTTCCTGCAGATGTATAGTAAATTCTTTATAATCAGATTCATATGCTGCCAAAATATTTAGATGATTCTAATAGGTCATTAAAAAAAAGCATTGTTTGTGGCTAACAACAGGAATTCTGCAGATGCTGGAAATTCAAGCAACACACATCAAAGTTGCTGGTGAACGCAGCAGGCCAGGCAGCATCTGTAGGAAGAGGTGCGGTCGACGTTTCAGGCCGAGACCCTTCGTCAGGACTAACTGAAGGAAGAGTGAGTAAGGGATTTGAAAGTTGGAGGGGGAGGGGGAGATCCAAAATGATAGGAGAAGACAGGAGGGGGAGGGATAGAGCCAAGAGCTGGACAGGTGATTGACAAAAGGGGATACGAGAGGATCATGGGACAGGATGTCCGGGAAGAAAGACGGGGGGGGGGAACCAGAGGATGGGCAAGAGGTATATTCAGAGGGACAGAGGGAGAAAAAAGAGAGTGAGAGAAAGAATGTGTGCATAACCTGATGGCATGAACATCAACTTCTCTAACTTCCGCTAAGGCCCCACCTCCCCCTCGTACCCCATCTGTTACTTATTTTTATGCACACATTCTTTCTCTCACTCTCCTTTTTCTCCCTCTGTCCCTCTGAATATACCTCTTGCCCATCTTCTGGGTCCCCCCCCCCTTGTCTTTCTTCCCGGACCTCCTGTCCCATGATCCTCTCGTATCCCCTTTTGCCAATCACCTGTCCAGCTCTTGGCTCTATCCCTCCCCCTCCTGTCTTCTCCTATCATTTGGATCTCCCCCTCCCCCTCCAACTTTCAAATCCCTTACTCACTCTTCCTGCAGTTAGTCCTGACGAAGGGTCTCGGCCTGAAACGTCGACTGCACCTCTTCCTACAGATGCTGCCTGGCCTGCTGCGTTCACCAGCAACTTTGATGTGTATTGTTTGTGGCTGCAACCTTAGAATCAGAATCAGGTTTAGGTTGTTTTCTGTTAGCAGTACATTGTAGTACCTAGTAATTTTTACAGGCTATAAATTGCAATAAGAGGTACAGTGGACTCCGGTTAATTGGGACACATCAGGACTAGTACATTTTGGCCCAATTAGTTGAAGTTTCATAGAATTAGTTAAAAAGGTATAAAAGAAATAAGCAACCATTTAACTGAATAGCAAATTGTATATGAAATACCAAACAAATTAGAACACTATGAATACTACTACACTATTATAAAAAGCACATGCAACTGATGCTATTTAAATACATGGTATCATGGCTAGTGGCTACACAAGTGCGCACATCTGACACTAGTTAGAAACAATTTGGCAACAGTCTCTTGCCCCAATTAAGCAGCAGAGTGTCCCAAATAAAGTGAATCCTGGCTGGTTCTTGATTAGTTTTTGTTCTTTTAGAGTTTTCCTAAATGAGCAGCTGCCCCGATTAACCAAAGGCCCAATTAACCAGAATCCACTGTGTATAATAAAACATAAAATAAATGGGAGTGCAAAAAGATACCAAAAGAAAGAGTGAGGTAATGTTCATGGATTCATTGTCCATTCAGAAATCTGACAGCAGAAGGAAGGAAGCTGTTCCTGAAATGTTGAGTGTGTGTCTTCAGGCTCCTGTACCTCTTCGTTGATGTGAGCAAAGAGAAGAGGGCGTGTAGTGGGTGATGGGGGGTTTAATTGATGAATGCTGCCTTTTTGAGGCATCGCCTTTATGTCCTGGGTGATGTCCTGAACCTCATGTCCTGGGTGATGCGGGGTTTTAATGATGGATGCTGCCTTTTTAGGCATCGCCTTTAGAAGGTTTCTCAATGCTGGAGAGGCTTTCTGCAGTTTTTTCCGATCCTGTGCAGCGGCCCCCTCCATCACAAGTGGCGATGCTCTCCAGACTACATCTATCGAAATTCGTGAGAGTCTTTGATGACATACCATGTCTCCTCAAACTCCTGATGAAATATAGCTGCTGTCATGCCTTCTTTGTAATTGCATCAATATGTTGCTCCCAGGATAGACCTTCAGGGACTTGAAACTGCTGATCCCTCAATGAGGACGTGTGTGTGTTCCCTGGACTTTCTGTTTCCGAAATCCACAACTAATTCCTTGTTTTTTCTGATGTTGAGTGCAATGTTGTGGTTGCAACAGCACTCAACCAGCTGATCTATCTCGCCTCCTTGCTACTGTCTGAAATTCTGCCACTGTGTCGTCAGCAAATTTATAGGTGTCATTTGAGCTGTGCCTATCCACACATTCACGAGTGCAGAGATAGTAGAGAATTGGGTTAAGCACACATCCTTGAGGTGTCAGTGTCAATTATCAGCGATGAGGAGATATTATTTCTGATCTGCACTGACTGTGGTCTCCCGGTGAGGAAGTCAAGGATCCAGTTGCAGAGGGACGTACAGTGGCCTAGGTTTTGGAGCTTGTTTATCAGAGCTGATTGTGTTGAACGCTGAGCTGAAGATCAGTAAGCAGCAAGCTGATGAACGGTAGCTATTACTATTATCCAGTTTATCCACGGCCAAGTGGAGAGTCAGTGAGATTGCATCCACTGTAAACCTGGTGTGACAATAGGCGAATTGTAGTGGATCCATAAGACCATAAGACATAGGGGCAGTATTTGGCCACTCTGCCATCGAGTCTGCTCTGCCATTCCATCATGGCTGGTTTATTATCCCTCTCGACCCCATTCTCTTGCCTTCTCCCCATAGTCTTTGACACCCTTAATAATCAAGAACCTAACCAAGGTTCTTGTGTAGGCAGGAGTTAATTCTGGTCGTGACCAACCTCTCAAAGCACCTTATTACGGTAGGTGTGAATACGACTGGGCGACAGTCATTGAGGTAGCTCACAGTGCTCTTCTTGGGCACAGGTACGAGTGTCGTCCTTTTGAAGCAGGTGGGAACCTCCGACTGCAACAGTGAGAAATTGAAGATGTTTTTGAACATCCCCACCACTCCCACCAGATTTACAAGCTCACTGTCCGCTCCACGTTGTCGAATATAGCACTATGCTCCCTAGCTGTACATATGTGGCTAGAGTTTTGGACCGTACTGTTCATTTTCCATCATAACTCCATCATTGTTTACTTTGATAATCTGACAGATCCTAACTGAGCACCATTCGGAGCTACCAGTGTCAGGAGTCCCTAACCACACTGAGTCAGTGACAACCGTGGTTTAACAAGGTGTGCAGAACTCCAGACAGGTATACGTGGGAAGCTAACATCCTGTCCTCCCACCCTTCAACCTCCTTTCCTTCCTCCTGCTCCTAAACTGGGCAGAAGACTGAAAAGCCCAAGAGCACGCACCATGAGACCCAAGTACAGCTTCTGCCCTGCTGCTACCTGACTCGTGAATGGAGCTCTCATACATGAAGAGATGTAATGTTATGGGTTGGAAAATAACTTAAATATATCTTCGCTGCTGGTGGAGTTAGGTGTTCCTTCGTATCTCACTATCCATACTTGCACATTGTTGCTACATCATCAGTGTGCACAGAGTAACTTTATTTGTTTGATCTATCTCGGTAAGTTCTAGAAATAACCTTTGAACATAACAGAACTGCAATATTTCCCAATGCATTTGCAATTTAAAGCACAGTAACAGACATGAAATAACCTACCTGTGCTCAAAAAAAAACTTGTGTTAGTTGCTGGGTTAGGTCTTGAACAAAATGCAGTTCTAGGTAATATTCTGCTTTTTAACATAAAATAATCCAAAATTAATTTCTCAATTTAATCAAAGATAAAAAAACAAAATATGTAAAATTTGCACAAATCTGTAGGTAATCAGTAAGATTGATCACCTTATTCCCTTTTCTAACAGCCAGTGATTGTCTTATTTGCTTTTCTTATGATTGCAAGACCCTATTGGACATTGTTAATGTCGAATGCTGCAACATTCATGGATGCAGGGTCTTGGAATAGATTTCTTTTGTGTGTGACTGTATTTTACTGATATCTTGTATATGCTCAATGTGCCTTGTGCTGCGGCTGTGTATGACTGTCGATACTGCGTTTTGCACTTTAGTCTCAGAGTAGGACTGTTCCATTTGGCTGTATTCAAGAGTATTCAAGTATGGTTGAATGACAATTAAATTTGAAATTGAGCTTGATTAACCTACCGATCACAAACAAGAGAAACTCTGCAGAAGCTGGAAATCCAAGCAACGCACATAAAATACTGGAGGAACTCAGCAGGCCTGGCAGCATCTGTTGAAAAGAGTCCACTATCATGATGAGACCACATCAAGTTGGAGGAACAGCACCTGATATTCCGTCAGGGTAACCTCCTACCTGATGGCATGAACATTGATTTCTGGAACTTCTGATAATGTCCCCCATCCCTCCCCATTCACCCCCGCTTCACCATTTCCCATCCCCTTTCCCTCTCTCATCTTATCTCCTTGCCCGCCCATCACCTCCCTCTGGTGCTCCTCCCCCTTTTTACTTTCTTCCATGGCCTTCTGTCTCTTTCACCAAACAACTTCACAGCTCTTTACTTCATCCGTCCCTCTTCAAATCTCACCTATCACCTTGTGTTTCTCTCTCCCCTTCCCCCACCTTTTAAATCTACTCCTCAGCTTTTTTTTCCTCCAATCCTGCCAAAGGGTTTCAGCCTGAAACATCAACTGTACTCTTTTCCATAGATGCTGCCTGGCCTGCTAAGTTCCTGCAACATTTTGTATGTGCTAACCTACCAGTGCAACTTTTGTGAGCTTAGCCAGCACGAATCTTAGCCAATGGCATTTCTGATTTATTGAATCTTTGAGTTACTGACAGTTCTCATAACCCTGATGTGACCTGGGGAACAGGTTTTTATGCTCAGTAGAAGACAATCGGGTGGTAATTTTTGAGGTTAGTCAGTTCCCAAGAGTCCAAAAACTCCCAAGGACTTGAGAGTTCCAACCTGTAGTTTATATCATGACGGAGGAGAAGAGCTTATAGTAATATCTTATTGGTCTTCCAATATTTTATTAGTTTTGAATAAGTACATGTAATTTTGCATGTAATCTTTGCTTTTATTTCAGTTATTTTATACTTTTACTGTCTAATAAATGTAATAAAGGCAAGAAAACGTAAAATACTTGTGAAAAAATTTATACCATATAAGCATATGTGATATGAATTGGAAAAAAAATGAGTGCATCTGCCTCATTTGAAGAGTTTTGATGATCATGCTCTGGCATCAGGATGGATGTATATGGCACATGCAAGATGCATTTAGTCTCTGATAAAAACTACTTTATACCAAAGTAAATCTTGTCGCTATTACTCGAATAAAGGTATTCCGAAAAGCGATCATACCATAGGATCCATAATCAAAATTCAAAGTACATTTATTATCAAAGTATGTATAGTATATACAACCTTGAGATTCGTCTCCTTACAGGCCGCCACAAAACAATTAAGCCCAATAGAACCCATTAAAAAAAAAGACCACCAAACACCCAATGAGCAGAGAAAAAGAATCGTGCAAAAAATAAAAGTAAGCAAGTCACATTCAGAACTGAAGTTCGCAAAAGTGAGTCCGCAGCCATGAAGCCAGTCACACCTGATGCAGGGGCCAGTTACTGGCAGGCCACAGCCTCAGTTCAGCGCAGAGACAAATAAACTTCGTGGAGCAGTGAGTCTCACACCGGTCTGTCTTCTGCCTCTGGTCCTGGCACCCTGAATTTTTTAATCTGACCCAGAGCTTAAATCAGCCAAGCAGCAGGTTGTTTCTCAATCTCGGATCGGGACCCGCTGCCTTACCATTCCTGACCTTTACAATTAAAAATATCATTCATATGACTCTTGCTAAAATGCATGTTGCTTGTGCAAACCTGGTTATGAAACTTGTTGATAGCATTATTGTGTACAATAAAGTAATCCAGTTCAAAAGTGGTGGTAACATTTTTCAAAGAGCGAATTTGTATTATAAACTATTCTAGTTACCTATCCCCCTCTGCTACTTCAACACAGAGTACTGTGTCCTTGAACAAACTTTGTTCACCTTTTGACTTCTCCTTTTGTGATTTTATGTAAAATTTTATCTGATAATGATTATGTGAAATATTCTGGGCTATTTTGCCAAATGTGCTGCTGTTATTTTTGAGCAGTGTTTTTTCATGGAGAATTTAAGTCTGGCTGTACCAACATATCCCACCAGATGGCAGTACAATGCAGATTAAGTGAATGTACTGCAAGCTTTGTTTTATTACAAGGTCGTGAGAATTTCACTGTGAATGTCAAGTCTTTTCTACAGTAGGCTAAAGGTTTGGTGCATAAAGGTGAATATTTGATTGAGAACAGACAAGGAGGAGGAAGAAAAAGGCCAAGGGAAATATTATAATTGGGAGAGAGAACAGTAATGAATGTAAAGTATTTAGGTATAAAGTTTTTAACAGATTGAACAGTAGTGAGTAGTTGGGAAGTTAAAAAAAAGATTTGCAAGATCTTTTAACTAGTATTTAATTTTTTTAAACTTAAAAAGATCTATTAGGTTGATGGTGCATATCATACATTCTTGTGTGGCCCAAGTTGGTAAGCAGCTCATTGCCCTACCCACTTATTTATGACCCATTTTTACCTGGGTAAAGAATTTGATCCCTGAAGCAAACTCCTGATTATCAAGGCCCACTCACTGAAAAATCAAGCTCCATTCTCAGAAAGCTTTAATAACCAACAAAGTCATATCCCACATTCACCAGTTATCAGAGCTTGAATGTCTTGCATAACCACAATTATTCAAAATCAAGTAATAGGATAATGCAACACCATCAGTTTTTAAGATATTTTAAATGTAATAAAAAGAATGCTAGATATTTAAAATGATTATTTAAATTAACAATCGAATATGTTTATTAACTTAGTGTTTAAATATATGTATTATCTGAAATATACCACTCTGCCTTTAAGCCAGTCCTCTCCATTTAACTAAAAGGAGTCGGAGAACATCGCGACAGATCTGCTCAGCAAGCAGATGTCTCAGTGTACCTGCCAGCTACAAAGACCTCCCAGAAAGCTGGGACAGCCAGGTTCACACGAGTGACACTCAAACATGTTTTGGATTGTCACTGTGGCGCTCCACCTAAAAATGAAATTTTGCGGCATTGTGTTAATCAGCAGACGAAGAGATGCCAAAGCTCATGAAGTGAAAGTCAGCAATGTTTAGAATAAGAATGACGTGATTCTTTGAGTTCGTAATCTCACATTTCTCATGATATTGTTGTTCAGTCGCTGAGTCCGACTCTTCATGACTGCATGGACTTTTCTTGCCAAATTACTGGAGTGGGTTGCCATTTCCTTCTCCAGTGGACTATATTTAGCCTGACCTCTCTGCCATGACCTGTCCATCTTGAGCAGCTCTACATGGCTTCACTGAGATACACAAGGCACCTCACCACAATGGGTAACAGTCCATGAGGAGGTTCTCATGATATACGAGGTGACTGTTTGGCCCATCGAGTCTGATCTGGATCACATTACAATCATATCAATCCCATTACAATTATGATTTCCCGACAGCCTGCTTTGATTGACATGCCAGACAACTCCCCTGTGATTTTCATAACCCCATCCATAGTAATCCCCGCCTGTGTTTACCGTAACCTGTTAATTCACCATCCAGCACTTCATTTTGTGTGTGTTGCATAGTAACCCCCACCCTTGTTTACCGTAACCTGTTAATTCACCCTTCAGCCCTTCACTGGTAGGAAACTGCAGCACTTTGGACAACCTAGAAATTGAAGCACTTGGAGAAAACTAATTCTGCCACAGCTCATGTTTTCCTGCACTCATGTACAAAATGGTTATTGAGTCTGCCCCGGCTCAATTTAAGAGTGAAACAGCTAATATAACTAACCTGCTCTCGCCCCATATCTCTTCAAATTCTTTCCTTCAGGTATTTATCCCACTCCCTTTTGAAAACTACAGCTGCGGCTTTTTCCACTGTTCCTCATGACAGTGCATTACACACCTTAACTAGCTCCTGCGCTCCTCCTGTCACCTTTGATTCTTTTGCCAATCATTTTACCCCGTGGCTCCTTGACACTTTCCCTGAATTGAAACAGTTTCTGTTTACCTAACCTCTCTGTACTCTTAATTATTTTAAATCAGATCACCTCACTATTTCCACTATTCAAGGAGGAGCTTTTTCCGTCAACTCACAACCCTCATCCCCTGAATCATTTTAGTAAGTGTGTTCTGCGCCTTCTGTAAAGACTTTGCATCATTCCAGAAGAAAGATCTGATCATAGACAAACCAAAGCATATAATAGTTCATCATGACTTTTCTTATACCCTATCTATTTATAAAGCCCAATATCTACCACTCTACCATGATTTTTGCTTCTGCTTTCTCAGCTATCATTGGTCAGACCACACTTGGAGTATTGTGAGCAGTTTTTGGCCCCTTATCTAAGAAAGGATGTGCTGTCATAGGAGTAGGTCCACAGGAGGTTCACAAGAATGATTCCAGAAATGACAGGGTTAACTCATGAGGAGTGTTTGATGGTTCTGGGTCTGGACTCATTGGAATTTGGAAAAATGAGGGGGTGATCTCATTGAAACCTCTTGAATTTTGAAAGGCTTCCATAGAGTGGACATGGAGAGAATGTTTTCTATAGCGGAGAGTTCTAGGACCAAGGGGCACAGCTTCAGAAAACAAGGACGTCTCTTTAGAACAGTGATGAGGAGGATTTTTTTTAGCCAAAGGTGGTGAATCTGTGGAATTCATTGCCACAGATGACTGTGGATGCCAAGTCTTTGAGTATATTTAAAGCAGAAGTTGATAGGTTCTTGATAAGTCAGAGTATCAAAGGTTTTGAGAAGAAGGCAGGAGAATGGGGTTGAGAGAGAGAATAAATCAGCCATGATGGAATGACAAATCAGACTCAATGGGCCAAATGGCTGAACTTTGCTCCTATGCCTTTTGGTCTGATGGTCTAAACATGTAAAGAAACAATATTAGCAAGAGGGTACAATCCTAAAATAGGGTCACAAGAACAAATCATTGGGTTTGTATGCTTTGTTGTTTGAAAATAGCAAAACAATAGAAGAAATTGCTGGGGATGTTCAAGAGACTTTTATATCTTTCTTAACGACAGCTGAGGTAATTGAAGCCTATATGTTGGCTAATGCTATGTTCTTATTTAAGAAGTGCTACAGGACAAACCAATACACTGTAGGCCAGTGAGACTACCATCAGTGGTAACTTTCTGGACTGGATTTTGAGAGGATTTAGAGCAACTGGAAAGGCAAGGATCGATTCAGGGTAGTCAGCATGGCTTAATGCATGGGAAAGCATGTGTCATGAATTTAATTGCGTTTTTTGAAGAGGCGATCAAAAGGATAGATGATAGTAGCGTAGTAGACGTTGTCTACATTGACTTTCGAAAGTCTTTTGACCAGGGCCTACATGGTAGACTTCACTAGAAGGTGAGTCAGAATAGGATCCAGAATAAATACAAGATTGGCTTGGTGGATAGAATTAAAGGAAGGAAGTGGAAGGTTGTTTTTCAGATTAGAGTTATAGAGTACTACAGTATAAAATCAGGTTCTTTGGCTCATGGAGTTCGTGCCAAACTATTATTCTGCCTGGTCCCATAAACCTGCACGTGGACCATAGCCCCCCTCCACCCCCCGCCCCATCCCTCTCCCAATTGTGTACTTATCCAAACTTTTTGTGAGTATTTCAATCAAACCCACATCCACCACTTCCACTAACAGCTCGTTCCACACTCAAACCACCCTCTGAGTGAAGAAGTTCCCTCATGTTCCCTTTCACCCTTAACCTACGACCTTTAGTTCCAGTCTCAACAACACTCAGTGGAAAAAGCCTACTATCCATACCCCTCATAATTGTGTGTATCTATATCAAATCTCCCCTCATTCTCCTATGCTTCAAGAGATAAATTCCTAACTCAGGTCCTCAAGCCCTGGCAACTTTTTTGTAAATTTCTTCTGCACTCTTTCAGTCTCACTCGTATCTTTCCTGTAAGTAGGTGACCAGAACTGTGCACGATACTCCAAATTAGGTCTCAATAATGTCTTATACATTAGAAGTATATGGCCAGTGGTGAGGCACAAGTATTAATCCTTGCTCTGTTGTTGTCAGTCATCTGTTATAACACTTTAGATCAGAATGTAGGTGATATAATTAATAAGTTGATGAATGGCATGGAAATTGGTGGTAGTGGACAATGAAAGAGGTTGCCTGAGATTGTAAAAACCCTCTCAACTTTCTGTTATGTTAAAACAGGATCTAGAGCAACTGGGAGAGAGAATGGGAAAAGGAATGGCAGCTGGAATTTAACTCAGACTAGTGCGAAGAAATTAAGTTTGGGAAGTTAAACCAGTGCAGTTTATGACAGTAATGACAGAGCCCTAGTGAGTGCTATAGAACAGAGAGATCTAGGGGTAAGATTTTACATGAAAGTGATGACATACATTTTGCATTCTTTAGGTGGGGCATTGAATCTAAGGCTTTGCATATCATATGAAAAATGTCTTAGATGATGGTGGGATCACAACTGGAATATTGTGGGCAGTCCTGGTCATCATGTTCTATGTAGGATGAGATTAAGCTAGTGAGGAGGCAGAAAAGATTCACAAGGATGTTGCTGGGACTAGAGGGTTTGGGCTTGAAGTGGAGACTAGACAGGACGGGACTGTTTCTCCCTGAAGTAAAGGCAGCTAAGGAGCCGACCTTAAAGTTCAAAGTGAAATTTATTATCAGATTACATACATGTCACCACGTACAACCCTGAGATTCTCTTTCTGCAGGCATACTTAGAAAATCTATAAAACAGTAACTGTAAACTGTAAACAAACTGTGCAAATTCAGATACTGTATAAATAAATAGCAATAAATAGTGAGTATGAAATAACAATATTACAGAGTAGCCACCTGCTTTTGTTCAAGAGCCTGATGATTGAGGGATAGTAACTGTTCTTGAAGCTGGTGGTGTGAGTCCTGAGCCACCTGTACTTTCTACCTGATGGCAGTGGCAAAAAAAGAGCGTGGCCTAGGTGGTGAGAATCTTTGATGATGGAGGCTACTTTTCTACAGCAACGTTTCATGTAGATGTACTCAGTGATTTGGAGGGTTTTACCCGTGATGTACTGGGCAAATCCACTACCTTTTGTAGGAATCTCTGCTCAAATGCATAGGTGTTCCCATGATAGGCCATAATGCTGCCAGTCAATGTACTTTTCACTACATACTTGTTGAAGTTTGTCAAAGTTTTAGATTTCATGCCAAATCTTTGCAAACTCTTGAGGAAGTAGAGGTGCTGCTGTGCTTTCTTTGTAATTGCACTCATGTGCAATTGAACAAGGGGTATTGAGACCCAGGTCTTGGAATAAACTAATTAGTTTTGAGGGGATGATGGTATTAAATGCTGAGCTGTAATCAAGAAAGAGCATCCTGATGTATGCATCTTTGCTGTCCAGATGTTCCAGGGTTGTGGGAAGAGCCAATGAGGCAGCATCTGCTGTAGACCTGTTACTTCAGTAGGTGAATTGGAGCGGATCCAAGTCACCACTCAGACAGGAGCTGACATGCTTCAACACCAGCCTCTCAAAACACTTCATCACTGTGAATGGAAGTGCCACTGGGTGATAGTCATTTAAGCAGGTTACCACGCTTTTCTTGGGCATCGGTATGATTGAAGCCTGCTTGAAGCAGGTGCATACCACACGCTGCTGGAGTGAGAGGTTGAAGTTATCCGTGAAAACACTAGCCAGTTGGTCAGCATAGGTCATCAGTACTCGTCCAGGTACTCCGTCCGGGCTGGATGCTTTCCTTAGATTCACTCCCTTGAAGCCAGCCTGCTTGTCATCTTGAGATACTGAGACCAAAGGATCATCGGCAGACATGGGGGTGTGTGACGGTTCCTCCCTGCAGTGCTGGTCAAAGGAAACAGAGGAGGCATTGAGCTCATCTGTAAGCAAAGCTCTGCTGTTCTCTTATGTTGTAAGATTTAACATTGTAGGAGGTTATGGCATTCAGATCCTGCCATGGCTGTTGTGCTACCCTTGTTGACTCCAGTCTAGTTCAGAATCTCCACTTCACCTGAGAGATGGCTTTCTGAAGATCATACCTGCACCTCGTAGCATTCTTGATCTCCAGACGTGAATGCCTGTGATCTGGCTCCCATTGTTCATCCAGGGCTTCCTATTAAAGAAAATCCTGGATTATTTGGTGGGGACCCACTAATCCACAGCTGTTTTAATAAAGTCTGTAATGACCCTGGTGTAGTTATTCAGGTCCTCAGATGAGTTCTTGAACATGGCCCAGATCACTGACTCAAGGAAATCCTGTAACTGTTCCTCAGCCTTCCGAGACCACCTCTCAGTTGTCTTGACCTCTGGAGCCTTGCTTTTTAGGTTCTTTCTGTATGCAGGTAGTAGGAGTACAGCCAAATGAACCAATTTGCCAAAATGAGGTTTTGGGAAGGAACTATAGGCATCCCTTATTGTAGTGTAGCAGTGGTCCAGTGTGTTGGGACGTCTGGTGCAACAGATTATGTGCTGGTGATAATTTGGCAGGGTTTTCTCCAGACAGGCCTGGTTAAAATCACTGACTATAACTTGAAATGTGTCGGAATGGGCCGTTTCTTGTTTACAGACAACATGGTGCAGTTTCGCAAGTGCTTGCTTATAATCGTACGCTGGTGGTATGTGAACTGCGGTCAGGATCACGGATGAGAACTCTTGAGGCAAATAGAATGGTCTACATTTAATCATTAGTTCTAAGTCAGAGAAATAAGAGGTAGACATAACCCCAACATCCGTGCACCAATGAGAATTGACCAAAAAGCACAATTCACCGTCTTTCTCCTTACAAGAATTTGAGGTTCGATCCATTCTGAAAATCATAAAACCTTCTAGTTGGATAGCTGCGTCTGGTGTGTTCACACTTAACTAAGTTTCAAAGCAACAAACGATTGCGATCTGCCTCATCTGCCTCTGATACAGCAGCCTTGCCCTGAGATTGTCAATCTTATTTTCCAGTGACTGCACATTTTCTAACAAGATGGAAGGCAGAGGAGGCTTCATCCCTTTGCGCTGCAGCCTGGTTTGAATTCCGCCTCTCCTGCTGCGTTTTCAGCTTTGGCAATGACCCTTAAAGGCGCTGCATATAACTGCACTGCATTTAACCGTTGAATGTGAGATCGTAAGATCATTGATGTAATTTCGTAGTCCACTGTTAAGAGGAAGTAAACATGTTGCAGATTGCAGTGAAAGTAGTTCAAAAGGAGTATATTTAAGAGGAAAACTGGTGCAATTTCCTGCGGCCTGCAGAGAGCCACTGATGTGTGCACCTGTGCCATCTTGAAATATATACAAACCATGCAGATATAGATTGAGCGGGTGTTCAGTATCTTTTTTCCCCCAGAGGACATTGGCCTAAGGTGAATAGAAATACTGAAAGGGAAAGTATGAGGCAAGTTTTCACACAGAAATTGTGTGTAAGTGGGATGATTTACCAGTGGAAGTGGTAGAGGCAGATACAGTTACAACATTAAAAAACAAATGGCCAGTTTCCTCAATAAGAAATGTCTAGAGAGATATGGACAGAATTCAGCTAAGTGAGACTACTGCACCTTGGATAAATTGGCCCACAGGGCCTGGTTCATGTGTATGTAACTACTGTACATTTAACCGTTGAATGCAGTGCCTGTAAGAAGTATTCACCTCCCTTGGAAGTGTTTATGTTTTATTGTTTAACAACATTGAATCACAGTGGATTTAACTTGGCTTTTTTTGATACTGATCAACAGAAAAAGACTGTTTGGCGTCAAAGTGAAAACAGACCTCTACAAAGTGGTCTAAGTTAATTACAAATATAAAACACAAAATAATTGATTACAAGAGCACTAACCCCCTTTAATATGACACACCAAATCATCACTGGTGCAGCCAATTGGTTTTAGAAGTCACATAATTAGTTAAATGGAGATCTGTTTTTAGAGTCCAGGTGTTTCAATTGATTGTTGTAAAAATACACCTGTATCTGGAAGGTCCAACTGCTAGTGAGTCAGTATCCTGGCAAAAACTACACCATGAAAACAAAAGAACACTCCAAGCCGCTCTGACACAGTTCAAAAAGGTTATTGAAAAGCACAAGTCAGGAGATGGATACAAGAAAATTTCCATGTCACTGAATGTCACTTGGAGTACAGTTGGGTCAATCATCAAGAAATGGAAAGAATATAGCACAGCTGTAAATCTGCCTAGAGCAGGCCGTCCTCAAAAACTGAATGACCGTGCAAGAAGGGGACGAGAGAGGGAGGCCACCAGGAGACCAATGACAATGGAGGAGTTACAAGCTTCAGTGGCTGAGATGGGAGAGACTGCGCATACAACAACTGTTGTCTGGATGCTTCACCAGTCACAGCTTTATAAGAGAGTGGCAAAGAGAAAGACACTGTTGAAAGAAAAATTCACATGAAATCTTGGCTAGAGTGTGCCAGAGGCATGTGGGAGACTCTGAAGTCAGCTGGAAGAAGGTCTGATGAAAACAAAATTGAGCTTTTTGGCCATCAGACTGAACACTATGTCTGGTGTAAACCAAACACCGCACATCATCAAAAACAGACCATCCCTACTGTGAAGAATGGCAGTGGCTGCATCGTGCTGTGGGGATACTTCACTGCAGCAGGCTCTGGAAAGCTTGCGAAGGTAGAGGGTAAAATGAATGCAACAAAATACAGAGAAATCCTGGAGGAAAACCTGTAATGAATGGGTCTATTTATTTTAGAGCAATAACCACCCCCCCCACCACCCTTAGCACTAGGTATTGATCTGTTGTCTGCGCATGTACTGTTGTATACACATACGCATTGTTCTCTCTTGCTCTCGCTGCAGTGTGAGTATAGCAGCTAAATCCGTCAATTAAATATAGTTGCACACAGTCTGCAAGATAACTGTGACTTGGGAGCAGATCTGTTTTCCAGCAAGACAATGACCCCAAGCATAAAGCTAAAGCTAAACAGGGATGCCTTAAAAACAACAAAATCAATGTCCTGGAGTGGCCAGATCAGGGTCCAGACCTCAATCCAATTGAAAATTTGTGGCTGGACTTGAAAAGGGCTGTTCACTCACGATCCCCATGCAATCTGACAGAGCTTGTGCAGTTTTGTAAAGGAGAATGGGGGAAATTGCAGTGTCCAGATGTGTAAAGCGAATAGAGACCTATCCACACAGACTCAAGGCTGTAATTGCTGCCAAAAGTGCATCTACTAAATATTGACCTGAAGGGGGTGAGTAGATATGCAATCAATTATTTTGTGCTTAATAATTGTAATAAATTGAGACCAATTTGTAGAAATTAGTTTTCATCTTGACATAAGGAATCTTTTCAGATGATTAGTGTTAAAAAAACCAAATTATATCCACCCTGATTCAATGTTGTAAAACAATAAAACATGAAATTTCTGAGGGGGGTGGTGAATACTTTTTATAGGCACTGTAACTCTGTAAGTGTGAAGTCATGCATTTTTGGGAAGTTAAGCCAGTCAAGAACATTCACAGTGAATGGAAGATCACCGAGTACTGTTGTCACAGAGAGACCTCTGTACATAAGTTCCCTGATATTGGGAACAAAGGTATACAGGATGGTGAGGAAGATGTATGACTTGCTTGCTTTCATTGGCTGCGGCCCTGAGTATAAGTGTGAAGATGTCATGTTAGAGTTGTACAGAGCATTGTTTTGGCCACACTTATACTGGGTGCCACTCATATCACCACACTAGGAAGGATGTGTTTAAGCTAAGGTGGCTGCAGAAAAGATTCTCAAGGATGATACCTGGATTGGAGTGCTTGAATTATCAGGCCTGATCTGGTTTCTCTTGGAAAAAAGGGGGCTAAAGAGTTGCATGATAGAGGTATATAAAATTATGAGAGGCATAGATCAGGTAGATGCTCAGTTTCTCATGGTGGAGGGCATTGGGTTAAGGTGAGATGAAGGTTGTTCAAAGGAGATCTGAGGGGTTAATGTTTCACATAGTTGGTATCTGCATTGAGCTGCCAGAGAAGCTGATGAAGGCAAGAACAGGAACAACATTCAAGACACATTTCATCATTAAAGAGGTTTGACTGAGCAGGGCACAGAGGGATGTGGAATTAATGTAGACATGGGACTAAATGGATCGGCTTCGCACAGATGCAGTGGCCCAAATGGTTTGTTCTGATGCTGTATGGCTTCACGCTCTATAAATAAAAAAAAATTCCCCAGTGTAAAAGGAAATGATAATTCATTTTTATTATTTGACCTTCCTACCAGTTACTAAGAAAAACATTTTTACTTTGAGAGTTTAATCCAAGATCAAGAGGAAGCTTCTCTAAACCCAGGAGGGTAAAAAAGATTGATATAATCTATTTCTTTTTCTTTTCCAATCTTTTTATTAATATCAAAATATTAAATATAACATAGAATTAATACAAAGCTATTGGAATTACATTGTTAATGATTAGCATATATAAATATAAACTCAGTTAACACACGGATATTAAACCTCCCAAAATCTTACAAGATAGAAACTTAATATAATAAAAAAAACAGAAGTATCATGAAAAAAGAAAAGGGGAAAAAAAACAAAATACCCCAAAAAGAAAACTAATCTAAACAATACTAGTCAACTAAACTAAAGAAAAGAAAATCTTTAAACACAGTATAAGGTTGTACGTACAGATTTCTGTATAATAAGTGAGGCATTACAAATAGTAATACTGGAAAGAAAGGAGACAGTTCACTATGTCAGAATGCTTCTGATAATTGATGTGTTGAGACCATGCTAACAGAAAATATAATTAATCCTTACATTTATGCGTGATGTTTTAGGAATTAATAGAACTTCATAATTTGAGAAGAATTGGGGAAATGCTTGTGCACAGTTTGGTGCAATTGTTATTTGGATCCATCTCCCAGGTCCTCATTTTGAAATGTTCATGAGTTAGACACAGCAAGATCTCAAACTGTGCATGACTTGATTATTGCCACAATTGCATGCCTCTGGTATTATAGCCTAGCCTCATTCAACCAGATTGGCGCTTGACTGATGGTTTTGGCCTGAAACGTCGACTGTACTATTTTCCTAAATGCTGCCTGGCCTGCTGAGTTTCTCCAGCATTTTGTGTGTTGCTTGGATTTCCAGCATCTTCAGATTTTCTCTTGTTTGTGATTTGGTCACAGGCTGCCTGGCCTGTTCATCATCTCTAGCATTTTCTGTTTATATTTCTGATTGACAGCATGCACAATTGATACTGCCCACTGTAGCAGCATGAAATGTCCATTGACTGTATTCCCCTAATGGGAACATATTTTTCTCTCTTGAACAACAGCCTCATTGTTGAATGATTGCTCCAGAATTGTCATTGGCAACTATCAACAGCTTGTACAGTATATTCTCACTGAAAGAGCACTATCAGACATCCAGAGAGCTGTGACCAACGAAGGAGAATAAGAGTTGTTTAGGTGCTTCTCAGAGAAAAGACAAGTATCCAGCATTATTGTCTTCAGGACGGAGGCAGTTAAGGGTTTTCCAAAAGCCCTGAACTGCTTCCATACTAAAGGCAATTTCTCCTCCATCCTCACTGCATCTACCACACTCACAGATGGTAAAACCTGCAAAAACTGCCTAATCCATTACAGGCAAAGCCCTCCCCATTACTGAGCACATTTACAAGGAGCACGGCTGCAAGAAAGCAGTGTCAATCATCAAGGACCTTCAGCATCCAGGCCATGCTCTTTTCTTGTTCCGACCATCTGGCAGGAGGTACAGGAGCCTTGTGTCCTACACCACCAGCTTCAGGAATGGTTATTACCCTCAAACCATCTAGATTCTTGAACCAGTGTGGATAACTTCACTCACCTCAATGCTGACTCCACAACCTGTAGACGTACTTTCAAGTACTACCCCTCATGTTCTCAGTATTATTTATTTATTGTTGGCATGATTTGTCCTCTTTTTGCATAATGGATGTTGTCCGTCTTTGTTGCATACAGCTTTTCAGGAGTTCTATTTCTTTATTGTGGCCGCCCATTTTAATTCTACTTCCCATTCCAACATGTCAGTCTGTGTTCTCCTCTGCTGCCGCGATGAGGCCAAACTCAGGTTGGAGGAGCAACACCTTGCATTCCATTTGGGTAGTCTCCAACCTGATGTCATGAACTCCACCCCTCTCCTACACCATTCCCCATTCCCATTTCCCTCTCTCACTTTATCTCCTTACCTGCCTATCACACTCCTCTACTACTCTTCCCCATTTTCTTTCTTCCATGGCCTTCTGTCCTCTCCCATATGATTCCCCCCTTCTCCAGCCCTTTATCTCTTTCACCAATTGACTTCCCAGCTGGTTACTTCACCCCTCCCCCTCTCCCAGTTTCACCTATTACCTTGAATTATTTTTCCTCCCCTACCCACACCTCCTTATTCTGACCTCATCTTTTTTCTCTCCTGTCCTGATGAAGGGTCTCAGCTTGAAACGTCGACTGCTTACTTTTTTCCACAGATGCTACCTGGCTTGCTGAGATCCTCCAGCATTTTCTGTGTGTTGCTTGGATTTCCAGCATCTACAGATTTTCTCTTGTTTCTTTTCCCTATTTTTCTGTAGGCGCCTGCAAGAAATTGAATCTCAAGGTATTATATAGAGACATGTACATACTTTGATAATAATAAATTTAATCAAAATAATAGTAATAATTATTATTCTTGAGGATG
The DNA here is from genome assembly GCF_030028105.1 of Mobula birostris. Taxonomy (NCBI): domain Eukaryota; kingdom Metazoa; phylum Chordata; class Chondrichthyes; order Myliobatiformes; family Myliobatidae; genus Mobula; species Mobula birostris. The sequence goes on from NC_092377.1 coordinate 35,244,983, forward strand.
GTCACAGTGATAATGTTGGCTACTGTGTTGTCATGTGGAAGCTCAGTTAATGTGAAAAGTTTCAATGACTTTGCCAATTACATATTAATGAAAGAAACCTGCTGCCTTCACCATTAATCTGAAATAAAAACAGACCTTGTTGGAACTGCTTGAAAAGGCATGCAGCATCTGTGGAGTGAGATACTGTACAGCAGCATCCAATTTCCTCTGTGAACAGATTAATTTCCGATACAGAAAGCTGTGTTAAATTTTAGTTGTTGAAAGAGTACTTTTGTCTTTTTCACAGAAGGATAAAATCAGCAGAATATTTGGAGATGAATCCCCTTTCAGTCATTGAATAGGTTCGCAAGTATAAGAGAAGGTGGTAACCTTACAAGTCAATGAAAATGAAAATGCTTTGATCAATAAAAGCATAGAAAGAATGGACCGACTCTAGCTGAATATTCAGACAAACCACACAAAACCCTTGTCAGTTATTACGAAGTTGGAAAAGCTATCTGTGGGGCATTAATATGTTAAGAAGGCACAATGTTATCAACATCCATCCATAAAATGAAGACACGTTAAGATATCGTGTGTAAGACTTTCGACAGAATTGGTAAGCAAAAAGCAAATGCATCTGAAGGAAACAACAAAAGAAAGAGGAAGGGGAGAGGAGTTAATACTCAAACGTTTTCTCTGAAAAAGCAAGAATAAGTAAAAACTGATAAGTAATATATCAGTTTCAACAAAGTTGTAATGAATGGCGTTATATCCATCAATCCAGTTTGGTGGCTTCCTCTTGATGTCACCCACAGCATGTCCAACCACATAACAGGATTCTGAGGTCTGAGGCTTTCCAGCTTATATTTCAAACTAGGAAGCTGTTCCAGATCGAGTTGTTTAGAGGACAATTTGAATGGTAAAACTGGATATCAAAGTGTGAATGAATAGGAGAGGATGATGAAATTTGACTCGCAGGAATTCACCTGCAGATATAATGGAGGTATTTTGCAAAGTGATCATTATTGCGTCAGCAATTATTCTGTTTTGCATTGAGGGAAACCTTAAACATCAATGTGGGATTAGTGACTGGGTAGATTATACTTTATTATTGTAGGGGAACTATTTAATGACATTGAATCCCTAAGGTAAAGTTGTTCCAGGAAACAAAATAAAGAGTAGATCTGACTTGCATAGAGTTGATGCTTCAGCTGGTTGAAAGAGATCTGCAGTTGCAAATTGAATCACCTTCATGCAGGAAACCATGCCTGTTTGTGCTTTGTACATGTGATGATAATCTCAAACAAGTCAGACAAGTGTTTCTGGACTTAACTGGCAGAAATTGACAGCTTGTGTCCCTCTGCCCCCACCGCACTCCTTTTTTTCCTATCTCCTCCTCAATTTTGTCTTTTCCCTCCATTTCTCCCTCATTCATTTTCAGGACATCCAGTTTTCCTCAGCTCAAAGTGTCCAGTGTGATTAAAAACAATGACCTGTTTCATAGTATTGACCTGCTTCCTTGAGGGGAAACTGAAAATGGGCCAGCAGCTGTAACTTCAGGCAGCAGATGCTATCTCCGAATGTACCAGTCAGCTTCTGGCATTCCTAGTCTCCCATCTCAATAACTTTCTTTCATATCAATGACAGGACAACTTGTATTTGTGCAACCTTCCTCAAAGTGGGATTTCAAATGATTGGAAATGGAATATTCCAGGATGCTTAATTTTTAGAAGAGTTCAGCAAAATAGTAAAAGGGAATGGGTGGCCCTGATATTGAAGGAATGGATAAAGCCAGGATAGAGGAAGTAACATTACTCTGAAAATCAAGATATAGAATCAGTTTGGATGAAACTAAGAAACAGCAGTGGACAGGAAATATCGCTGGGGGTTCTTGATAGGTTCCTAACAGTAGCAGTCATGTAAGACATGATGTAAATCAAGAAATTAGAGGCACATTTAACAAGTAATATGATCATCATGGGGACTTTAATGTGCATATAAACTAGTAACCTGATTATGAGCACTAGAAGCTCATTTGACAGTGTAAAATAATAATCATGGGAAACAGGATGGCTGATTTATCCAATCAGAGCACAACAATCCACCTATAGTTTAGAAAACCAAATGAGCAACAAAGATGAAGGGGCAGGTAGTGTTGAGGAAACAGGGAGTCTACGGAAGGCCTTAGACAGATTGGGAGAATGGCCAAAGAAGTGGCAGGTAGAATATAGTGTAGGGAAATGTATCATAAGAACCTCAAAGCTCCCTAACCCTCCTCACATGCACAAGCAGCAGCAAGCAGCATCAACCCTCCCCTTCAACATATTCTAGCAGAAAGCATCAGCATTCCCACCACCCACCATGCGAGGAACAGCAAAGACCCCAAAGAGAGACCAGGGTCTACAGTACATCAAAAGCTAAGAGTTCACTCCAAGATTTCAACATCCCTCAGGTTCTGTCTCTCACTAACAAGGGAAAGGCAGATATCGCTCCTTCCATGGCGGGAGGGGAGACAGTCGCTATTTTGATGTTACAGTCAATCTGAAGCATTGCTTTTGAAACCCCGCTGGATTCCTTGGCTGCGTAAATCTAGGGAAGACACATTCCCGTCCAGCCACGCCCGTGAGATTAAGACTGCTCTCCCAACCCAGCCCCCGGTTTGTGTGGATGCTGTGTCATTTGCTACCCTGTTGCAACTCAATGCCAAGAAACAACAGAGAGCACATTCCAAACAATTAAAGGAATTATGTTTTAGAAACATAGAAAACCTACAACACAATTCAGGCCCTTCAGCCCACAATGCTGTGCTGAACATGTACTTACTTTAGAAGTTACCTAGGGTTACCCATAGCCCTCTATTTTTCTAAGCTTCATGTACCTATCCAGGAATCTCTTAAAAGACCCTATCGTATCCACCTCTACCACTGTCGCCGGTAGCCCATTCCACACACTCACCACTCTCTGTATAAAAAAACTTACCCCTGACATCTCCCCTGTACCTACCTCCAAGTACCTTAAAACTGCTCCCTTTCGTGTTAGCCATTTCAGGCCTGGGAAAAAAGCCTCTGACTATCCACACAATGTCTTTCATCATCTTATACACCTAAATGAATGTATAACTTATGAATCTTGACTTAAGGGTTAGTAAAGAAAGAAAATGCAAAAAAAGGCCCATAATATTTAAACAGCCAATTGTGCACCAGTTGGAGCTCAATTCACCGATCTTCAGTCGATCTCACCGCCCGTCTCCATCGAATCACGATCTCCGCACTGGGTTGTAGCCTATGACCAATTCTCTCCAGCATCTTCTCTCTTCATCTCACACTGAACAAAGGACCCAGCTCACATTACAAAGCATCTGGTATTTCTAACCATAATCCAAATAGAAAGGCCACTACACTAGCAGTAAAACCTTTCCCATGGTGTAATACTTTTATTTTGAGTTCCCTGACACGATCAAGATTTTTATTTATTTATACATATATATATATTTGATGCTATGCTTATTTCATATACAAATCTTTAGAGCAAATATTCCTATTTCACTTTTGTAATGGAGCACTTAATTTACATTTCCCTCGTTCCATACAAATAATCATAAATGTAAGAAAACTGCTTCCTACCAGTACTTATCAGGACCAGACTTGTTATCACTGACATGTCTTGTTAAGTTTGTTGTTTTGTGCCAGAAGTACAGTGCAAAGACATAAAATCATATCAATTACAAAGATGAATAAATAGTGCAAAAATTGTTCATGGGGTAATGGACCATTCAGAAATCTGATGGCAGAGAGGAAGAAACTGTTCCTAAATTGTTGCGTGTGGGTCTTCAGGCTCCTGTACCACCTTCCTGATGGTAGAAATGAGAAGAGGGCATGTCCTGGATGGCGAGGGTCCTTAATGATCAATGCTACCTTCTTGAGGTACTGCATCGAAAATTCTTCGGTGGTGGGGAGGGTCATGGCTGAGGAGCACTCCCACAAATACTCAATTAAATCAGTCACCAGTGTTCTTTATTCAGATCTTCTTTTCTTTAACCAAATCAGAAACATCTAGAAGTTATTAAAATATTATTAAATGATGCCATTACAGAATAAAAGCTTCACTTGTGTTTTGTTTTATTTGGCATTGGCCACCAGTTTCAGTATTTCTTCTGTAATCATGGGAATCTGTTCAAACAGTTCCAGTTCAGAGTCCACTTACTTTCCCACCCTCTCTGAAAACGAAGCCTCAAATCAAACCTACACATATGTTCTGTTTGAGATTTAGTCCAGTAAGTCAAATGAAGTCAATTGAGAAAACTGTTAGAAATTTTATGATGAAGCTTTAATTGTTGCATCAATGACACAACTACTTGCCAACAACCACAGGGTCACAATGCCATTGATATCAAGATTTCACCAGTTTATTTTCTGTTTAGTAGTCTGCTGAAGTTTATTTATACAAGGCAAACATTTTCTTGTTGCCATTTTTCGCAACACAATCCTGATGAAAAGGATTCAGGGTGCAATCAATACCTTTCAACTTCTTGTTGTAGCTCGCAGAGCCTGTGATAAATAGATCACATGGGGAAAAAGGCCAACAATCAGATTCTATGAAATATTCCTTTGAATTGGCTTCTACTGTCTTGAGAAAGGAGCACTCATAATATTAATTTACATTTTTTTTAAGAAACATTATACCACAAAAGTTACTTTCAAAAATAGAAAACATGTTTTAACATTTTCTGGTTTGGTTTGCATTTTAAAACTTTAACAGTTCATGTTTCAACAGCAAATACATTCTCAGCTTGCTAATAAAATGTTTCCATGTCTTTATATAGTATGCAAGATGAATGTCCACAGACGCTGTGAGTCCAATGTAGCACCAAACTGTGGAGTCGATGCTAGAGGGATAGCAAAGGTGCTAGCAGATCTCGGTGTCACTCCAGATAAGATTACAAACAGTGGGCAAAGGAAAAAAAAGGTAAAGCATTAATTCTGACAATTAACCTCCCAATATTCCGTCAGCCATGATGGAATGGCAGAGCAGTCTCATTGGGCTGAATAGCCTAACTCTACTCCCATGACTTATTGTCTAATATAATACTCAACAACAATCTGAGACCATAGATAATAAGACAGGAGCAGAATTAGGCCATTTGGCCCATCAAGTCTTCTCTGCCGTTCCGTCATTGCTGATTTATTATCCTTCTCTATCCTATTATCCTGCCTTCTCAACATAACTTGTGATGCCCTGATTAATCAAGAACCTGTCACTCTCTGCCTTACACATGACTTGGCCTCCACAGCTGTCTGTGGCAATGAATTCTACAGATTCAGCAACCTCTGGCTAAAGAAATATTTCCTCATCTGTTTTCTAAATTCAATCCAAAGAACATTTGGAGAGGCATAATATTAGGAATAGGCAGCATGGCTTTGTGTAAGGCAGGTTGTGCCTTACGAGCCTGATAGAATTTTTTGAGGATGTGACTAAACACATTGATGAAGGTAGAGCCATAGATGTAGTGTATATGGATTTCAGCAAGGCATTTGATAAGGTACCCCATGCAAGGCTTACTGAGAAAGTAAACAGACATGGTGTCCAAGGGGATGTTGCTTTGTGGATCCAGAACTGGCTTGCCCACAGAAGGCAAAGAGTGGTTGTAGATGGGTCATATTCTGCATGGAGGTCTGTGACCAGTGGTGTGCCTCAGGGATCTGCTCTGGGACCCCTACTCTTCGTGATTTTTATAAATGACCTGGATGAGGAAGTGGAGAGATGGGTTAGTAAATTTGCTCATGACATTAAGGTTGGGGGTGTTGTGGATAGTGTGGAGGGCTGTCAGAGGTTACAGAGGGACATTTATAGGATGCAAAACTGGGCTGAGAAGTGGCAGAGGTAGTTCAACACAGGTAAGTGTGAGGTGGTTCATTTTTGTAGGTCAAATATGATGGCAAAATATAGCATTAATGGTAAGACTCTTGGCTGTGTGGAGCATCGGAGGGATTTTGGGGTCTGAGTCCAGAAGACACTCAAAGCTGCTGTGCAGGTTGACTCTGTGGTTAAGAAGGCATACGGTGCATTGGCCTTCATCAACCGTCGAATTGAGTTTAAGAGCCGAGAGGTAATGTTGCAGCTAGATAGGACCCTGGTCAGACCCCACTTGGAGTACTGTGCTCAATTCTGGTCGCCTCACTATAGGAAGGATGTGGAAACCATAGAAAAAGTGCAGAGGAGATATACAAGGATGTTGCCTGGATTAGGGAGCATGCCTTATGAGAATAAGTTGAGTGAACTCGGCCTTTTTTCCTTGGAGTGACGGAGGATGAGAGGTGACCTGATAGAAGTATACAAGATAATGAGAGGCATTGATCATGTGGATAGTCAGAGGCTTTTCCCCAGGACTGAAATGGGTAGCACGAGAGGGAGTAGTTTTAAGGTGCTTGGAAATAGGTACAGAGGAGAAGTCAGGGGTAAGTTTTTTACACAGAGAGTGGTGAGTGCATGGAATGGGCTGCCAGCAGTGGTGGTGGAAGCGGAACTGATAGGGTTTTTTAAGAAACTCCTAGATAGGTACATGGAGCTTAGAAAAATAGAGGGCTATGGGTAAGTCTAGGTAAGGTAGGACATGTTCAGCACAGCTTTGTGGGCTGGAGGGCCTGTATTGTGCTGTAGGTTTTCTATGTTCTAAATGGACGTCCCTCTATTCTGAGGCTGTGCCATTTTGTCCTCGACTCCCCCACGATAAGAAACATCCTCTCCACATCCACTCTATTCAGGCCTTTCAGTATTCACTAGGATTCACTGAGAAAACCTGTCATTCTTCTAATCTTCAACAAGTATAAGCCCAGAGCTATCAAAAGCTCATGTGTTAAACCTTTTATTCTGGGATAATTCTCGCGAACCTCCAGTGGAGACTCTCTAACATCAGCACATCTTTTCTTAGAGAAGGGGTCCAAACCTGCTCACAATACTCCAAGTGCGATCTGACCAACGCCTTGTAAAACTTCAGCATTACATCCTTGCTTTTGAACTCTAGTCCTCTCAAAATGAATGCTACCATTACATTTGCCGTCCTTACCATTGACTCACCCTGCAAGTTGACCTTTAGAGAATTTTGCACGAGGACTCCCAAGACCCTTTGCACTTCTGGATTTTTGAATTTTCTCCCTGTTAAGAAAATAGTCTACACTATATTCCTTCTACCAAAGTGCCTGACTATACACTTCCATACATTGTATTCCATCTGCCAATTATTTGCCTATTCTCCAAATCTGTCTCAGGCAATTCCTTCTGCAGACACCCTGCTTCCTCAACACTACTTGCCCCTCCACCTATCTTTCTATCGTCCACAAACATGGCCATTAATTCCTTCATCCAAATCAATGATATGTCATGTGAACAGAAGTGATCCCACCACTGACCCCTGTGGCACACCACTAGTCACCAGCAGCCAACCAGAAAAGGCTCCCTTTATTTCTACTCTTTACCTTCTGCCAATCAGCCAATCTTCAGTCTATGCTAGACTGATGAAAAATACTTATTAAGTTTGTCTGCCATGTCTTTGTCCCCCCCATTACTACCTCTCCAGCATGATTTCCAATGGTCCGTTATCCGTTTTTGTTTCTGTTTTATTCTTATATATCTGATAAAAATTTTTGTGCTCTCTTCTATAGGGTAGCTTATCTGCATGTTTCATCCTTTCTCTCTTTATGGCCTTTTTGGTTGCCTTTTGTTGGTTTGAAAAGCTTCCCAATCCTCTACCTTCCCACTAATTTTTGCTATTTTATGCTTTGTCTGTTATTTTTATGCCATCTTTGACTTCCCATGTTTGTACTGGTGGTGTCATCCTCCCTCTAGAATATTTCTTCATTATGCATATTACTTTTCTGCTGTGTTGGAATGGCTCCCAGGAACTCCAGCCATTGCTGTTCTACCATTATTCCTGCTATTGCTCCCTTCCAATCAACTTTGGCAGCTCCTCTCTCATGATTTTGTAATTCCTTTTACTCTACTGTAATACTGATACATCTGATTTTAGCTGCAGCTTCTTAAACTGCAGTGTGAATTCTATCATATTATGATCACCGTCTCTAAGGGGTCCTTTACATTAAGCTCCCTAATCAAATCTGGGTCATTACATAGCACACAATCCAGCATTAACATTCCCCTCAGGGACTCAACCGTAAACTGCTCTGAATAGCCATCTTGTAGGCATTCTACAAATTCCCCCTCTTGGGATCCAGTACCAACCTGACCTTCCCAATCAACATGCATATCGCAGTCCCCCATGACTGTTGCAATATTGCCACTTTTACATGCCTTTTCTATCTCCCGTAGAAATTTGTACCCCACGTCTTTGCTACTGTTCAGAGGCATGTATATAACTCCCACCAGGGTCTTTTTACCCTTGCAGTTTCTTATCTCTACCAACAAGTGTTTTACATTTTCCGATCCTATGTCACCTTTTTCCAAGGACTTTATTTTATTTTTTTTTTTACCAACAGTCACCCCAGCCCCTCTGCCTAACTACCTATTCTTTAATGTTAAGCTCCCAACTATGATCTTTCAGCCTCGACTCAGCAATGCCCACAACATCATATCTGCCAATTTCTAACTGTGCTTCAAGATAATCCTCCTTGTGCATTCAAATATAATACCGTAAGTGCCATATTCATCGCCCTTTCCGATTTTGATGCCCTGTTACACTTTAACCCATCTCACTGACTGCAATTTTGTCCTTCCTTACAGTCTCGCTACACTCTGCACCTAATTTATGTGACAATTGCCCCATTCTCAACCCTTGCACTCTGGTTCCCATCCCCCTACTAAGTTAGCTTAAACCCTCTCCAACAGCTCTAGCAAATTTGCCTGCTAGGCTATTGGTTCCCCTTGGGTTCAGATGTAACCCGTCATTTTTGTAAAGGTCGTTCCTTCCCCAGAAGAAATCCCAATGATCCAGAAATCTGAAACCTGCCCCCTATACCAATTCCTCTGCCATGCATTCGTCTGCCAAATCATCCTGTTCTTCCCCCCACTGGTGCATGGCACAGGCAGCAATTCAGAGATTACTTCCCTGGAAGTCTGTTTTTCACCTTTCTATCTAACTCCCTATATTCTCTCTTCAGGACCTCCTCCCTTTTCCAACCTATGTCCTTGGTACCAATATGTACCACAACTTCTGTCTGTGCACCCTCTCCCTTTAGAATGCTGTGGACTTGATCTAAGACATCCCTGATCGTACCATTCAGGTATCGCTTTTATATCCACAGAATTTGCTGTCTGCTCCTCTAATTATGAAATCCCTGATCACAACTGCATTCCCTTTTTCCACCCCACTTCCCTTTTGAGCCATAGAGACAGACTCAGTGCCGGAGATCAGATCATCTCCCAGAACAAGATCCAAAGTAGTATACAATTATTGAGGGGAACGGCCAATGGGGCACTCTGCACTGGCTGTCTATTCACTTTCCCTTTCCTGATACCTGCCTTTTGCAACTTAGAGGGCAATTCTGTCTCTGGAGCTCCTATCTATCACCTCCTCATTTTCCCGAATGAGCTAAAGGTCATCCAGCTGCAGCTCCATTTCCTTAACTAGTCTCTAAGGAGCTGCAGCTCAGTACACTCAGTGCACATGTTATCAGGAAGACTGGAGATCTCCCAAAGTTCCCACATCTCACACAAGTAACAGATCACTAACTCTAGACCCATTCTCAGAACACTATGTACTAACAAGAAAAAAAACTTACTTGGAACGTCCACCTGTGCCTGCCCCGCCCTATTTTCACCTAAACCTATTAAACCAAAGTCTGACCACTCTGTTACTGTCCATTCCCACAATGGCTGTTCAGCTTACTCCTCACTTATTTTTATTGGCCTCTGCTGAGTGCTTAACAGATCGTTATGCGTGCAGCCCACTGAAAAGTCCTGAACTGTGTCGCCAATGAATGACCTCTCATGCTGATTGTAGACCAGCAAACAGTCCCATAACTACCTGAGCTCTTTTAAAATTTTGCGGTGTGTCACCAATGAATGGCCTTTCTTGCGCTGATTGTAGCCCACCGGGACCAGTGATGCAACTTCAATTTCAAGACAGCTATCTGCACAGTTGTGCATTGAAATGAATGAATGCACAGATATTTATTCTCCCTTCAATGCTTTTTGCATTTCAACCTGATTGATTAAAGTCTAATTGTTAAAAGTATGGTAAGGTGCAAAACAAATCTATACTTCAGTTAAAGCTTCAGACTTGGTTCTTGATCTCTGCTAGCTTATTTGAATTCATGTGGAGTGATAATACTATTGTTCTGGTGGTCCTCATTAGCTGAGAGCGAGGAGGAAGAAAGATAATACAAGGTTCTGATTTAGGATCTTGCCTACTAGTAAGATACAAGTACACTGACTGTACCTTTGAAATTATATCCATAGAGAAGTCAGCGTGTTCCAGAAGGGGGAGGAGAAAGCAAAGAACAAAAAAAAGGCTCAAAGAAATTTCTGTTTAGTATTCTTCCTTCTAAATATAAATTATTTTTTAAGCATTGCACAGGAAATGTATTCATTTCTAAGCTTGGTTAAATGTAAAGACTGGATAGTTCTTATCATTATTGACTTTATTTCTGTGGATCATCAAAAACTCTGTTTTTGATAGTGTCCATCGACATTGCAGTTCCTTTTGGGGGAAAGGTTATTTTTAATTCATAAATCTGAAACTGTTTTAAACCAGTTGTAAAACAGAGTGAATCTACATAAATAAATCTAAACTTACATAAAAATTGAAACCAGTAGAAATACTTTAAAGGTCAGAGAGCATCTGAAGAGAGAAGCAGAGTCAATCATTCATGTTGATGACCATTCATCATAACATAATGACCGATTTGGCTGTTCTATTAATTTTTATCATGTTAGGAATTTAATTCAACCCGATGTATTAAATACTCATGAACCTCATTGGGATAAGAACGAAGAGTGATCTTACAGATGTGTATGAAATAATGAGGGGCAGGGATGGGGAGAATCCACGCAGTCTTTTATCCCCAATGTTGGGAATCCAGCGGACATGGGTTTAAGGTGAGAGGGGGAGATTTAATAGGAACCTGAGGGGCAACTTTTTCACTCAGGCTGTGATTTATGAAATGAGCTGCCAGAGGAACTGATTGAGGCAAGTACATTAAAAACATGTAAAAGGCACTTGGACAGATAAACAAAAAGAGAAGTTTAGAGGGATATGGGCCAAACACAGTCCGTGGGACTAGTTTAGATAAGCATCTTGATCACCATGGACTGGTTGGGTCAAAGGGTATATTTCCATGCTCTATGAATGTAAGAATGTTCTCAACCTATCCATATCTGTCATTCCTGTCCTGTTTCGGTACTAAATCCAAATGTTTATTAGCTCATGATTCTAAAATTTCTCAAGATGGGAATATTTTTATTAATATTGTGAGAAGTATTAAAATAATAACTATTTATTCCTTTCACTTATCATTTCTCCTCTTTCCACAATGGCACAGAACTTGCTCTATATCAATGAATTAACTTTGGAATGAATGTTGGCACACATCCATTTTCATCTCAGTGTTCATAATGTTACACTGTACCTTGTCACTGTGTCACTTTTGTCAGCAATAATCTGCCCCAGGACAATCAGCTGTTTTATTAACTTTTTGGTGAGTACTGCCATAGAAAAGTTGAGGCAGTACCAGTGAGGACATTGTAAATAAAGATTAGATTATTATGGCATTCATTTTTATCTGCCAGTACACAAGGAGTTAACTAACTTGTTGTGTCGTATGATCGCTATTTTCCCATGGCCTTGAGGCAGAGTGTATTTCGGAGCTCCCTAATCCATTCAGCTCTGCTCCTTGTCCTGTTTTTGTTGGTCTATTTCTGCCAATCTTATAGCCTTTGGAACAAAGGTCATTTTTTTTTTACCTTCACTTAAGCAGATGAAGACAAAAATCCAAGCAATGTTTTAAGTACTAAAACTTATTATTAACTGTTTTTTAAAAAATATGGACCTGATTATTATGTAACCTATCATAAAAAATGGAAATGATAAACAGTAGGAAATTATAAGTGTTACCATGGAGAAATTGTTAAATCTCATTGCACATTAGAGTTTTGCACATGCCCACTGAGAAATAGACCAACTCATGTCTTCTGCTGTGTCTGTGCAGCTCAAAACTGTGTATTCTAATTTTAAAGTTATAAAATATTTCCAAAGCAAGAATCTCAAATAATTTGGTATTTTATGCCCTCTTTGCAAATGTCGAGTTGGACCCCTTCCTTCTCTGTACTGTCTCTTGCTGTGCAACCTTTGACTTCAATGAATATTGTTATTCTCTATATGATACCAATTTTGATTATTTCTCAGTACATGATAATCTGGTCATTAATTTTTTTGCATTATTTTTATATTATTCATCTTTAACCACCATCTGTATTGTTAAGTGCTCATCTACTATTACATTGCGTGCAGGGAGATGTCATTGTAAATCAACTGGAGGTTTGGGAAATTTCAAGGCAGAAACATAAGTACTCAAGCAGACTTGATGTACGTGAGAAAATTCCTTCATTCACTCTTTTCTGCATACACTGTGGATGTAGAATCCAAACAATTTCAAAATGTTCTTTTTCAATTTGCAATTTCTTTTGTTCTTGCCTGTCACTCTCCCACTTGCCTAGAACAGCTCACAGTACTCTACAAGTGTGGTCTAACCAGTCCTTTGGAAAGCTGCAGCATAATTTCTGTATGTAAAAGCCAGCATTCCATACGACATTTTTGACTATTTTGTAAACAGTGGTCAACTTTCTCCAGTTTTGAATTTAACATTTTGAACAGTTCAGCATAATTGTTTAAATATGAAACAAAAATATGATATAAAATAATTCAGTTATCATTTTTAAGTGACAATCTAATGTACATTAAATACTTTTCCTATTTATTATGTGCTCTTAAATTCTGATACAGTATAATCAGAATGATTATACTGGCATCTTTGATATATCTGCACACTTCCGTTTCATTTAGTTTTACACAGGTCCTGATCCACAGCAAACAGCTCCAGGAGCACCACCATCCGATGAAGACAGATCAAAATCAGCCCCAACATCACCTTCTGATCAGGGTAAGTTCAACTCACTTCTTTTAGCATTTATGATTCTGAATTCTGTCACTCCTTAAAAACCAAAGCGTAAAAGACCCACATATTGGCAAATAATATCTTAGTCCAGCGGCATGGGACCATGGTTCAAAATATAGTAACACAATTGCTCACTTGATGTTGTAAGGTGGGTCTTCATATGGAGATACATTTTTAGTTGCTCACTATTTAGAGCAAAATGTTAGGAATCTTTTCTGGTGTTGACCTGAAATTAACCAAACTGTTTCAACTTAATGAAGGGCAGGCAGTTAAATTATTTCTCAATGGCAGGCAAAATTTTACAGGAAATTCAGAGAAGGAAATATGCCTTTTGTCCATGATTGGGCTTCGGTGCCTTTAGCATCTTTGAATTGTCTGCTTCTGGTTGGAAATTTGTGCTTCCTGAAATACCAAGAAGTTGGCTCATCACCATCTTCTTATGCACAGTCAAGGATGCTGGACCTGTCATTGATACTCAAAATAAATTTTATTATCAAAGTACATATGCCACCATGTACAACCCTGAGATTCATCTTCTTGTGGGCATTCTCATCAAATCTATAGAATACTAAGTATTACAGGATCAATGAAAGATCAACCAGAATGCATAAAACAAGAAACTGTGTAAATGCAGATATAAATAAATAGCAATAAATAACAAGAGCCTGAGAGAATGAAATAAAGAGACCTTGAAAGTGAGATCATTGGTTGTGTGAACATTTCAATGATGGGGCAAGTGTAATTGAGTATAGTTATCTCCACTGGTTCAAGAGCCTGTTGCTTGAGGGATAGTAACTGTTGTTGAACTTGATAGCATGAGTTCTGAGGCTCTTGTACCTTCTACTTGATTCAACAACGACAAGAGAGCATGACCTGGGTGGTGGGGATCTCTGATGATGGATGCTGCTTTCCTTCAATGGTGTTTTATGTAGATGTACTGAATGATTGGGAGGACTTTACCCATGTGTACTGGGCCTCATCCACTACATTTTGTAGGATTTTCCATTCGAATGCATTAGAGTTTCCAGAATAGGTTGTGTTGCCAGTCAGTATACTCTCCACTACTTATCCATAGAAGTTTGTCAATGTTTTAAATGTCATGCCAAGTCTTTGCAAACTCCTGAAGAAGTAGAGGCGCTGCTATGTTTTCTTTGTAATTGCACTTGTGCACAGGGTCCAGGCGCCATCTTGACTGGAAATGCTGCATCTCAATAAATAAATAAATTATTCTCACTGTTCATGCTGAAAATTCTGTGTGTGTATTTTTTTTTGATGCATCACTGCCAAGACCATTCATGGTTGCCCTGGAAAGGTGATGATTTTTTTTTTCTGAAATTACATCAATTTTGTAATGAAGGAATTGGGGTAGTTCTATTACAGGGAATTCCTGCACTTTAGCCAATCAATGATGAAGGAAAAAAAACTGGAGTTTCACAAGTCAATACCACTCCTGTGAAAAATTGGTGGTGCAGCCCACAGCTGCACCAGTTCATGAAAATTACCTAGCTGTGGCAATCAACTTCACAAAAACGGGGGTACATTAAACTTGAGATGAAAGGTACAGAGCCCAATTAGAAAAGAATACTAGAAAGCTAAGGAGAAATTTGTGGCTGGAATTTAAAATTATAAGCCTTTTAAAGGTAGGAGGGAATAACTGTTTCCATTGAAAATAGCAGCTAATATACTTTCAGATTGAGAACAAAGCAAGTCATTTATTAAACTTTTTCTCAAGATTGTTTGTCAATTCTGATTTTGTAATAGCTTTAAAGATAGATGTGAATGTCATTAAAAATTGTTGAAGTGGCATGGGAAAATCAGAGAGATGCATCTAATTAAGTGTGTTGGAGAGAGCACATCTTCCAAAGAGACTTCTTTTATATTGAGATGTTCTCTACTTCCAAGTATATCGCCACCATTTATGCAACTTCTTACAGCATGTTATAGGAGGTGTTGGTAAGAGTATAAGACCAGGTTCCTTTTATGCATCATTTCAGAAATGCTTCATTGGCTGTGCAAACTTTGACCTTATAAAGCTGCTATATAAATGTATGTCCTAAAATGAATGATGCAAATATTTCCATTAAGTAACAAAAGACATTGAACCCATTACAAAGTTATCAATCTTCCTACAGAACTAAAAGAACTTGAAAACAACATCAGGAAAGCTCTTTCGTTTGACAATAGAGGGGATGAACACAAAGGAGCTGAAGCAGATAAACAAGTACTGACACCCGGTGAAAATGGGGAAAATGGAGAACTGAGATCATTGCAGACGAGGCATTATAACTTAGAGGACTTCTCCTTCATTAAAGTATTAGGGAAAGGCAGTTTTGGCAAGGTGAGTATTCCACAGCACAGACATAACACACTGCAGGTTCGGTAACCAGTATCCCTTTTAACACCATATATGTCAGGGAGCTATTCAGCAAATAACTGTTTATTTTCTCATTTACTGCATGTTATTTTGATTTCTTCCACACTTGCTTTCTTTGAAGTCCGTAACAAATCTATTTTCATTTGGTTTGATTGAACCTTATCCCTCAACCTAAACTGGAACCCTCACAGTGACGCGTTGCGTGCACGTGTTATTCCCTATGGTAGTATGTCTGCCATTGTCCAGGACAATGTGAGTTAATAGTTTCAATCACAGGACGATGGTTGGACCACTGCAGTTAACCTCTATGTCCTTTGTATAAAAGACTATCAACAGAGTATCCAGTACTAATTACTGACTCTTCCTGTATATCTTTCAAAGTCTATTCAATGCCATTATGCAGTTTTAAGGTAATGTAAAAAGATTGTGACTCCAACTTGAAATGCAATTATATCTCTATATAATTTAGAGGCACATAAAATCTTTATATATAAAGTTTACTGTTCCTGCCTACAAGCTATACTTTCCATAGTGTTAGTTTACTCATTTCTTCTAATAACCATTATAGGGAAGTGGTCAGGTTGTGAAAGGTGACAGCCTCTGCAAGTTTCATAGACCTGATCATGCTCCCTCAATATAGGAGACAGACCAATAATTGTTCTTGTTAACAATTGTTCTTTTTTATCAGTCCTTTGTACCTTTGATTCCATTCTTTACAATATTATGGAATTATGGTTACCAAAGCAACTGATTTGTGCATTTTATAACATACGAGCAAATTCAACTTAAGGATGTCCGTAAAAGTGGAGCACAGTCCCTAAAGCAGACAGTCTATAGTAGGCTTTACTGTACATCTGCATTCTTTCATTAATCCTGTGCTTTATCAATCATTTTATTGTTATGAGTGATTTGGGGGAAAATTCCTCTTTATACATTTTTTGAGAAATAAGTGTTTGAAAATCCATTCAGATTGAGAGTACTTCAGAAACCCTGTTCTTTAGTAGAACTGAATTTTATTGAGTGAGTACAGCTGGTTGGCTGTGCTGTACCTGTTTAATGCCAGCCTAACAAAGAGAAAATTGACCCTTGTAGAATCAACGCCATCAGAAAGATGCACTCTAGATTGCTGTCCCACTGGGACTAGCTATCGCTATTTGTTTGGAAGGTTAGAGATGAACTGTGAACCAGAATAGTTATTTTATCATGCAGCTTAAAGATGATAGAATTCTGAATCAGTAGTTCAGCCCTGTGTTGTTTAATAAAGAAAAGAATGAAACCAAATTCTCAGCTGATTAGGCAACATCTCTGGAGAGCAAGATGAGACTAATGTTTTAATGTTAAGAACTCTTCATCAAAACAAATGAAAGTTGCTGTGCAGGGTCATGGACTTGAAACGTTCTCTTTTTCTCTCTCCAGAGACATCACCTACCATGTTGAGCATTTCCAGCATTTTGTAAAAATATTTATCTGTTAGTTTCTTCAAACTCCGCATTAGCTTCTCTCAATAATAATAGAATAGATATTTCAGATCAGAATCAGGTTTAATATTACCGGCATATATCGTGAAATTTATTGTCTTTGTGGCAACCGTACAATGCCAAACGTAATAATAAGGGAAAAAACTGAATTATTGTGTGTGTGTCTGTGTGTGTATATACATATATAGTTACATTAAATAAGTAGTGCAAAATTTTTTTTTAAATCGTGAGGCTATGATGGTTGGGCATCTCCTGGGTGATGAACTATTGAACACAGAATGTGAACTAGTTGGAGAATATTGAACATTTTAGGTGCTGTTACTTTGGTAATGCTCATTCTATTTGAATAGAAAACTGGGAAGAAGAATTGTCAGGAGTCTCTACACTCCTTAATTGGTACCCTGTCCTGGCATTGCACCCTGTTTAAATCAGAGAGGGGTTAAACCACTATTTAGAAATGATTTCCATTCAGGAATAAAATAAATAAAAGCACACTAGAATTGCAGCTAGCCATGCTTCTACTCAAAATATCTCTGCACCCTTGTATTTTCCAACTATTCTTCTAAACCCTAGCTAATAGCCTCTACCAGCAAGAAACTTGTATGCTGAGGTAGGCTGACTGTTTATCACTATCCTTCAACATCCATAACCCCAGAATTTGTGAAACATGCAAAAGATATATGGGATAGAATCACGTTATTGCCACCATTTGCTTCAAGTCAGTGTGGATATAAGAATTTTAGACAAGGGGATATCAATGAATTCTCATCTCCTGTATATATTGAGTGTTTATGATAAGTAGAGCTGTGTTATTTTCATTTACATAGGTCATGTTGGCTGAACTGAAAGGTACAGATGAGGTTTATGCTGTAAAGGTGCTAAAGAAGGATGTTATTCTCCAAGATGATGATGTGGACTGCACTATGACCGAGAAGAGAATTCTGGCACTAGCAAGAAGGCATCCTTACTTGACCCAACTCTTCTGCTGCTTTCAAACAAAGGTATTGTGAGTTGAACCAATTCTTAATGCATTACATTTAATGCAGCTGGAATTACTCTTGTTTTTGAACGATAAGTAAATAAAACAGTGAGAAATATGCTTACCGTAAAAGCCACATTTCCCAATTAAATCATAAAAGTAATAGTCAAGACATTGAGGGCTATGATCTAAGTGCTCAGATTAATACAGGTGGGTGCCTTTGGTCAGCATTGATGTGGTGAGCTGAATGGCTTGTTTTCATGCTGATTCACTCTTTGACTCGATAGCAAATCATGGCAGAGCCATTGCAACACTTGCATGAGTAAAAGAACCATTCATATTTACAAGCAACACACATCAAAGTTGCTGGTGAACGCAGCAGGCCAGGCAGCATCTGTAGGAAGAGGTGCAGTCGACGTTTCAGGCCGAGACCCTTTGTCAGGACTAACTGAAGGAAGAGTGAGTAAGGGATTTGAAAGTTGGAGGGGGAGGGGGAGATCCAAAATGATAGGAGAAGACAGGAGGGGGAGGGATGGAGCCAAGAGCTGGACAGGTGATTGGCAAAAGGGGATACGAGAGGATCATGGGACAGGAGGTCCGGGAAGAAAGACAAGGGGGGGGGCGGGACCCAGAGGATGGGCAAGAGGTATATTCAGAGGGACAGAGGGAGAAAAAGGAGAGTGAGAGAAAGAATGTGTGCATAAAAATAAGTAACAGATGGGGTACAAGGGGGAGGTGGGGCCTAGAGGAAGTTAGAGAAGTCGATGTTCATGCCATCAGGTTGGAGGCTACCCAGACGGAATATAAGGTGTTGTTCCTCCAACCTGAGTGTGGCTTCATCTTTACAGTAGAGGAGGCCGTGGATAGACATGTCAGAATGGGAATGGGATGTGGAATTAAAATGTGTGGCCACTGGGAGATCCTGCTTTCTCTGGCAGACAGAGCGTAGATGTTCAGCAAAGCGGTCTCCCAGTCTGCGTCGGGTCTCGCCAATATATAAAAGGCCACATCGGGAGCACCGGACGCAGTATATCACCCCAGTCGACTCACAGGTGAAGTGTTGCCTCACCTGGAAGGACTGTTTGGGGCCCTGAATGGTGGTAAGGGAGGAAGTGTAAGGGCATGTGTAGCACTTGTTCCGCTTACACGGATAAGTGCCAGGAGGGAGATCAGTGGGGAGGGATGGGGGGGGACGAATGGACAAGGGAGTTGTGTAGGGAGCGATCCCGGCGGAACCTTTCCCTCTCATCTTTCCCTCCCCCCCCCCCTGCATTCCGCAGGGATCGCTCCCTACACAACTCCCTTGTCCATTCGTCCCCCCCATCCCTCCCCACTGATCTCCTTCCTGGCACTTATCTGTGTAAGCGGAACAAGTGCCACACATGCCCTTACACTTCCTCCCTTACCACCATTCAGGGCCCCAAACAGTCCTTCCAGGTGAGGCAACACTTTACCTGTGAGTCGACTGGGGTGATATGCTGCGTCCGGTTCTCCCGATGTGGCCTTTTATATATTGGCGAGACCCGACGCAGACTGGGAGACCGCTTTGCTGAACATCTACGCTCTGTCCGCCAGAGAAAGCAGGATCTCCCAGTGGCCACACATTTTAATTCCACATCCCATTCCCATTCTGACATGTCTATCCACGGCCTCCTCTACTGTAAAGATGAAGCCACACTCAGGTTGGAGGAACAACACCTTATATTCCATCTGGGTAGCCTCCAACCTGATGGCATGAACATCGACTTCTCTACCTTCCGCTAGGCCCCACCTCCCCCTCGTATCCCATATTTTTATGCACACATTCTTTCTCTCACTCTCCTTTTTCTCCCTCTGTCCCTCTGAATATACCTCCTGCCCATCCTCTGGGTCCCGCCCCCCCCCTTGTCTTTCTTCCCGGACCTCCTGTCCCATGATCCTCTCGTATCCCCTTTTGCCTATCACCTGCCCAGCTCTTGGCTCTATCCCTCCCCCTCCTGTCTTCTCCTATCATTTTGGATCTCCCCCTCCCCCTCCAACTTTCAAATCCCTTACTCATTCTTCCCTCAGTTCGTCCTGACGAAGGGTCTCGGCCTGAAACGTCGACTGCACCTCTTCCTACAGATGCTGCTTGGCCTGCTGCGTTCACCAGCAACTTTGATGTGTGTTGCTTGAATTTCCAGCATCTGCAGAATTCCTGTTGTTTTTGTTCATATTTACAAGATTTATGTTTTGCCAAGATCTGGACAGAATTAATTAACTTCCTCAAGTCTACAATCACAATGTCACACTTGTCCTCAGTATCCCTGGCGTAAGGATCAATTCCAGAGTTTCTGATTAAAAATTGCTATTTCTGTACGCACTAATCCCTGTATTTGTGAGCGTTAGTGAGGAAGGTTTGTGCTCAGTTTGCCCACTTTGACTTTCCGTCAAGACTCCAATGGGACAAGTGAACACATGAATGAAATGCTAGAGGAAACTTGTTGAACAGGTCTTTGGCCTGGCATTGAGTTTCTTAAGAGAAGGGAAGAGGACGAAATTAAGGTATGCATCATAGACGTTTACAATGAGATTAATGTGTCCATGTTGACAAAATACTAAACTAAGTAACTTAAGTTTCAGCTTTCAGACTATAGGTTATGTCTCATTTGGGTACATATTTTAAAAATCTGAAGAGGGTTTCTACCTTCACCTTGTGTTCCATGCTACTCTTCGGGTGTATAAAGCTTTTCTTCATGCATTCTTAAATCCACATCCTTGGGTTATTGACTTTTCTGCAAAGGGGAATAATTCCTTCTCATAGTCTTCACTCTCATCTTCCTGTGCTCACTCTGTGCTCATCTTTGTGCACAGCCACATTCAATATGTTGTGGCTGTGCACAACTAAATATCAATTAAACAAAAGGAGGTGATGGCTTTTACTGATGTTTTCACATTGTAGTGAGAGAGAGAGAAAGAACAGTGCATGCGCAGACAACAGATCAATACATAGTGCTACAACAGTCTGTTGTAGTCAGCCTCTGGAATTATGGATAAAGTTGA
Source organism: Mobula birostris (assembly GCF_030028105.1). Lineage (NCBI taxonomy): Eukaryota > Metazoa > Chordata > Chondrichthyes > Myliobatiformes > Myliobatidae > Mobula > Mobula birostris. The sequence goes on from NC_092377.1 coordinate 35,265,941, forward strand.
CCCTGTATCCAACTCCATTTTCAGTTTTACAGCGGATACATTTATTGTGATCCAGATGATGTTGTAATCCGTTTCAGTTATACTATGTAGTTCTAGGCATGGCAGTTCACCTTTGTCAGACTCCGTGTTGTCTGATTCTGTTTTACATTCAATAACTTTATGCAGTTGCTTAGTTTTGTGTTTGAGACTTTTCACTCAGTTGTGCTTTTTGTCTGCCTTGCACATTCTCTCTGACCTTGTCTGTGACGCTTTCTGCAGACTTTTTCTTTGAACCTACAGTCATTTGCATCATGGGAGGATTTGCCACATCAATAACATCTTTGGCTTTTTGCACCATTCAGGGATATTTTGTGCATTTCACATTCTAACCTCCTTTTCTGTGCATTTTTTGCTGCAGTCTCTAATGATGTTGCAATGGTCAATGCCTGTTCTAAGGTTGGGTCTCTTTCAGATAATAGCCTCTTGGAGTACTTTGACTATGTATGCCACATACAAGCCTGTTCCTTAATGCATCAGAAAGTCCATCTCTGAAGTCACAGTACAGGTGTGCGCCGCTTAATGTCCATTTGGACAATGTCCAATCGCATATATGTCCGTAGTCCCGATCGGATAATGTGACGTAGCGGACATAACCAATCCCGTGTATCACGTGTCTCTTGAGTGCAGTAGCGTTGTCTCTCTGTTTAATTTTCTTTCGAAAATATTACCATAAAATGCATCATGACTTCCAAACACAGCAAAACCACTCCTAGTGATAGCAGCAGCAAGAGGCAAAGGAAAAGTATTGATTTGGAAGTGAAACAAAAGGTTATTAAACAATATGAAGGTGGAAAACCAGTGAATGCTATTGCTCGGGACTTAGGCATGTCACACTCGACAATCACGACGATCCTGAAAAACAAAGAAAAAATTCTCGAAGCTGTTGAAGTATCGGCTTCACTGAAAGCTACAATGCTCACGAAAATGCAAGAGGGACCTATATCGGATATGGAGAAATTGCTAATGGCAAGGATTTAGTCAATACGGGTACACCACAGTACTCCATACAGGTTTGCTAAGTATATAATATGGTGTCCACACAACGTCCAAATCACAAAACGTCCGATTTCACAGAACGTGTTGTGGACGTTAAGCGACGCATACCTGTACTGGGAAAGTTTGCACCATTCTGCAATGTGTTCAGAAATACTTTCATCTTTTGACTAGTTCCTTTTGTAAAATTGTAACAATTTCGTTGAACGTCTTGCTTGCTGGCTTTGCGGGAGTTACTAATTTGCATGAGAGACTGTATGTTCTTAGGCTCATTAAGTTTTTTTTCTCCTCCATGTTGTTCGCATTACAGTACAGTTCAACCCTCTCAATACATGTCCCAGCCCTCATTAGCACTATCAAATTCGTCAACTTTCCCAACTGATGCCATCACCTCATTATTTTTACGTTAAATTCTTCGCCTCTTTCATTGTTACTCACGCATTCCTTTGTGACAGCTTACTCGTGCTGTTTAACTCTCATTGGTTCAGTCCTAACTGTTGGTGCATTTGGTGATATTTTCTGACTGAAATTCAGGTTCGTACTCATCGCCAATTCGTTGTGTCTGTCCAACTACATATTAATTAAATAAAAGCAGGACCACGGGTTATGGCTTTAACTGATTTATTCACATTACAGCAAGAGAGAGAATGCATATTCATAGACAACATCAATACGTAGTGCTAAAGGGGGCGGGGGGGGGGTCATTGCTCTGAAAGAAATAGATCCATATATTACACAATATACCTTGATTACATCTTTTCTTGCTATCTTTTATTTTGAAAAAATTGTTCCTGGCCTAATTATCCTTTCCTCAAAACTGTTACTCACCTACTCTTCAACATGTTCAAAACATTCCGCTTCACCCCCTCAAGTACTTCTGTCAAACACCCTGCCCAAGTCTGTAAGGACTACATCAAAAATCTTTAATTGACTCTTCTTATTAGCTTCTTAAAGATTTCAATGAAGTTGGGCAAATGCGACCTTCACTAATCTGTACTGATTATGACTTTTGAACATGTCGATTTATTCTGTCCTGCAAAGTATTTCCCAATAATTTACCCATTGTTGTTGTCCAGCTGATAGGTTAACCCTTTCTCCTTTTAAACAAGGGTGCCATGTTAGTAGTTTTTCAGATAAGAGAGAAGCATAAAAAACCCACACCTGTTAGAAGATAATCAGATTTCTAATCTGTTCTCAAACTCCCACTGCATGATGGAGTTTATTGTTACTGATTACTACCAGCTTCAACTTCTCCTGCACAAGATTGCCTGATAATAATCTAAAGCAGTTTCACAAGAACCATTCACTGAATTTAGTGGAAAATTGCCCAGCTGTCATCTGGGGCTCTGATATGAAAGTTCAGAAAATCTTTGATCCACTTCAAGATTTATTTTTAATGTTTTTGTTTAGAATACCAATCATATTGAAGGCACATATTATGCAGTAATGTTCCCTTTACAACAAATTTAAGGCAAAACACCCTTGGATGTCCTGGCAACAGTGTAATCATTTCACTGTTCCATGCTGTGGCATAATCTGAGAAGGAATGGGATAGTTTAGTGTGTTGCTTTCCCCAATTTGACTCTTGGAATGGGTTAAACTCACAAATGAGTGGGAATGTGTGGTTGCAGGAACAGTTCTTCAGAGGAGCACTATGCAACTTCTTCGTTCTTACAGGGACTGCTCAGGTCTCGAAATTCAGTACTTTATTCTGTATTGGGAGGGGAGAGATGACAGCAATTATGTATTTTAAGCTGTTTGTGGTATGTTTGATGAATTGGCTAACTATCTTGCTAATTACTTGAATTGTCCAAAATTACTCATTTCCTGGACACGGTGTTCTTTTCAAGGCAGTTGCACGGCTCAGGGAATTACAGCAGCTTTGCTGTGCTTCATATTTTGTTTTCCCAACAACCTTCCATCTTCTATCTGTGGTCAAACAGTTGGTAATCATCTTCATAAATGCAAAAGATTTAAGAAAAGAGATGTCAAAAGGTAGTGGATAACTGACCCTTGTATGGTTCTTTAAATTGGCATTTGTGAATACAGTTAGTCTGGAAACTTCAGTTTTGCTAATCTGCTCCAGACAAATTTTTAATGAGTATTTGCTGATGTTGCAAAGAAAGGTGGATATGTGAATGGTGTAAGATCCAGAGACTGAATGGACATGGCATTCTGGCCAGGAAATTAGGGGGTGGGGTTGGGGATGAGTAGAACAGTTTAGATCAAGCTAAATTGCAAGTATGTCACACTCATTCATTTTGCTGAATTGCAAGTATGTCACACTTATTTCAGGCTGATTTTGCTGATCTTTCATTGCAACTTGTAATTGCATCTTTTAGCTTATCTGTTCAGTTTTCTTCACCTGACAGACAGTTCTGTTCACCTGTGAACAGCTGTGGCTACTCCCATTATATTGTAAAGTAATGGAGGAGACAGATTCCTGAAACACGGATTGCATCTGTTCTTGTGATGAGACTTTCCATTCCTTGCCATCTGAGATTACCTCTTTCTTCACAAAATGGGACCTCCCCTCCACTGCTATCAATGCAGCCATCATCTGCATCTCCTCCATCTCACCTCATCCTCCCTGGTATAAACAGGAAGAGGCTTATGTCACCCCATGAGCCTCTGCATCCAGCACATCATTCTCCATAACTTCTGCTATCTCCAACAGTTCTCCCACTACTAAGCACATCTTTCCCTCTTCATTTTCCACAGGGTTTACACTCCCTGTGGCTCCCCTGTCTACTCATGCCTCACCACTAATCCTGCTCCAGGCAACTATCCCTGCAACTGAGGCAAATGTTACACGTCCCCCTATACATATACATCCTACCTCACCACCATTCAGGGCTGTAAACAATCCTTCCAGGTGAGGCAGCAGTTCACATGTGAATCCATTGATGTCATTTATTGCATTGGTACTCTTGGTGCCGCCTCCCCAACATCGGAGACCCAATGCAGATTGAGGGACTGTCTCATCGAGCACCTTCTCTCCAGGATATCAGCCATTTTCTTTTCACTTCCCATTCCCACACAGACAAGTCTACTCACAATCTTCTTCCAAATCAAGCTAGATGCAGGTTAAAGGAACAACACCTCATATTACATCCTGGTAGTGTCCAATCTGCAGGCATCAACATCAATTTCTCTAATTTTCCATAACCACTGTCTCATTCCCTCTCCCCACTTCATTTCAAATCTAACCCTCCTCTTTCCCCTCCCCCACCCTTATGACCTGCCCATCATCCACTCCTTTCTCCCTCTAGTTCCACACCTCCTCTTCTTTATTCCTCTTCTGTCTCAAGGCAGTGGGTTCATGTGCACAGACACCAATTGACTACTTGGTAACTATTCCAGTAAGATCTTGACTTCATTTTTTATCTTATCGCTGCTGGTATTTGTTGACTAAGTCTGGATGAAGGGTGGAATGGGGTTGTCTTCACTTCTTAAAAGCAAGTCAATTGTTGTTTTACAAAGAAACTTGGAGGACTGCATTCTGCAGATATGAGCAGAATTTAAAATACAAACACATCTCTGCAAACTAATTGCACATTGTTATATTTCCATAGGTTAAGGAAATGAAAATGCTATGCTTTGAAGGTCACAGATAGAGTTGATAGCACAAATGAGAATGCTTCATTGTGACAACATCTGCAGCATTGGCACATCTGATGATGAAGGAGGCAAATTTTTAATTTGAGCACATAACATATTTGTATAACAATGGATGGAATTACATGTGCCTGTAGCTGTTTCCTAAATCTCCTTTAATAGAGCACCCCTGTTGCTGAAATAATAGGTAACCAATTGTGCTGTTTTGCAAACAATTGTTACAGCAATTTGTTGGTAAGACAGTACAGTTACTCATTATGTTACTTTCAAGCATCAAAATGACACGTTCTCTAATTTAGCATTCCTCTGAATTTTAATTCTGTTGTCTACAAACTCTTAAACAGTACATGACATTCTGCAGAAACAGCAGACATTTGTTGGGATTTTGTGCATGTACTTTTTTTCAAATTTAATAACTTTTATTTTCTAATATTAAAGTTGTGGTTTGTTTTCCAAATTAGACATGAATAAACTTGCATGTTTTTAATGGCAAACATTGTTTAACACATCTTAGTTTTCAGTCATGTGAAAATTAAGTTCCTTAACTGTATAGAGGCTGGGAGTTCAGGTGACATAAATAGTTCCACTATTTGTTTTAAATTTGCTGTGGCTTTCAATTAATAAAAAGGCAATTTATGTGACCTTCAAAAATACTTCACATTTATCAATCTGGTAATTATAAAATGAGCTTTGACCTTCTCTTCTATTGACCTTGAAGAATGAGAGTTATATGGATCAGAATAATAAATGTATGAGGACAAGGTAAGTAGTTTATTAAACTAAACAAAGCTGCCAAATCTATTGAGAAGTAGGAAATCACAGTGAAAGCACAGTATCTTGCTTCTTAGACGTGTGCATGCATGTTGACACATTGCATTTGAGCAGCAGCGATAAGATGGAAATCAATCTAAGTCAAATTCAGATGACCAGACATTTATGGGTATTGGGGTTATTGTGTGGTGCTACAGTATAAGATACATAACTCTCATGATATAATGGCAACTATGACCTAAATGGAAATAGAAATCAAAAGGTCAACAAGATAAATGTTTAGGTGTGATCTTTAAATATTGTTAAAATCTGACTGCCTATTTTTTTAATATACATGATAATATTCCCTTTACCATGAAAGAGTGAGTGAATGAATGCAGTAGCAATGTTATCATTGAAAATTGCATTGACCTCATAATTAAATTCATTTTAGGAAAAGTTTTATTCTACAAACTAAATGCCTGACACGAAAGTTGAGTGGCATGTTTGGTCACAAACAAGAGAAAATCTGCAGATGCTGGAACCGAGCAACACACACAAACTGCTGGAGGGTCCTGCCGAAGGGTTTTAGCCCGAGATGTTGACTGTACTTTTTTCCATAGATGCTGCCTGGCCTGCTGAGTTCCTCCAGCATTTTGTGTGTGTTGCTAGCATGCTTGGTAATAGAATTATGCTGAATTTGTTTTCTAACCAAATTGACTCCAACAGTCAGAAAATTCGCTCAGTTTTTGGCTAGCCTGAACATTCGCCAACAAAGAATGAATTAACAGAATTATGATCGTCATATAAATGAAATGTATTTCACAAAATTAGTTTTAATTTTTTTAAACACCTACATATCTGCTGCTGTCTTCATTTACCTGATTTTTTTGATTTGTTTCTGGTGATTCCCACCTGCTTCTTCATCAGCATCAACTGTTGGGTAAAGAGAGGAGTTTTTCAAAACCCATGTGCTGTGCACATTTTCACCTCACTATGGTATTCCATTCTCCTTAATTTTATTCTGTAAACTTTTCTATTGAGTGCAGCTCCATCAGATTTCTTTCATTGAAAATATTTTTTTAAAAGCTGTAGCAGGAATGTAGCTAATCATGTACTTGGAGCCCGTATCTGGCTTTAACAGTATGATTCATATTTTAATAAATAAAGGTACTGCTTTTTTGTGGTAATTCTCAGTAATTATTCCTCTCTGCGCTTTGTGGCGTATCATGCAGCAGCCTTGCCATTTCCTTAGCACTTTGTCTGTTTCGTTATGAGGCCAAGTTGCTAACTCGACACTCAACCCAGTACCAATGAAAAGCGTGCGAGGAGCTGGCTTGATTCAAACCTGGGACCTCTCGCCTCGCAGTCCGGTGCTGATGCCGCTACACCACCAGCTGACCTTTTTTATTTGGAGTATATGATTATTTTCGGGTAGACCAGCTATTATTCCACACTGCTGATTTACCCGGTAAAGGTGCATGTGAAGCATATCTTGAACTGCTACAGTTTGCCTCTGGTAGTTACTCTCTGGATGAAACCCATTTAGGTGTGGTAAAACAAGTTAAAACTCACTGGGCAGCTTAACTCAAAATTTTCAGGAAGCTCCTCTAGGACAGTGTAAGCACTGCAAATGGAATAATTACGAATGGACAGGACTTTGGAAAGTCCAGTCACCTGGCTGTACTTCTCCTGGCGTACAAGTAGAGATTAAAACTGCAGCACCAGTGGTGAGGACCAAGAAGGTCTGGTCAAGGGAAGTGGAGGAGTGCTTTGCGTTACTGGAGTGGAAAATATTCAGGGATTCATCTTCAAACCTGAATGAATAGACTACAGTTGTCAACAACTTCATCAAGACCTGTATGGATGAGTGTGTGCCTTTGAGAACATACCAAGCCAGAAGCCATGGATAAACCAGGAGATTCGTAGTCTGTTATGGGCTAAATCTGTGGCATCCAAGATCGGTAATCTAGAACTATTCAAGAATTCCAGGTATGATCTAGGGAAGGTATTTTAAGAGTGAATAAACAATTCTGATTGAAGTTAAAGACAGAATTAGGACTGATGCACTCAACTCCTAGAAGGCGAAACTTAATATTATGAATGGCAGTGATGCTTTTCTCCTAGATGAGCTCAATGCTTTTCATCCACACTTTGAAAGGGCGAATAAAACTACAGCTGTGCGAATCTCTGCGGCATCTGGTGACGTTGTGATCTCTGTCTCAGAGGCTGACATCAGAACACTTTTCGAGAGGATGAACCCTTGCAAGGAGTCGGGCCCTGATCATGTACCTGGCAGGGCACTGAAAACCTATGCCAGCCAACTGTCAGGAGTGTTCATGACCAGTGGCACTCACATTTACTGTGATGAAATGCTTTGAGAAGCTGGTCATGGCTAGAATCAACTCCTACCTAAGCAGAGACCTGAAACAGCTGCAAGTTGCCTATTGCTGCAATAAGTTGACAGTGGATGCAACATATCTGGCTTTCTACTCAGCCTTGGATCACCTGGAAAATAGTAGTACTTACATCAGGCTGCTGTTTATTAATTACAGCCTAGCTTTCGCATACAATCATACCCTTAGTTCCAATCAAACAGTTCTAAATTCTAGGCCCCTGTACCTACCTGCTGCTAGATCCTTGACTTCCTGATAAAGTGACCACAGTCTGTGTGGATTGGAAGCAATATTTCCTCTTTGCTGACAATCAACCCTGATGCAGGTCAAGGATGTGTGCTTAGCCCCTGCTCTTTTCTCTCCACCTCTATGACTGTATGGCTAGGTACAGCTCAAATGCTATTGATATACTTGTTGACAGCACAACCATTGTTTGCAAAATTTCAGATTGGGATGAGGAAGTGTACAGGAGTGAGATAAGAACAGCTGGTTAAGTGATGTTGCAACAACCTTGCACTCAACATCAGTAAGACCAAGGAATTGACTGTGGACTTCAGAAAATGGAAGTCAAGGGAACAGCAGTAGAAAGAGTGAGCAGTTCCAAATTCCTGGGAGTCAACATCTCTGAAGATCTATCTTGAGTCCAACATATTGATGCAATTTCAAAGAAAGCACAATAGTGGCTATATTTCATCACAGGTTTGCAGAGACCTGGTATGACATTGATGGCTCTTGTAACTCTCTACACATATACTGTGGTTGCATCATCATCCGTGCAGGATTGAAAAAAGCTGCAGAAAGTTGTTAACTTGGCCAGCTCCATAATGGATACTAGCCTCCCCAGCATCAAGAACACCTTCAAAAGGCCATGCCTCAAAAAGGTGGCGTTCATTATTAAGGACCTTCTTCATCCAGGACATGCCCTCTTCTCATTGCTACCATAAAGGAGGAAGTAGGAGCTGGAGGACACATTCTCAATGTTTTAGGATCAGCTTCTTCCCCTCTGCCATCAGATTTATGAATGGGCAATGAATTTATGTCCACTACCTCAATATATATTCTTCCCCTTTTTTTGCTCTCTTTTTGCGGTACTTATTTGATTTAAAATTTTTAAATATGTTTCTTATTGTAATTTATAGATTTATTATCATGTACTATATTTCAATGTAATGCTGCCGAACAACAAATTTTACAACATATGCCAATGATATTAAAGCTGATTCTGATCATATGAATACTAACAGTACAAATAGTATGAAAGGTATAACATGAGACCACTGAACACTTCATGATGTAAAATTATGCAGAACACATGCACAAATATGAACATAATACTGTAATCACTTTGCACAGTTTTATTTGAAAACTGTAACCTCAACTCAATGTAACTCTGGCTGTGAACTCAACTCCCTCCAGCGATCATTTGGAGTTCAGTCCACCCACAAGGCAGTCATATGAGTTGCCTTGCAAACTGCCGTATAACTTAAAATAATACTTGTTGAAGTTGCTTTTAACTCCAGATATGTAACTCATCCCAGCAATCTCTTTGAGAAGTCTTTTTTCCATATCTGTAGTACATCAAGCCTGTCCACTTTGGCAAGTTGTAAAGGTTTGTCCTGAAGCCTTACAAAAAATCAGAACTGGGCCACTTTTATTGTACCATATTTGTGTTGATTTTGTCAGCGTGCTGTATCCTCATAGTGAGGAAAAACTACCGCCTGATCAAGGGGTTCCTTCTGTTCAATGCTTTGATTGTTACCACGTAAGGGTGTTTGGATCGGCATAATTCTGCATTTTTCAGCATGATGGAAAGCTGATGAGTGGGTTTTCTTCACTATTGATTTAGGCATAACATTTTTAGAGGCTGTTGGGATGAATCAAGAGGTGGTAGAAATAAAACTGCTGCTTTCAGGAGATCTCTAAAGTTTATGAACATGGGTTCAGAGAAAGGGACAGTGCACAGCCTTCCGCTCACAACCTGTTAAAAATTCATTCAGAAGCCCCATGCTTCCTCACAGTAATGGTCAATCTCATTTTATCATATTCTGATGAAAATATTCCAATATTGCTCTTGCATGGGGTGTTCCAGGGTTTAGATTCAGCATTAACGACGGAACATCGAGTTGCGTGAGCTGGAGGGATATCCGCAGGTTGTGGTGGTGTTGTTCATCTCGGTGATAGAAGTTGTGAGTTAGAGAAGTTTTGTTGGAGTGGTGAGTAACTGCAGTAGACAGTAAACACTGCAATCGTGATGCAAACTTCATATCCATCAAGCAGACCACTTTATGTTAGATGATGTTGATTTCATCAGTATAATCAGAAAACCTTTGTGGTGCCAGGAGGTGAGTATCTTAGTGCTGGTTTACCCCATATCTGGCCTACTCTTTTATGTTGTATTTGTATTTGTTCAGCCAGTCTAGTTAAGATTCTAGCCAAGAGTGATGATGATGGTAAATAATGCAGTGAGGGTCAAGGGTAGGTAATGAAGCTACCTTACTGGACATTTCCAGCATTTGCAGAATTGTTTGTGTTAATATAACTATCTTCCATTTTTGTCAGTTATTTGGTGAGTATTAATCATCACCTATCATGCCTGAATGTTGTTTAGATCTTGATGCATGCAACTATAGGCTGTTCCATTTGCTGGGAATTTGTAAATGGTATTGAAACTTGTATAACGATCAGCAGACATCCAGTGTTGAAAAGGGGATTCTCAATGAAGCAGCCTTGCACCTTGCCCTGAAGAATTCTTTCATTGATGCCTTAGGTCAGAATGAGTGACATAAGACCATAAGAAATAGGAGCAGGAGCAAGCCATCTGTCCCACAGAGCATGCTCTGCCATTCAACAAGATCGTGGCTGATCTGACCATGGACTCAGCACCACCAACATGCTGTTTCCCCACAACCCTGCTATCTAACTGTGTGCTAAATATATTAAATGGAGCAACTTCTGCTGCTTCTCTAGGAGGAGAATTGCAGATTCTCCTCATCTTCAACCTGAATCTATTGCACCAAATGTTGGGACTGTCATGGATGATAGAAAAATGAAGGGCTGTGTGGGAGGAAAGGGTTTGATTGATATGTTAAAAAGTAGGGCATGTACTCTCCAGTAACATCCTCTGTTCTGTCTTTTATGTCCTGTAGTTCTTGTCTCATCAGTGGAAACAACTTCTCTGCCTCTAACTTATCTGTTCCTTTCATAATTTTAGATGCTTCTGTAAGATCCACTCTGAGTCCTCTGAATTCGATTGAGCAGAGGTGACTCACTCGTTCCTCGTATGTTAACCTCTTCATCTCTAGAATCAATCTGGTGAACCTCTGAAGCCAGCATATCTTTCATCAAGTATGGGGACCAGAACTGCACACAGTAGTCTAGGTCAGGCCTCACCAGTACCATGAACAGTTGGAGTATTACCTCTATGCTCTTAAATTCAGTCCCTCTAGCAATGAAGGCCAACATTCCATTTGCCTTCTTAATAACCTGTTATACTGGAAACCAACCTTTTGCAATTCATGCACATGCACTCCCTAACCCTCTATAAAAGCATGTGGTAATTTTTCACTCATAATAATCTGATCTATTTTTTTCTTTCCAGGTGGATGACGTCACATTTACCAACATTCTACTCCATTTGCCAGACCCTTGGCCACTTACTTGCTCTATCTTTCTCTAGACTCTCTACAGCCTCTGCACAATTTCAATTTGATGTCATCAACAAACTTAATACACTTCACTAGGTCCCCTCTTCCAAATTATGAATGTACAGTATATCATTTATAGTTGCATGCCCAGCACTGGACCCTGCAGCACTGCATTCACCACTGACTGTCACCTTCTTCTTGTAAAGTTTAATCGCGGTTTGTAGACCAACATATGATGCATTACTACCACCTATGCTGTTGGAGTGTAGAGCAAAGAGACAGGAATTCTACCCACTAAATCTGCCTCCTCACTAAAAAAACTCAAATTATATTAAGAAGTCTAATGCTTTTCAGAGAGTGATATGCACATTTCCATACATTATGACGGCAGTCATATCCTAACAAACTTTCCACGTAAACTGTGTCTGAGCAATTAGAGTTCCCTTTGCATCTCATAGGAACTGTATTCAAACAATATATAGTGTGCTGCACTGTTTCTTGACAAGTGCTCTTAATGATAGCGGAGTCAAGGGATATGGGGAGAAGGCAGGAACAGGGTACTGATTGTGGATGATCAGCCATGATCACAGTGAATGGTAGTAAATGGTGGTGCTGGCAGAAGGGCCAAATGGCCTACTCCTGCACCTATTGTCTATTGTCTACGAGTGCCCGTATCATGTATATTAATTCTGAACTAGGAGTTACTCAACCTAATATGTCAAATGCATAAACATGCAAGTACTGTACCTGTATAACTACTTCTCTCCTTTTATGCTCATCTTCAAGTTGAGTTTCCACCATCCTCTGAATTTTATGTAAATGCCGCCCTTTTGTTTCCTTACCCCAACTTTCTTGCCACAGTGATTGAATAGATTTTTAAATTGTAGCTTCCAGCTCTTTATGCAAAGGCACCACTACATTTTTACATCCTTAGTTTTAAGTAACACACACAAAATGCTGCAGAAATTCAGCAGGCCAAGCAGCATCTATGGGAAAATAAGTATAGTCTATGTTTCAGGCTGAGAACTTTAGGCTGGACTGGAGAAAGAAGATGAGTAGATTTAGAAGGTTGGGAGAGAGGAGAAAGAAACACAAGGTGATAAGTGAAACCAGGAGGGGGAGTGATGAAGTAAAGAGCTGGGAGGTTGATTGATGAAAGAGATACAGGGCTGGAGAAGGGGGGAGTCTGATAGGAGGGGAGAGAAAGCCAAGGAAGAAAGGAAAGGGGAGGAGGAGCACCTGATAGTGGCGATGGGCAGGCAAGGAGATGAGGTGAGAGAAGGAAAAGGGGATAGAGAATGGTGAGGGGGGACATTACCAGAAATTCGAGGAAATCGATGTTCATGCCATCAGGTTGGAGGCTACCCTGATGGAATATAAGATGTTGCTCCTCCAACCTGAGTGTAACCTCATCACGACAGTAGAGGAGGGCATGGATAGACATATCGGAATGGGAAATGGGATTAAAACGGGAGGCCACTGTAAGATACTGCTTCTTTTGACTGACTGAGCTAGGAGCTCAGTGAAGCGGTCTCTCAATCTACATCGAGTCTCGCCAATATGCAGGGGCCACACCAGGAGCACCAGACACATCACATAATGCCAACAGACTCACAGGTGAAGTGTCACCTCACCTAGAAGGATTGTTTGGGGCCCTGAATGGTGGTGAGGGAGGAGGTGTAGGGGCAGTTATAGCACTTGTTCTGCTTGCAAGGGTAAGTGCCAAGAGGGAGATCAATGGGGAGGGACGAAGAATGGGTAAGAGAGTCATGTAGGGAATGATCCCTGCAGAAAATGGGGGGGGGGGGGAGAGGGAAAGATGTGCTTGGTGGTAGGATCCTGTTGGAGGTAGTGGAAGTTGCAGAGAATTATGTGCTGGATGCAGACGCAGGTGGAGTGGTAGGTGAGGACAAGAGGAACCCTATCTCTGGTAGGGTGGCAGGAGGTTGAGGTGAGAGCAAACGCGCATGAAAGAGAAGAGGGGAGTATTGATGATGGAGGAAAAGAAGTCCCTTTCTTTGAAAAAGGGGGACATCTCCTTTGTTCTGGAACAAAAAGCCTCGGCCCGAGAGCAGATGCGGCAGAGACGGAAGAATTGAGAGAAGGGGATGGTGTTTTTTTTCCACAAGTATCAGGATGGGAAGAGGCTTAGTCCAGTTAGCTGTGATATTCCGTGGGTTTATAATAGACTTCAGTAGATTATCTCTCACCAGAGATAGAGACAGTGAGATTGAGAAAGGGGAGTGAAATGTCAGAAATGAACCAGGTAAATTTGAGGACAGGGTAGAAGTTGGAGACAAAGTTGATGAAGTCAATGAGCTCAGCATGGATGCAGGAAGCAGCACCAATGCACTTGTTGATGTAGCATAGGAAAAGTAGGGGACGGACACCAGTGTAGGCTTGGAACATAGACTGCTCTATGTAGCTGACTAACAGGCAGGCATAGTTGGGACTCATGCGAGTGCCCATGGATACACCTTTAGTTTGAAGGAAGTGGGAGGAACCAAATGAGAAATTATCAAGAGTGAGGACAAGTTCCGTTAGTTAGAGGAAAGTGGTGGCGAACAGGTTGGGTCTGGTGAGTGATTGCTTGGCTGAATGCCTGCCACCTCACTTCCTTCAACCTCAACATGGGCAGGGACCCATAAGAACTGGATACACAAGCCTAGACTCTGCAGCCTCAACAGACACTCTGTAATCTCAAGAAGAATGTCTGGCCTTCACTTTGAACTACCTGTTGTCATAGATGTCAAAACTGAAAACATATCGGAGCACAGAAGTACATAATCAGAGCATATTTCTTTGACCCATTCCAAGGCTGAAATGATAGCAACCACCTCAGACATCAATACTGATACTTGTCTAATAATCTTTTTTGAACAGTCACCTGAAATGTTGGATTATAAACAGAAACACTTGAATGACCTCTGACTTGATCTTTTAAACTATCTGTGTAGATATGCAAGAAGTCATAATATCTGCCTTGCATATATTGCTCAACTTCCTGTGCCACTGATTAAAAAAAAAAATTCTTCATCTTGATGTTTTCTTGATGGCTTAAATCAACCACAGCCAAAAGGAAAAACAATGGAGGAGCGACAGAAAGGGATACAATGGGACCATAATTCCACATTAAATAACCCAAGATTTTGTGTCCATTCTTTTCCCATCCAACCAAAACCAAAGACCCTATGAACGCAGTGCTCCCAATAATCATCTAGTGTTGCCGATATGGGATAGCCAATTTTATGTCCTCTTACATTAACCTAGTGTTTCTCAACCATTTTTAGCCCACTGCTCCCTTAAAGTGCTTTCATACTTGCTAACATCCCTCTTAGGCAAAATATACTTTCCAGTGCCCCCATAGTGCAAAAATGTCCACCATATGCTAGCGTGAGAAAATTATTCTGCTTTAAATTTTTATTTGTCTTTAAACCTAGCTTACACAGTACCTGTGCACTGTACAGCAGCTTCAATATCAGTGTGATGCTTGAGCTTGGTTTTTAGCAGGAGTGGAAATAAATGGTTCAAGTTGTGATAGCAAAAGCCTTAAGTCCCCATGTGTAACAATGTCCAGATGGTTTCTGTTTATTGTGAGTATGTGGTTCTCTGCAGTGAAGCCTCTTTCAACAAGGAAGGAGGATGAAAATGCAATGAGGACCAGTTTGGCTCTTCTCCAAAGATGAGGAAACTTCAAATGACAGTTGTAGCGACATACCACAAAAGCCAACATTTTTGAAAAGCAAGTTTGCTTCTTCATCATTCTGAATTTTAATAATTTCTCTTGCACACTATCTCCCTGTTCTTCCACCTTGCAGAGAAGTGGGTTAATTACCCAGTCTGGAATTTCCAGATTATTCACATCCTTGAATTGATTCTGAAAATCCTTCTTTATTGACTGCAGATGTAAGCAGTACTCTTGCAAATCACCATCTGTGAAAGAGAATGCCATACTTTCCATACAGGGAAACTGTGAGAACATTCTTCTCCCAATGTTTTGCTTATACATTTCCAATTTTCTGATTAAAGTGGACACTGCACTTTTTGCCTGGATTAAATTGAAATTCTTGTCTTGAAGTTCCATATTTAGAATGTCCAGGTATGCCACATCTCCATGTAGAATCTTGTTTCCCAAGCTCTTGTCGACTCTGAGCAAAAATTCAACCACAGTGTCAAAAAGATCAATGATCCATTTTAAGCAGCAGCCTTTTGACAGCCAATGCACTAAAGTGTGAAGATGCAAGCATTCAAATGCTTCATCATTATCTTGGCATAACTGGCAAAATATTCTGCTATTTAATGATGAGTTTTAATTTTGTTGATAGTAGATACTACAAGAGTCATGCTTGAAAAAAGTTGCTGGCTGAGATTTTTGGCTGTGAGTTGTTCACGATGAATTACACAATGGATTGCAAACAGACTTGGAATTTCTTTCTTCATAAATGCCACTAAGCTAGCATCTGTTGCACAGGGAATCAAGTTCCTAATCAGAATACTTTTATCCTCAATATACATTTTGAGCTCACCGTGGATTGGTTCTCTATTAATATACTTCTTTAACTTTTTACAAAAGAGAACTTCTTCATAAACTTACAAACAAGAGAAAATCTTCATGAACTTTTCTATTTTTGATAAACCATACATATGCCGTTACCAATGCCTGGTCTTGCACAGTTGAGTCATCCAGTTGTATCACAAATTCTGATTTTTTTTTGGCACTGTGTATAGTTAATACTCAATGCCTTCACTCATTTCGTTAATACAATGACCTACAGAGTTATTATTCAGAGGAATTGATTTTAAAATAGTGGTATCCATTTTGAGAACAGTGGTGAGTACTTCTGATACAGCAGCGATTATTAATCTTTCACCAATGGGATGAGATTTTATACCCTTTGCTATCATTTTGGAAATATTATAAGAAGCAGTTAGCCCACTGTCAAGGTCGTTTTTAGCTTTCTTGTCAAATGACTCAAGTGTGCAACGCTTTTCAAATACTTCTTTCGTCTTCTGGAACCGAGTAATACTATAGGTAGCCTTTTCAGTGTGTCTTTTATGGAAGTGTCCTTACAATCTTGATGGTTTCATGGTTTCATTAGACAGTACAGTATCTTAATTAAGATGCATGGGGTGTTACTGATCTGATGGGAACAGCATAACATTGTATTGACACACTTGTTGGGAATGCTTATTGGATGTTGACGACGGCAGTGAGTTGACACAGATGGAACGATGGTAGCAGCGCACAAAGGGACAGTGAGGTGAAAATGAAGATGATCACAACAGCAAAAATTACATTGACACTGATTCAGAATGGAATCTCATGTTGGTTCGAATAGAGCTGGTGTTCGGCAAGCTACCTTTTATACTATTCCAGTTAGTTCAATTGACCAATCATGCAAAGTCTCATATTCTCAAGAGGAATTCTCGGGGTTGGCAGGTTCTCTGATTGACCTTATTTCACCATTCAGCTCCGGCCAGCGCTGTAACGTTGCACAACCTGTTTTCCATGGATCTGTAGAGGAAGTTGAGAGGGTGTACTTGACTTGCCAACTGTGAAATTGCATGAACTTGTTCCGTGCCTTAGTTCAAGGAGAGCTGCTGAGTACCATGTTTGCTATTTTATGCTTCCCCAGTAACGTCTGTTTGGTTGGTAAAGTCGAATGAGATTGCTGAGCTTCAGACATGTGATGACATGTGCTCACCATCTGCAGAGTTATAGTTCTTTCTGTGTTCCAGTACCACATCCTTTTTATTGGAAGTGCCTGTTCTACTAACTGTCAGTCAGGTCTTGTGCCTCAAGTTAGGGTGCCACCTACCACACCTAACCACCCCCTCCCCGAAAGAATCTTGAACGCACCCCAATGAATTCTGTTTCCCCTAATGCCCCCTTAGGGCACGTAACTGCCCCTGTTTGGAATCACTGCTTTAACCCAATTAACCATTGCTAACTGTAACTTGCTTAGATGTAAAGGTACTTCATCCATTTCTACCTGTAATGCTGAAATTCAAGATAATTTAATAGCACACAACATAATCACAGTACACAGACTGCCAACCAGAGAAACACCCATTTATCACAACTCTCAGCCTCCTAAATCCTTTATCCATTCTAATCCATTGCCCCCAACTCCATTTCTTTAACAACAGCAATTATATTCATTTCTGCAAGGGATGTCTCAAACCAGTGGAATGTTTTTCCCTTGAAAGCTGTTGACTTTGGTTTTATGAGAGCTCATGAATGCTATACAATTAAATGCTCCTTGAATTTCAGTCATTCACACTCACCCAACTGCTGGCTGTGATGAAATCCGGAGTCCAGGGGTTCAGCTGAAATAAATTGGGCAATAGCATCACATTAGTGGTGAATAGGAGCCCCTTGTTAGCACTCTTTGAGATAACTTCCACATTTTGTTGAGGATTGAGAATAGATTGTCAGATAGCCATTAGCTGAATTTGGTTTGTCCTGCTTCAGGTCATTTTCCACATCAGGGTAATTTTCCACATTGCTGAAAAGCTGCCAATGGTGTAACTGAGGTCTGGACCACAGTTTTCATTACTGGAATGTTATCTGGTCCCACAGACTTCATGTATTCATTATTCTCTGCTATTGCCTCACATAAAATGAAGTGAATTGAATAAGCTGCAACTGCAGCCACTGGGAAACTGGAATAAAAACAGAAATGCTGGTTTCCTTTCTTATTCGGACTCAAAGCTATGATGCCAACATTGTTTACATCATATGCATTTTCAATGAGATTATGCAGTAGTTTAATCACAAACAAGAGATGCTGGAAATCAAAGAAACACACACAAAATGCTGGAGGAACTCAGCAGGCCAGGCAGCATGTATGGAAAAGAGCACAGTCTATGTTTCGGGCCAAAGGGTCTCCCCCAGCACTTTGTGTGTTATGCAGTATTTTTCCTTTTAACTGGTGTTAACCAGAACCTCTTCCCAATGACATGTAGAGAACATTTATTTCTTTATGTTACTCTGCACTTGTATTGTTGGCAGCATATTTTATATCTTTATTTATTTAGTGATAAAGTGCAGAGCAGGCTCTTCTGGCTCAGCAACCCCTGACGACCCTGATTTAACCCAAACCTAATCATGGGACAATTTACAATGACCAATTAACCTATCTGGTACGTCTTTGGACTGTGGAAGGAAATCAGAGCACCCGGAGGAAAGCCACAGAGAGGACTTACAGAGACTCCTCGCAGAGGATGCCAGATTGAACCCTAAACTCTGATGCCCAGAGCTGTGATAGTGTTGTGCTACCTGCTACACTACTGTGTCACCCATGATTGTGAATTATTTATTGTACATGGACTACTAACCAGTGGATACATGATTGAAGACGATAAGAATTGACTTTATTGTGGTAAATCACATTGAAGGGCTGGTGAACTTGGAGCAGTGAAAACAAAGATGACTTGGAATGTGTGGACACCAATCATGTCAGACCCTACTTTTCAGCTTATGTGCAATTTACAAATCAAAAGTTTTAAGTGTTTGCCTGTTGTTTTTTTTTTGGTTAAAAACCAAAAATATCAATTTTGTCTGACTGAGATAAAAATTAGGAAACTATTTGAAATGAGCCAAGCCAAAAGGATTGAAACTTCAAAACCTATTTGTCTTGCTGGGATGCAGAGTGATAAATAATACAATAAGTGCAAGGGCAATGGTCAAATGAAGGCTCTTTGTTGCTCATGGTTACCACAGCCTTCAACTCACCCCAATTTAACTGTCCATTTATTTGCCCAGTCATTGAGATTCTCTAATGTCTGCCATAAACAATTGGGGATAAAATAACCATGTCAATATTTGGCATTTGACCCCTCTTTAGAAGATAGTTTTTATTCTATAACATGGCAGAGTAACAGAAAGTCATCAGTTTCCATTATATTTCTTAAATAACTAACACTTTTTATATATCTCATCTTAATTCCAATGAACCACTTCAATATTTTTCTTCCCTCCTATGAAAATACAAATTAATTTCTTTTAAAAAATAGTTTTCAATAAACTCATTTATCAAAATTATAAATTTGACATTTGTCACTACTTTCTATATTAAAAAAAAACTTCATGTAATACAACATTTCTTTTATCTTGAACAGCAGCCGGTCTCTGTCAACAGTGTACACCATGGATGTTTCTTATCTGTCCCCTACTGGGCAGTTTTAAAGCACATTTTTCATTCCAGAGATTGGAAGTGAGATTTTTGATTGCTTGTGTGAAAGCGTGACAAGGGCTGACAGTGCGTGAGACTCGGCAGCTACAAGAAACTTTTACAAGAAGCAAAGGTCCACTTTTTTTTTTGAAGTATCTTTAAGCAAGTCTAGACTGCTACATGTGGGTATCATGTACTGTCATTTCATTCAAATGTTTTTTTTAAAATCATGCATTTTACCAGTGGAATTAAGAAAGAGCAAAGAGTTTTACAGTTATTTTTGTACTTTCATATTTCAACAAGAGAAAATAATAGCCCCAGTGAAGCAGAAGTATATTTCAGCTTCTTGCACATCACATGGTTTGGGACTGAGCCAAATAAGGAAGGCAATGATTGGGTTTGCTCTCTTTACTGAGTCTACTGGTGAGTATTACTAAATTGGTGCAACAATTACCAGAGAAACACTACACACTTAACATTTTAGAAATAACTTCTTCACTTCTGCCATCAGATTTCTGAATGGGCAATAAATTCATAAACGTTATCTCACTATTTTTGCTCTTTTTTTGCACTACTTACACATACGCGTATACATAAATAAATTATAAATTACAGAGAAAGTGTGTGTGTGTATGTTTCTCTGTCTGTAATTTATAATTTATTTTATGATGTGTTTCCTTTCTCTTTTTTTAAGTGGGTTTTTCGAGTTTCTTGCTTCGTGGTTACCTGTAAGCAAACAAATTCCAAGGTGTATAATTTTTACATCCTTTGAAAATAAGTGTGCTTTGAATCTTTGTACTGTTGCCGTAAAACAATAAACTTCATGACATATGTCATTTAAGTAAACGTGATTCAGATTCTGATTCAGAGTTCCCCAAAAGGAAATGGAACTGTTGCTATACTCCTCACCCCACTTATTTCTTGTCACATCTTGCCTCACTCCTCCCCCCTCACATCTTTATACTATCTGTCTCCCCTTCAATGCAGAGCATTGACCAAAAATGTTGACCATCTCTTTACCTCCACAGCTGCTGCCTGATCCAGTAAATTCCACAGCAATTTGTTTGTTTTTTTTCCCCTCCAGATTACAGAATCTGTATTCTCTGTGTCTCCTCACTTCTCTTAGTTATTCTGGCAAAGAAATATACGTGCATGAAGTTTGTAAAGAATATAATTAAGAGTAACAGCATTCATCTGCATGGTTGAATTACCTGTGGATATGAGAGGCTCTCACATGATAAATAACTACTCCAATAGTGTAGTCACTGTCGCGGCCTCCATGGTAGTGTAATGGCTAGCATGACGCTATTTCAGCTCGGGGTGTTCCAGAGTTTGGAATTCAATTCCAGTGCCTTTCTGTAAGGAGTTGTGTATGTCTTCCCTGTGACCAGATGAGTTTTCCCTGGTGCTCTGGTTTCCTCCCAAAGTCCAAAGATGTTCCAGGTAGGTTAATTACTGATTGTAAATTGACCCGTGGTTAAGTTAGGGTTAATCGGGGTTGCTGGGGGGGTGTAGCTTAAAGGGCCTACTCCACACTGTATCACCACATAGATAAATAAAAGAATTGATATCAGCAGAATTTTGTATAACAGTTGATTATAACAGAGTCCATCCATGTTTGAAGATGTACATTGCACAACATGAAGTCTTGTGGTACACCAGTCAAAAACAACCTTGCATCGACCACCAAAACAGATGAACTGGACCGCTGTCACAAAGATGATTGTGGGATATTGTTTATGTATATATGGAGACTGAAGAGCAGGATGAGTCAATTGTGACACTTGTTTGTTCCACTGGACCCAGACTTCCAAGGTCAGGAGAGTGGAATTGCCCCAGTGCTGTGGCTTTTCTACTCTTACAAACTCCCCTGTACAGATTTCCTGTCATTTCGGACACGACGGACAACCATCATATTACAAATGCATTTCAGCATTCATTCTATGAAAAGCAAACATTATGACCCGATTTCCTTTATATCAGTAAGATTTTCTCAAACTGGACTCTTGGTCATCACACAGTCTTTTCAAGTAAGTGTTCAATATTGCCCTTCTCTGCACACATTTCCCTGCTCCACAGTGGAGTGGATACAATTACTTTAAAGCAATTATGCCAGCAACAGTATAGACAGAATTGATGCATCTTTCACCTGCACGGAAACTTCAAAGTGGGATTAACATTAACATGGTCATCCATCTCAGCAGTGGCTAACAATAAGCCTGTTCTGTAAAGCAAACCATGAATTTGAGACTGTTCATTATTGAGTCACGGGGAGGAATAACTACAGAAGACCCTTCCTTGGCCGAAGTCCATTACTTTTGCAGGTGCCTGAAACAACATGACCAAGTCTCAACAAATAATTCCCCTCCAAACAATTGAGATTTTTTGTTCTGTTCAGGTTGTTGTTTGAAAACTGCAAACATCAATAAAACAAAGTAGAACAGAAGCTAATATTGGATCATAAAGGGCTAATTATATTCAAGTGTGCCTGTTCTTTCTGAGTGACTGCCAGTAGAGTACAGGTGGTCGTTCATTATTAAATAATCTATGCCTCACTAATGATACTTTACCCCATTTGGGATCTATTAAATGTTACAGTTCAATTTCATTAGAGCTCTAAATTATGTCCATGACTTTAGCCTGCAGCTGTTTTTAATTGAAGCAATATGTTGTCCATTTTTGGTGGAAGTAGTTGAAGACAGTGAGACTTCCCTGACAGAAAACGAACATTAGTGCTACTGGATAACTCCAGTAGTGCAGCCATGTCATGATAAATATTAGATTAGCGGCTGACAGCAGAATAATTGTATTTACTATTTTAAAACAAACACTTTCTTCCCTAAATTTTTCAGTATTGTGCACGTCCTCTGATGTGGACTCCGATTGCCAGTACGGACTAATGATGTTCCTTCATTTTCCAAACATTTTGTTTGTTGGGTCTTGGTGCAATGGGTGGAGAATCTCATTCCTGTGTTCCATTCGAGTGACCTGCATTGTGAAAAGATTTTTTTTCTCTCTCTTAGATCTTATCGTTCTGTACGTGGAAAATCTATGTATAAACATCAAAAAAGAAAAAAAAAAAGTTTCTAAGCAACATGTTCTGTCACAAATGAGTCTGATAAGTTTTCTACTCTGTTTCAAATAACACTGAGGCATTCAGGGGACATGACCTAGCACTGAACTTTATAATGTTGCTGATAACAATTATAGATGCCTTTGATAGATACCTGAGTTGTCTGCATTGCTGGTTCTGTTTTATATTTACACATATATATGGGTATGTGTGTGTGTGTATTTATATATCAATCTGTATACTGGAATCCAGCCTTCAATACTTTCCACTCAGTGACCCCATCAGAGTTCTTACAGCAGAGTGAGGTTGCCCCTTCACCTTGATGGAATATTTAAAATTCAACTATTTTTAATGCGTCACTGTGACGTAACTTTTTAACCACAAATCCATCTCTGTTAGGTTTTCCTCACATTGATCATTCAGTGTTAGATGATATGGAGTGAACATCCTTGAGTGAGCTGAAGGCAGAAAGGTAGAATTGCTGGTGGTGCTGTTCACTGTATCACTGATAGGAAGGATACAGCTTTATGCTTATAACTCACGTAGAATTTGTTCAACTCAGAAGTTATTTAGAGGATCAATGTAGCTTTAGTATAGAAAGGAAAGGTACTTGTCAAACCTCAAGGCATGTTAAAAAAATCTTTTGAGAACGTCCTGACACAAGGTTCTCAACCAACACACTTAGCACTCACCCTATCTTCCCACTGCCTTAACAGGGATAGAGTTCCTCTTACCCTCGCCTTCCACTCCAAGGACCTCGGCATCTAACACAACATTCTCCACAACTTCCCCCATCCTCATTGGGATCATACCACCAAACACGTCTTTGCCTTCAGCCACCCTCCACTTTCTGCAGGGACTTCTCTCTGCATGATTCCTTGTCCATTCATCCCTCCCCACTGATCTCCCTCCTGGCACATATCCCTGTAAGTGACAGAAGTGCTACACCTCCTCCCTTGTCTCCATTCAGGGCCCCAAACTGTCCTTCCAGGTTACGCAACACTTTGCCTGTGAATCTGCTTGTCTATCGTATCCGATGCTCCCAATGCAACCCCCTCTACTTTGCTCAGAGCCAAGGTAAACTGGGAGATCACTTTGTTGAGCACCTTCGCTCCATCTACCAAAAGCAAAATTTCTCAGTGTTCAACCATTTTAATTCCTATCCCCATTTCCATTCCAACATGTCAGTTCATGGCCTCCTCTTTTGTCACGATGAGGCCACTCTCAAGGTGGAGATCAACACCTCATATTCCAACTAGCCTCCAACCTGATGGCATGAACATTGATTTCTCCTTCTGGTAATTTTTTTTCTCTCTCCCTTTACTCTTCTTCTATTTCCCACTCCAGCATCTCACCTCTTCTCACCTGCCTATAATTTCTCTCTGGTGACCCTCCTCCTTCCCTTTCTCACATGGTCCACTCTCCTCTCCTCTCCTATCAGATTCCTTTTTCTCCAGCCCTTTGCCTTTCGCACCCACCTGTTTTCACCTATCACTTTCTAGCTAGTCCTCCTCCCTCTCCCCTCACCTTTTTATTCTCATATCTTCCCCTTCGTTTTTAGTCCCAAAGAAGGGTTGCAGCACTAAAAGGTCGACTGTTTATTCATTTCCATAGGTGCTGCTGGCATTCCGAGTTCCCTCAGCGGTTTGTGTGTGTTGCTCTGGATTTCCAGCATCTACAGAATCCCTTGTGTTTATTGGCTTGTGTTCCTTAATGTAAATATTTTTATTTTACGGGATATCGTTGTCAATAGAAAGGCCAGCATTTATTGCATATCCCCACTTGTTTTTGAATTGACTGGCTTGTTAAACTCTCTCAGAGCGAATTGTCAACAGCTTTGTTGTAGAGTTTGAAGCCAGGCCAATAAGGAACATAAATTTCCTCTCCAAAGAACTTTAGTTAACCAAATTTTTTTAGGATAGTTTATTAATTTTATTCTTACCATCTTTGAAGAAAAATCCAGATGACATTATTTAATAAATTCAAGTTTGCATCACCTGATCATCAGTCCAGGCTTTTGGAAATGCTGTTATATCCTTTAATGATCGGTGATGGAAGGAATTATTGATGGTAAGCAATGGAAAAGAGACTAGAAGCAGTTGAATTATGGTTCTACAGGAGAATGTTAAAAATATCATGGACCACACACACATCAAATGAAGATGTTCTTAGAAGAGCCCAAGCTGTTCGATCACTCATACCAACAATAAGAGAAAGACAACTCAGATTCCTAGGACGCATCATGCGGAAAGATGAACTAGAAAAACTCATACTCTCTGGAAAGATCGAGGGGAGCAAACCGAGAGGAAGACCTCTGCTTATGTACATCAAAAGCTTAGCCAAGTGGCTACACATCGAGGAAATGGAAGGCATCCAAAGACCGAGGGATAGATCCACGTGGAAAACCATGGTCACCAACGTCCGCATCGGATATGGTACCTAGACAGACAGACAGAAGTCTCAGGAAAATAAATTCAGATTAACTAAAGAAAAATTTCAGGATTTGTTATACATACCAGCACTCAATATGTGGAATCTTGCTAAAATAATAGAGCGTCAGACTTTGGAATTACTGTGTGTCAGTGATAATAAATCTGTCTCTTCTGTAGCTTCATGGTGATGAAGTTTGCTAGATAAGGCAAGGGAGAGAGAGAGAGAGATACCTGGAAAATATCATTGTATGCCACAGTTTTTTTCAATCTGCTGCTTCTCTCCCTTTCTGCAGAGTTGTGTTTGCAATTTGTCATTGCAACATTACGGAACTGAATCATGAAGTAATCCAGAGAGCTGAAGAATGGTCAGTGGGCATCAATTCCACCATCCAGGCCAGCTGCTTCCCATGGGATCCCACTCTGGAAGACTAATCTTACTTCTGCAGTGGTGACTGTGGGTTCGAGTGCATTGGAGGCTGTTGTTGACGGTGGTGCAGTGCCAATCCCTTTCTGTTTCAAAACTTGCATAGAATACATTAAGCTCTTCTGGAATGGATGTGTTGTGTCAGCAATGCTATCTGACTTCATTTTATAGCTCATTATAGCATGCAAGCCCTGCCACAATCTTTGGCTGTTCTTGGACTCAGTTCAAGTCAAGTCACCTTTTATTGTCATTTCGACCATAACTGCTGGTACAGTACACAGTAAAAATGAGACAATGTTTTTCAGGACCATGGTGCTACACGAACGATACAAAAACTACAGTAAACTATGTAAAAAAAACCAACACAAAACTACACTAGGCTACAGACCTACCCAGGACTGCATAAAGTGTACAAAACAGTGCAGGCATTACAATAAATAATAAACAAGATAATAGGCACAGTAGAGAGCAGTAGGCTGGTGTCAGTCCAGGCTCTGGGTATTGTGGAGTCTGATGACTTGGGGGAAGAAACTGTTACATAGTCTGGTCGTGAGAGCCTGAATGCTTCGGTGCCTTTTGCCAGATGGCAGGAGGGAGAAGAGTTTATATGAGGGGTGCATGGGGTCCTTCATAATGCTGTTTGCTTTACGGATGCAGCGTGTGGTGTAAGTGTCTGTAATGGCAGGAAGAGAGACCCCGATGATCTTCTCAGCTGATCTCACTATCCGCTGCAGGGTCTTGCAATCCGAGATGGTGCAACTTCCAAACCAGGCAGTGATGCAGCTGCTCAGGATGCTCTCAATACAACCTCTGTAGAATGTGGTGAGGATGGGGGGTGGCAGGTGGACTTTTCTCAGACTTCACAGAAAGTAGAGACGCTGCTGGACTTTCTTTGCTATGGGGCTGGTGTTGAGGGACCAGGTCAGATTCTCCACCAGGTGAACACCAAGAAATTTGGTGCTCTTAACGATCTCTACGGAGGAGTCGTCGATGTTCAGCGGAGAGTGGTCGCTCCATGTCCTCCTGAAGTCAACAACCATCTCTTTTGTTTTGTTCACATTCAGAGACAGGTTGTTGGCTCTGCACCAGTCCATTAGCCGTTGCACCTCCTCTCTGTATGCTGACTCATTGTTCTTGCTGATGAGACCCACCACAGTCGTGTCATCGGCGAACTTGATGACGTGGTTCGAGCTGTGTGTTGCAGCACAGTCGTGGGTCAGCAGAGTGAACAGTAGTGGACTGAGCACACAGCCCTGGGGGGGGGGCCCTGTGCTCAGTGTGATGGTGTTGGAAATGCTGCTTCCAATCCGGACTGACTGAGGTCTCCCAGTCAGGAAGTCTGGGATCCAGTTGCAGAGGGAGGTGTCAGGCCCAGTAGGCTCAGCTTTCCAATCAGTTTTTGAGGAATGATTGTGTTGAATGCTGAACTGAAGTCTATGAACATCATTCGAACGTACGTGTCTTTTTTGTCTAGGTGGGTTAGGGCCAGGTGGACGGTGATGGCAATGGTGCCATCTGTTGAAGGGTTGGGACGGTACGTGAACTTCAGGGGGTCCAGTGAGAGGGGCAGCAGGGTCTTGATGTGCCTCATGACGAGCTTCTCGAAACACTTCATGAGGATGTAAGTGAGTGCAAAGGGACAGTAGTCATTGAGGCAGGACAGTAAAGACTTCTTTGGCATTGGGACAATGGTGGCAGCTTTGAAGCACGTAGGAACGACAGCACTGCTCAGAGAGATGTTGAAGATGTTAGTGCGAATCTCAGCTGGCTGATCTGCAAATCCTCTGAGCACTCTGCCAGGAATATTGTCTGGTCCAGCAGCCTTCCGTGGGTTGACCCTGCACAGGGTTCTCCTCACATCGGCCACAGTAAGACACAGCACCTGGTCATTTGGAGGAGGGGTGGTCTTCCTCGCCGCCACGTCATTTTCTGCCTCAAAACGAGCGTAGAAGTTGTTCAACGCATCTGAGAGGGAGGCATCACCAGCACAGGTGGGTGGTGTTGTCTTGTAGTTGGTGATGTCCTGAATGCCCTTCCACATGCGCCATGTGTCGTCGCTGTCCTGGAAGTGGCTGTGGATTCGCTGGGCGTGTGCACGCTTTGCCTCTGTGATGTCCCGGGACAGTTTGGCCCTCACTGTTGTTAGAGCTGCCTTGTCGTCTGCTCTGAAGGTGGAGTCACGGGTCCTCAGCAGTGCACACACCTCCGCGATCATCCATGGCTTCTGGTTAGCATGTATAGTGATAGCCTTGTCCACAGTAACGTCATTGATGCACTTGCTGATGTAGATAGTCACTGATGCCGTGTACTCCTCTA
Source organism: Mobula birostris (assembly GCF_030028105.1). NCBI lineage: Eukaryota > Metazoa > Chordata > Chondrichthyes > Myliobatiformes > Myliobatidae > Mobula > Mobula birostris. Next base: position 35,293,803 of record NC_092377.1, read on the forward strand.
AGTTGGTAGCCAGTTGCAGCCTCCCTGAACACGTGCCAGTCAATGTGCTCGAAACAGTCTTGAAGAGCAGAGATGGCTCCTGCTGGCCAGGTTTTCACCTGCTTCTGAACTGGTCTGGAGCGCCTGAGAAGCGATCTGTATGCTGGGATTAGCATAACAGAGATGTGGTCTGAGTAACTAAATTCAGGGTGGGTCTCTGCCCGGTACGCGTTGGGAATGTTCGTGTAAACAATGTCCAACGCGTTCTCCCCTCTCGTTGCGAAGTCCATGTTCTGATGGAATCTGGGGAGCACTGACTTAATGTTCGCGTGGTTAAAATCACAGGCGACAATAAACAGTCGATCAGGGTGTGCGTTCTGCAGTTCACTAATAGCCCCATACAGTTCACAGAGCACCTCCTTAGCATTAGCCTGGGGAGAATGTAGACACTGACTATAAGAACAGTGGTGAATTCCCGTGGTAAATAAAGTGATCTGCATCTAACAGTCACCAACTCCACTAGCGATTAGCAGTATCTGGAAACTAGCACAGAGTTCTTGCACCATTCTGTATTGATGTAAACACACAAGCCACCACTGCGAGTCTTACCGGAAAGAGCTGCATCCCTATCTGCTCGAAACAAGACAAGCCCATCCAGCTGAATTGTGGCGTCAATGAGCCACATTTCCGTGAAAACATACGCACAGCAGATTCTGTACTGCTGCCGAGTATTTCGTTGGAGTCAGATATAGTCCAATTTATTGTCCAGGGAGCGGACATTGGAGAGCAGAACGGACGGGAGAGCCGGCCGGCTAAGGTTTGCTTTTTGCCTGGCACAGACTCCTGCCCACTTGCCTCGCTTCCGCTTCCTCGCACACCACTTCCGATGTCTCCACCTCCGGCCGCAGGCAGGCGACTCTGAGCATTGTAGGCCCGATCCCCTCAGCAAGCCGAGGTCACGTAATTTAACCAACAAATCTTCATGAAGGTTTGTTTTTGGACAATCTCTATATTGTAGCAGTATCTGGTGATGGTAGATAGTCACTCTGTTATCCATGTGCCCTAATCAAAAATTGTGCCTTAAAATTAAACTAAAAAATTAAATTAAAGTAACACTAGATCCGAAAGGCCACTGCTGCCATGCCGCGCTCCCTCTCTCTGATAGCAGTGCGGAGGTTGTTTAATGATTTATTGTAAAGGTCAGGGTCACCTGATTTGACTTTGATGTAGACTTAAGTAGGGAGTTATTCTCTCACCACATCCACGTTGTCTGGTTTTGGAACATTCAGATTCTCCCACACATGCTGACAAAGTCTATGATGGTGGCGACATACTCGTATAGGCTGGCTGCTGAGTCTTTGAACGTAGACTGCTGACTCAGATAGAAGCTCATTTATTTCCTCTAGACCAGTATTGAATGACTATCTGTACTGGATCCTCTTGTTTCACCTTCTGTTTGAAGCAGGAAGAAGGAGAACAGCCTGATTTACCAAAGTGAATGGGGGCTGGTGGTTCAAAAGGGATTTCTGATAGTTGTATAGCAATGGTCAAGATGTTTGGGTCCCTGGTGGGACAGAAGACATGCTGCTAGTTATTTCATAACACTCTTGAAGTTGGCTTGGTTGATGTCCTCTGCAATGATGAAGAGGGCCTCAGGGCATTTCTTTTCAAGGCTGTTGATTGTTGGTCATATACTACCATTTCTCCCAGCCTTGATGAAGCACACCTAGTGATGCACCACATACAGATCACACTTTGAAACCATGTTCTGCTGAACGCGTTTTGCAGTATCTAAGCTGCTGGATGCCAAATGACTACAAAGGCTTATCAGCTGGGGCGTGACAGGTTGAAATTTTCCTGTATCAGAAGTGAGAAAAGAACAAAGCTGTAGTCATGTGAAGGGATTTAAGATATGACAGTGAACACATTTTACGTTGTCGGAGCCTCCTCAAGTCAGAGGAAATTGTGAAGTAATGGTTTGTCAGCAGCTTCTCAGTCCAGTTGGCCTGTGGGCTTGAGTGGGTTGTCCATCCATCTGTTGCAGTTAGCTAGTGTTCCCTATGCTCTGCAACTAAAATTCTCTGTAATTTCTGCTGCAGTATATCTCTATGTCCTGTCCATGGTTGAACAGCTTAAAAGTTTAAAGCGTAAGGAATAGTGATATGTCTGTGAGTGTGTGACGTGTCACCTGAACTTTAATTGCAGTACTGTTTCGAAGAAGTTACTGTGGGATGGATGGGAATGTTGAGGAAAAAGCAAATTGTGCAGATGATGGAAATCTGAAATAAAAAAAAACTTTAAAAATTGCTCAGGGTAATCAGCAGGTCAGGCAGAATCTGGGGATTGATAATATTTCCAGTTGATGACTTTATTTGCTGGAATTATGGTGCCTGGCGAATGTAGTTTTGTAATTGTTACTGTAATTGATTAGTGGTTTTCAGTGAATTTGAGAATAAGTCAGATTAATACACAGGGTGGTACTGGGACGAAGTCCTGGAGTACCCTTTCTGACTTAAAGTCCCCTTCCAGTGACACCTCCAGATCCAGAGGACCTCTCAAACTCTCAAGCACATGGGACCCTTCTCCCAGTGTTGACCTTTTTTACTAGGATCTTGAGGAAGCAAGGTACCAGTTCTCACTCTTAGTTGGCCCTGGTTCTCGTAGGTTCTCCTCACACTGTGCAGTGACTGCCAGAATAGGTGCCGGTGTGACCTCAGCCAGCATTAGTTACTTCCAGTTGTAACTGGAACTACTAAGGTTAAAGCCTGTAATTGTTTAGCAATGTGAAAATAGTCCTGCCGGAATGCTCAAAATATTTTGAGTGTATGTTTAAATAAGTAGTGTGAATGGCACAGGGAAAATTGACCCAGATCGTTTATTGACACAATCGAATTTTTCAGTCAGTGTTCAAAGGTAAGGTCAAGTGGGATGTCTCATACCAGTTCAACAAGAGTAAAGTGGAAATGGTTTGTGGATAAGTGTGTTCATGCATTACAGGCTTTGCATTTGCTTATTGTATAGTCAGCGTTAATTTTAAAATTAGGAGTGAAAAGGAAAATTATTACAACAGATGCAATGCAGTATTTTCTTGTGAGGTTAATTGGAGAGAATATGCTGAGGGTGAAAAACAGATTATGAACAATGCAATTACTGAATAATAAAGATGGAAACAATCCAAGCAGACAAAAGATAGATGTCTAAACTTAAACAGATAATGTGTGTAGAATCACATTTTAGTTTGTGGTCACAGTGCTGGTAATAGACAGAAGCGAGTTTCCCTTTCATTGGCAGTGCACTGGTTAGCACGTTCACATATTGTTCATTTTTGAACTATTTTGATATAACCATCAGTTTAAAATAATTCATTTGTGCTTTCCTAATGCGCCTATTAAAATAAATCTCAACCTTTAAAATTAGAAAGGGGCTATGTGTTACCCATAGAAATTAAATTGGTCTGCAATGTTACATTTCTGCCTCTCATTAACCGGATATGTCAACACAGCCCACTGTCACCTCTGGGTCACAAATCTGAGCTTAAGTTGCATTGCAAACTCAAGCACATCAATGAGAAACACTCTTGGTATGACTACTGTATCACAGCACCTGAGACCCAGGTTCAGTCCTTGGGTATTATCTGCAGAGTTTCACATTTTTCCTTGGCTGCTCGGGTTTCCTGCGCCTCCCAGTGATGTGCAGGTTGGTTGATAAATTGACCAATGTGAATTGTGTTACTGAAATGCTAAAACTCCTTCAAGTTGTACACCCCTGCACGGGCAAAAGATTCCTACCATCTCCCTTGACTATGCCTCTTATAATTGTATATGTCCCTATCAGGTTGCTAGTCAGCTTCCTTCATTCCAGGGAAAACAAGCCCAGACTATCAAATATCCTTCTATAACTAGAATCTTCCAATCCAGACAACGTCGTCGTGAATCTTCTCTGCACTCTCTTCAGAGAAACCACATCCTTCCTATATTGTGGCAAACAGAATTGTACATAATACTCCTAAGTGCAATTTAACTAGTGTATTGTGAAGTTGCAACATAATGTCCCAACTTTTATAGGTTATGCCTCAACCTATGTGGGCAAATATGATTTTTTTCTGCTTTACCACATGATCCAAGGCCCCTCTGTTCATCAACATTCCTTAGCATTGTCCTATTTACCGTGCATGTCCTACCCTATTTAACTTTGCAAAAAGCATCACCTCACACTTGTTAAGATTAAATTACATCTGGCAATGATCCACCCTGCTATCTTTTATCCCACTGTAGCTTTGCCAGCCTTCCTCACTGTCCATAATACTACCAGTTTGCATGTCATTTCCAAACATATTAATTATTCTTCTGACATCAAATATATATATATATCACCAACAAGAAGAGTTGTAGCATGATCCCTGTAGTACACCCCTGGTCATAGATTTCCAATCAATAAAACAAAATTCTACTACCATCCTGCGTATCCTATCACCAAGCCAGTTTTGGATCCAATTTGCCAGCTCACCCTGGATTCCACATGTCTTCACCTTCTGGTCCAGACTGCCATGCGGGGATTTACCAAGTGCTAAAATACATATAGATAACCTCTGCTGTCCTGCCTACATGAATCTTCTCAGTTGCCTTCTCAAAAAAGCTTAAATTACTGAAGCAGGATTTCCCTTGTACACCATGTTGACTATACACTGGCATGCAAAAGTTTGGGCACCCCGGTCAAAATTTTTGTTATTGTGTTAATGAGAAAAAGATGAACTGATTTCCAAAAGGCATAAAGTTAAAGATGACACATTTCTTTAATATTTTAAGCAAGAAAACTTTTTTTTATTTCCATCTTTTACAGTTTCAAAATAACAAAAAAGGAAAAGGGCCCGAAGCAAAAGTTTGGACACCCTCCAAACATACCTTTACTATTGCAGCCAAAAAGTTCTATTTTAACTTCATCAGTCCACAGGGCTTGTTTCCAAAATGCATCAGGCTTGTTTAGATGTTCCTTTGAACCTT